>NW_028227260.1:71411960-71809460 GCF_978045245.1 Mus caroli
GATTGTGGCCTACCAAAAAGACAGTCCTTCTTCATTTCTACTAGGTCCTCCATTTTTTCTACCACTTCTCCTAATATATTCCCCGAGTTTTAGTATTGGTGGCATACATGATCTATTTTGGGCTGAGTATTCATACTACTTTATTCTTATTATCTTGAGCAGCCAGGAATTTTTACATTTAGTATGTATATTTAGGATTGACATTTAAGATTGACATTTAGAATTGCAAAATGATTTCTCTCATTAATATTGAAAATAATATTTATGTATAGACATAAGCATAGATGTTTAGATTATGGTGCCAATTTAGATATACAAGAGTAGTAACTATTCCATAATATGGATTAAGGACCTTCAAAACCATGACATTTTGAAAATATTTACAGTAAAAAGAATACTATTCTGTGAATAAGGTAAAAAGCAACCACAGTTTTAAAACTTTTTAAAAATTATAAAGCATGTAATTTAATTACAATGTTTCTACCCTTCCTTTTCCACTCTCCCGTATACCCCTCCCTGCTCTCCTTCAAATTCATGATCTCTCCTTTCATTAATTCATATTATATCTATATGTTTTTGTACATACATAAATATACCTAAGTATGTATTGAGCCCATACAATGTTATTTGTATACATTTTTTTCAGGGCTGAATGTTTGACACTGGACAATGAATTAGTGTGTCTTTCCCTGGGAAAACACCTCTTCTACTTCCAAATTTACTCAACTACCTGTAGCTTTTTGTGCAGAATTGAGGCCTCATGGGATTTTTCCCTATCCAGATTTCTGTTTTCATCAGTGTCATCCTTGTTCAGCTCACAAGTAGTTGGTCACATTGGTGACCCTTTACAGATGTGCTTTCTGACTTTAATAGCAGACACAATCTTGTAGAAAACTCCGTCTACCTCCACTTGCACAATGTTCCCTAAGTCTTAGGTGTGGGAGTTGTTTTGTATATGTATCCAATGGGACTGGGCTCTACAACCCTTCATTTTGTTTGGTTATGGTTTTCTGTAGTGTTCTCTCTCTGTGTGTTGCAAAGAGAAGTTTCCTTGTGACAGAATATGAAACCTATACTATCTATAGGTACAAGGACAAACTCTCATAGACTGATGTTAAGAATTATGCTGGATTAATAAAATAGTGGCTGCAGATTCTCTTTCAATAACCATTATTATGCCAGGACTTGGCAGATATCTACCCAGTTCTATCTCTAACTCGTTTGCAGAACCAGTCATGGTATCATTCTTGTTGAATGAGGCTTAAGTTCAGTTAGACAGCTAATAGACATCACCAAGGTATGTGTGCTACTAATGTACCCATAGGGTTATCAGTTTCTTTGATCATATTACGTGTGCCCTGCCATTCCTTTCTCTATTTCTCTACAACTCTCATATCTTAGTAATGTTTATATTTTACATTCCTGGTTTCTGTAGTTACAACAGAATAAGTACATGTATAAAAATATTTTGACCTGATTTTCTCTCTGGTGACTTTAAGTCTGAGCCAGTCAGGAGCTTACAGGCTACAGGAGGAGTGGAGCAGTTGGGAGGGGGTCCTTTCTACATCAATCTACACACAGGAGCTGGGTTCCTTTGTGGAGACAAGCTGGTCTCCCAGGAGTGCTAACACAGGCATACAGGCCCACAAGAGGGACAAGGTCAATCCAGAGACAGCAAGAGCAACAAACACCAGAAATAATCAGATGGTTAAAGGCAAACACAAGAAACCTACCAACAGAAACAAAGGCTACATGGCATCATCAGAACCCAGTTCTTCCACTACAGCAAGGCCTAGATAGCCCAACACACCAGGAAAGGAAGATTTGGATTTAAAAATCACATCTCATGATGCTGATAGATGACTTAAAATGGATATAAATAACTCCCTTAAAGAAATACAGGAGAACACAGGTAAATGGATAGAAGACCTTAAAGAGGAAACACAAAAATCCCTTAAATCTTTACAGGAAAACACAATCAAACAGGTGAAGGAATTGAAAAAAAAATCTAGGATCTAAATTGGAACTATAAACAATAAAAAAAAAATCACAAAGTGAGACAACTTTGGGGAAAGAAAACTTAGGAACTTGGTCAGGAGTTATAGATGTTATAGAGTTATAGATCACCAACAGAATACAAGAGATAGAAAAGAGAATCTCAGGTGCAGATTCCATAGAAAACATTGACACAACAGTCAAAGAAAATACAAAGTGCAAAAGGCTCCTAACCTAAATCATCCAGGAAATCCAAGACACAATAAAAAAGATAAAACCTTAGGATAATAATTATAGAAGAGAGTGAAGATTTCCAAATCAAAGGACCAGTAAATATCTTCAACAAAATTAAAGAAAACTTCCCTAACCTAAAGAAAGAGATGCCCATGAACATACAGGAAGCCTAGAGAACTCCAAATGGATTGGACCAGAAAAGAAATACCTCCTGTCATAAAATAATCAAAATACAAAATGCACAAAACAAAGAAAGAATATTAAAAGCAGTAAGGGGAAAAGGTCAAGTAACATATAAAGGCAGAATTATACCAGACTTCTCACCAGAGACTATGAAAGCCAGAAGATTCTTGGCAAATGTCATACAGAATCTAAGAGAACACAAATGCCAGCCCAGGCTACTATACCCATCAAACCTCTCAATTAACATAAATTGAGAAACCAAGGTATTCCATAACAAAACCAAATTTACACAATATCTTTCCATAAATCCAGCCCTTTTAAAGGATAATAAAGGAAAAACTCCAACACAAGGAGGGAAACTACACCCTAGAAAAAGAAAGAAAATAATCTTTTAACAAACCAAAAAGAAGATAGGCAAACAAACATAATTCCACCTCTAACAAGGAAAAAAAAAACAGGAAGAAACGATCACTTTTCCTTAATAACTCTTAATAGCAATGGACACAATTCCCCATTTAAAAGACATAGATTAACAAACTGGATACACAAACAGGACCCAACATTTTGCTGCATACAAAGTCACCTCAGTGAAAAGACAGACACTACCTCAGAGTAAAAGCCTTGCAAACAAGTTTCCAAGCAAATGGCCCGAAGAAACAAGCTGGAGTAGCCATTCTAATATAGAATAAAATTGACTTTCAACCTAAAGTTATCAAGAAAGATAAGGAGGGACACTTCATACACATCAAACTTAAAATCTACCAAGATGAACTCTCAATTCTGAATATCTATGCTCTAAATGCAAGGGCAAACACATTCATAAAAGAAACTATACTAAAGCTCTAAACACACATTGCTCCGCACACAATAATAGTGGGAGACATCAACACTCTCATCAATGGACAAATCATGGAAACAGAAACTAAACAGAGACACATTGAAACTAACAGAAGTTATGAAACAAATGGATTTAACAGATATCTACAGAACATTTTATGCTAAAACAAAAGAATATACCTTCTTCTCAGCAGCTCATGGCAACTTCTTCTATATTGACCATATAATTGGTCACAAACTAGGCCTCCATAGATACAAGAAGTTTATGCTTTCTCTTTAAGGGTTTTTCTGTTTAGCTGTGTTCTCCTGTATTTATTTCTTCAAGGTAGTTATTAATGTCCTTAAAATCCTTTATCAGCATCATGAGATATGATTTTAAATCTGAACCTTGCTTCTCTGGTGTGTTGGGGTGTCCAGGACTCACTGTGGTGGGAGTACTGGATTCTGATGATGCCAAGTAGTCTTGGTTTCTGTTGGTAAGATTATTGCATTTGCCTTTTGCCTTCTGGTAATCTCTGGTATTAGATGTTCTTGTTGTCTCTGGCTCGAACTTGTTCCTCCTGTGAGGCTGTAAGCCTGAGTCAGCACTCTTGGAAGATCAGCTCTCTCCATGCAAGACCAGTACACAGAGACTTGTGGAACAACCCCACCTCCTGGTTGCAGATATAGGCCTGAAGGTATCTGTCCCAGCTGCTCTGCTGCTTCTGTGGCCTGTGGGTTCCTGAGTGGATCAGCCTTAGAGAGTCACTGAAGAGAAAATGGTGATTTCCCCTGAGTCCCAGGGTCAGAACACTTCCTGGAGATATGCTCTCCCCTGGCAGGAAAGGTGCACAGAGTACTGTGGAACATCCCCACCTCCTGGGTGCAGATGGAGGCAGGAAGGACCTTGTCCCAGCTACTCTGCAGATTCTGTGTCCTGTGAGCTCCTGGCTGGTCTTGCCTCAGCCACAATTTTTCTTTATTCATATGTGTAAATACTTCTGTCTAAAAGTATGTGCACAGGTATGCAGACTTTTGTGGCAGTTAGAAGAGGATGTCAAATCCCCTAGAGCTAAAGTTACAGATGATTGAGATCCACACAATGTGGGTACTTGGAACTGAACTTGTATCCTCTGGAACAGCACTAAGTACTATGATGGCAGAGCCATCTGTTCAGCTCTTTTCCTGTTTTCATAGAATTATTTTTCTCATTTATACTGCTGCTAGCTATGCATTTATCATACATAGCATTTTTAGGCTGATATATGTCCCTTCCATTCATATTCTTTCCAGGAATTTTATCATCCAAGGATATTTGATTTCTGGGTATATTTACATGCCCATTTCTTATCTTTCTGGGCTATTCAGCCTTCAGTTTCTGGTCATCTATACAGTTTCAGGTTTGAGTTTGCTTTTTTGATGGGGCCCTCATCTTAGACCAGTCATTGATTGGCCACTATCACACATTCTGTGACTCATAAGCCCCAAAACACCTTACAGCTGTGATAGATTATAGGTTTATGATTTGTTGGTGCATTGGTGCACCAGTTTCACCACTGAAAGTTGCCTGGATATACTTGATGACTGTTCAGACTACTTATCTTCTATTACTCTGAATCCTTGCTAGAATGGGCTTTAATACAAGAAAACAAATTGCCCTTAGTAATGTGTATGCACCTTATCTGTTCCACAAGGAGTCTTTTTAAAAATTATTTATTTTTTATTAGATATTTTCTTTATATACCTTTCAAATGCTATCCCAAATTTCCCTATACCCTCCCTCCACCCTGCTCCCCTACCCACCCACTCCTGCTTCTTGGCCCTGGCATTCCCCTATATTGGGGCATATAAAGTTTGCAATACCAAGGGGCCTCTCTTCCCAGTGATGGCCAACTAGGCCATCTTCTGCTACATATGCAGCTAGAGATACGAGCTCTGGGGGTACTGGTTAGTTCATATTGTTGTTCCACCTATAGGATTGCAGACCCCTTCAGCTCCTTGGATACTTTCTCTAGCTTCTCCATTGGGGGCCCTGTGATCCATCCAATAGCTGACTGTGAGCATTCAGTTCTGTATTTGCCAGGCACAAGGTGTCTTAAGATGAAAAATTGAAAGTTTCTAAACAATAACTTCTAAGTTCGTACTGCAGTTTTAGCTCATGCCTGATTTTTTCAGTTTGTCAATCTATCACGCAAACTAGGATTGACTAGCTTCCTGTCATCATCATCATCACCACGTGATTCAGTACTTTAAAATAAACTGTCTGTGTGTTATTTGTTCTTTTTCTCTGGAGAATACTGACAAAACACACAATACACTCAGACAAAAATGTGTACTAGACAATTGCTTTACCCCTGAGCTGCAGCTGTGACACCTAATATATTTCAAGTCGAGCAATTACTATATGCTGTAGAGTATTCCAGAAATTGGGCTTATTTCTCTGCAAACAGTTCACTCTCTCTTCATTTATCGTGTGGAAGATAGGTGTTAGGGAGATGACAAAGTGATCAAGAATACTAGCTGCTGGTCCATAGGACCCATATTTGATTCTCAGCACTCACACAGTGGATAACAGTAGTCTTTTACTCCAATTACAGGAAATTCCATTAATTTTTCTGGCCTCTGTGGGCACAATCATGCAACTGGTATACTGAAATAGATGTAAACAATGTATTCCTCCAAAAATAAAATTTTATAAAACTTTTAAGTATCAATAATTAATAATGCAATGTACTAAACTTTCAGAACTATCAACCTTGCCTCTGAAAAAAATTACAAACATAATAGACCCAGAATATAAGAAATGAATAGTACCCTCTTTGTAAGACCATGATTATGCTGTGGTTTTGACAAATGTTTTGATTATTTTTCTTTACATTCTAATTTTTAAATGTCTCCTATATCAAACATGTCATAGAGGAAAGGCAATATAACTGATTTACAAACAGAAATAAAAAAATAGATTTGGAGTCAAAACATGGATTCTCTTGGTTCAGTTGTTATCTTCAGCAAGAGAGAATGATGCTTCTTATACTGTAAACAAAATGCTAAGTGTGAATGACTTAAGAGCCAATGTACTGAATCTAGAACCTTCTTTTTCTCTATATTACTTACTTAGTTTATTTCCTATACATCTATTCACCTCTGTATATTATTTAGGGGTATATTTCCATATTAGGTTTCTACATAGGCTTGGTTTCCCTTGTAAAGTTGTTGTGGTGATTTGAATGATAGATGTCCTAAATTTACTCTGTTATGTTCAGCTATGCAAGTAGAAGTATATCAATGGGAATGTGCTGTAGGAATTTATAACCTCACCAATATTCCAGTTAACTTTTGCTTATTTCTGCATGTGGTTGAGATGTCATCCCACAATACCCTGTTCTTGCTGTCATGCCTTTCCATTCATTGTGCCATAACAAAAAGTAACTTATGTTCAGGTTGGTAAGTAGAAATGTGGAATTGATACTTTGAAGAACCTACACATGTGGGGGTTTTGGAAGAAATGTGGAAGGCTTTGAAAATTTGAACTTAAAATGAAGTTAAATATTTTAAGCAGGGATGTGGAAAGCAGATGAAGTCTTGAGTGAATGTGTATGCTTGATATGATCATGTCAAGGAATACAATGCCTCTGATTCCTGAAAATGGCAAAGCTTTCCTTTGGTCAGATGTGGATATTTGTGCTTGTTGAAGGTTGACCTTCAGATAAACCTAGTGTATGCTGAAACTATCAACTGAAACTTCCTTCTTCCCATGACCTCAATCATAGACTGATCTTATACTAAGATCTCCTATTTAGATTAGCTAATCTGTTTCCTCCTAAGTTTAGCTTCATATAATTAATCATCTTAGTTTCTGGGTCATTGGTGGTGCATCTTCATCAGAATGTATAGCTTACCCAATTCCCTATCTTCAGTAGTGTTTTTAACATTTTGTCAATCCCCTGATGCTCCAGTCAGATCAATCTTATAGCTGTTTAGCTTTTGGCACAGAGATTAACCTGTATTTCTAGAATGAGCTTGGAAGACATAAGTTCTGAAGCTAGTGTGGACAGTGGAGACCAAGCTCAAGATGTTTTAGAGGGAAGCAAGTACTTTAACAGCAACTAGAATAAAGGAAATTTTTGTGATATTTGGCAAAGAATCTGTCTGTTGCATCCATGCTATTTTTCTTTTCACTATGGACCCTTCCTCTAAACCATATGCCAAAATAAGGTTTCTCCCTTAAATAGTATTTGATCATAGAAACATAAGAGTAACTAACAAATCAGTAAAAGACAACCATGGTAGAGGTCTCATTCTAAATTGTATTTAACACATATCCTCAGATATCAAATAAAGCCTTATTTTAATATACAAATGGACATGACCTCTAGAAGATTGGGGATGGAAGCATTGTTAAGAATTTTTGCTATGGTTTATTCAATACCTAATCTTCCATGTGGATAATAGTCTTGTCAGTAACAATTTTCCAGTCAGAGTGGTATCTCCATCTGCAGTCACTGACCTCCAACTGTGATGGAGATTTATACCCTTTTTCTCATAAACTCCCATATTTTATGAGAGTAACAGCCATCACCTGCTTTTACCTATTTTTTTCTCTAGTAGCCTTTCCTTGCTTTTAAATCACTACCTTTTGCTTGTCCTACTTTGCCTGCCAAGTGGACTATTTACAATACATCCAGTGGGAAACTATGCTTCATGGCAACAAAAGAGCAAAATTGGCAACTAATGGGGAGATGGGACTAGTTGGCACTAGATGAGAGCCGAATATTCTGGAAGGTTTTTTTGGAGGTTTGAATTATTTTTGTTCTTGTTACTTTAAAATTAATCACAGATTATTGTAGAATGTCCTCAACCTGTTGTGCCATAGAATGACAGAACTAATTTCTCCAATGCAATTATATTTTAGTACTCATTATACATGTTTATTTTATCCCCACCCACTTTCTCTTTTTCCTGAGCTCTAATGACTGAACAATATAATCTCTTCTATGACATCAATGTTTTTAAGCTTAATAAAATAAGCAAGATCTGGTGATTCTGTCATTTTTGTGCCTGAAGAATTTCACTTAATATCTTTTACCTCAATGCATGTTACAAATGACAGAATTCCAAGTGTTTCCTGGCTGAACATCCCTACTCTCTTGGTATTAGATAGCACATTTTTATATCTATTTAATGACTGACACCTTGGTTGATTCTACATGCTAACTACTGAAACTGGTTTGCAATAAATATTTTAGCAATACCTCATTGATATGGTGATTTTTTCCTCTGCATAAATACACAGAAGTAGAATTTCTACATCATATGTAAATTTTAACTTTAGATTTTAATAACTTTGATTCTGTTTTACATAGTTGTTAGAGTAATTTACATCCATGTCAAAAATCATTTTCTTTATACTTTTGCCAGCATTAATTTTGTCTTTTCTCAAAATAAAAATATTTGAAATAGATATTTGAAAAAAAGTCATGTATTTTGATCATATTCAACTTTCCTCAACAAAATCTTGCAGTATCTACCAAATCTTCATAATTCATTCAAATTTATCTCAAAAATAAAACACCAATACTAACTTTTTGCTGCAAAAATATTTTTGGGTGTGTGACTGTCCAAAAAACATGGTTAGCTTATAAAGGACTATACTGTTATATAAAATTGACTTACTATTGATAATGGATCATTTGCACTGACTAGTTATGTCAAATTAACACAGTTAGAGTCATCAGAGATAAGGGACCATCAACTGAGAAAATGCCAGCATAATATCAGACTGTAGGGCATTTTCTCAATTAGTGATGGATAGTGATGAAATATGGAGAGAGCTAATTAACTTTAAAGGCCAACACATTGTAGGTGGTGCCACTCCTAGGCTGGTGGTCATAGATTCTCTAACAAAGCAGACTGTGGAGAGAAAGTGAATAAGCAGCATCCTTCCATGGCCTCTGCATCAGTTCCTGCTTCCAGGTTACTGCCCTGCTTAGGTTTCTGTCAAGATTTTAGGTTTCTGTCAAGATTTTCTTTAATGATAGACTATTTTGTAGACTTATAAGTCAAATAAACTCTTTCTTCCCCAAGTTACTTTAGTCATGGTGTTTCATTATACCAATAGTAACCCTAAGTAAGACAGATAGACAGACAAACAGTGAGGGAGAGGGAAAGAGAGAGGGAGGGAGAGAAGTAAAGAGAGGGAGAGAGAGACAGAGACAGACAGATAGAGAGACAGTGTGTGTGTGTTATGTTTCTCTATGGCATTTCACAATGCCTTTAAAGTTAATTAGCCCTCTCCATATTTCATCTATTTATATCTGAGCATTCTTTGAATATATCATCACCTACTGTGGCACATATTCAAGTCTGTAAAAAAGGAAGAATGGTGAAAATAGCAGAAGATACAAGGAGAGCCATTTCCAAATAGCAACTTAAATCTTCAAAATCAGAGAGATAATCTTCAATCCAATGTTTGCAAACCTCACTTGTTTTCTAAGTATGTAGCAAAGTGCATTAGTAAATGAAAATTTGGAAAAAATATTTTGTTAGAGGCTGTAAAGAAATCTTAGTTGGTAAAATAACTGCCACACAAGCATGAGAACATGAGTTTTATTTACATAACTCAATTTTAAAAACCAATCTGGTCATGATGAAATGTAGTCTTAATTATATCACTGGGAAACGGGATTCAGGCAGATCCCTAGGGTTTGTGTGCCAACCTTTTGTACTAAACATCAAACCACAGGTTCCAACAAATGAGTCCTTCTCAGAAAATAATGTGGACATCTTCTGAAGAATAACAATTTATTTTGACTTCTGGCAACATGGAAACACATACACATGCACAAACAAATAAAAAAAACACCACTACCACCACCACAACATCAACCAAGACAGATAGGCCAATAAAATTAAAAAGGATATCATGTGGTCAAGGTAAAAGATGTCCTTAGTTTTGAATAATAGTAAATTTATAGCACAATCTGAACACTACTTTAAAACATTATTCTGTTGCATTGAATTCTGTGTTCTTTTCACTCTTTTTTTAGATTTTTAATTAGATATTTTCTTTATATACATTTCAAATGCTATCTCAAAAGTTCCCTATTACCCCCCACCCTGCTCCCCTACCCACCCACTCCCGCTTCTTGGCCCTGGTGTTACCCTGTACTGGGGAATATAAAGTTTGAAATACCAAGGTGCCTCTCTTCCCAATGATGGCCTACTAGGCCATCTTCTGTTACATATGCAGCTAGAGATACGAGCTCTGGGGTACTGGTTAGTTCATATCGTTGTCCCATCTAGAGAGTTGCAGACCCCTCCAGCTCCTTGGGTGCTTTCTCTAGCTTCTCCATTGGGGGCCTTGTGTTCCGTCTTATAGATGACTGTGAGCATCCACTTCCGTATTTGCCAGGCACTGGCATAGTCTCATACGAGACAGCTATAACAGGGTCCCTTCAGCAAAATCTTTCTGGCATATGCTATAGTGTCTGGGTTTGGTGGCTGATTATGGGGTGGATCCCCTGGTGGGGTACTCTTTGGATAGTATACATGTTGTCTTAGTTACTTTTCTATAGCTTTGAAAAATTACCCTGACTGGAACAACTTACAGAATAAAACATTTAATTTGCCTCACAGTTTCAGATAGTTAGAATTCATGATGGCTGGGACAAAGAACAGCTGAGAACTTATGCATTGATCCACAAAAATGAGACTAGGAGAACAAAATGTATCACACATTTCTTTTGAAATCTCTTTCCACAGGGACACATGTGCTCCAACAAGACCACACCTGCTAATCCTTCCTAAATAGTTCTACCAACTGTGAGTCAACTATGGAAATATATGCACCTATGGGATACATTCTTATTCAAACCATCTCATATGCACATAATACGTTTTTACCAATCTCATCAACTTTCTCTCCTCTCCACTTCTTCACAGATTTCCATGATTAATATTCTTTCCATAGGCTAAGGTTACTTTTTCTTCCCTTCCCCCACCTACCTTCCCTTCTAATTGAGACCTCTGGGGTGCCCCCATCTGCCCTGAGCAATCTACTATTCCGGGTTTACCTCCATTCCTTGCCTCACTGCCCACCTTCATCATAACTGAGACTCCTGACCTATATAGACCTGCTGATCCAGAACCTTACATTCAAAGGATAAACATCAGACACCTGACATACCTGGACCATGGAGTTTAATCCCCTATAACTACCTACTACAACTGGAACATCCAGGAAACAAACCCATAATATAGATAAAGGCCCTCAAAAATAAACTGAACCAAAGCCAGGAGACTCTCACACCTTAAAAACACAGTTACCCTACTACAGCAAGCCCTGTGTATCTTAATGCAACAGAAGTACAAGAAAATATCCTTAACTAACTGTCTGCACCTCTCGCTCAATTCTGCATAGTCTACATGGCTTCAAGGAGATCTGCTGCAGCTAGGGAAACAGGTAGGATAGCCACTGAAGGAACCGCAGTACCTGGGACCCCTTGCCCCCCAGGAGCCCAGTGACACTGGTCTCTTCTCTACTATGAGTGAATGTCCTCTCCCTTCCAGTCTGTACCTGTTTGGGGACATATCAGCCTGTCTTCCCCTCTCTCTCAACACCACACAGTCCACATGGTTCCCAGGAGATCTGATGCAGCCAAGGCAATAGTCTACAGGAATCCAAGGAAATCTGCTGCAACCAGGGCAACAGTCTGCAGGGCTCCAAGGAGATCTGCTGCACTCATGACAACAGTCTGTAAGTCTCCCAGAATGACTGCAGTTTGGGCCCCATATCCCTTAGGAGATCTGCTGCAACAAAGGGACACAGGAGGCAGGCTCTGGACAGAAACACACAGGACAGCTAATACCAGAAAAAAACAGATGGCGAGAGGCAAGAGCATGATCATAAGCAACAGAAGCCAAAATACTTTGATACCATCAGATCCCAGGCCTGCCATCACAGCAAGCCTAAACACAAATACAGGTGAAAAGCATGAAGCTTACCTAAAATCTCATCTCGTGAACATATAGAGAAATTAAGGGGGATATCAATAACTCACTTAAAGAAATACAGGAAAACTCAGTTAAACATGTAGAAGACCTTAAAGAGGAAACAAATGAACCTCTCAAAGAAATATAGGAAAATACAAACAAACAGGTTAAGTAATTGAGCAAAAACAGTCCAAAAACTAAAAATGGAAGTAGAAACAAGAAAGACTCAAAAATAGAGGCAAGCCTGGAAATGAAAAACCTAGGAAAGAGGTCAGGATCTACAGGTGCAAGCATAACGAACAGAATACAAGAGATAGAAGAATCTCAGGTATAGAAGATACCATAGAAGACATTGACACAACTATCAAAGAAAATGCAAAGCATAAAAGACTTGTAACCCAAAACATCCAGAATATGCAGGACACAATGAAAATACCAAAACCTATGAATAATAGGAATAGAAGAGAGCAAAGATTCCCAGCTCAAAGGGCAAGAAAACATCTTCAACACAATTATAGAAAATGTCCCCAACCTAAAGAAACTGATGGCCATAAATGTACAAGAAGCCCAAAGAACAAGAAATAGATTGGACCAGAAAAGAAAATCCTCCTGTCTCATAATGATCAAAGCACTAAATGCACAGAACAAAGAAAGAATATCAAAAGCTGTAAGGAAAAATGTATATATATATATATATGTATATATATATATGTATATATATATATACATATATATATATATATGTTTTATCCATACAGAGGATTCTAGAAAGAAACATCTAACACAAGGAGAATATCTAAGCAAAAGGAAAAAAATAAGAAATTAGTCATTTTCCAGCAAACTCAAAAGGAAAGAATCACAAACATATAATTCCACCTCCAATACAAAAATAACAGAAACTAACAATCACATATCTTTAATATCTCTCAATGTCAATGGACTCAGTTTCCCAATAAAAAGACATAAGCTAACAGACTGGCTATGCAAGCAGGATCCTGCATTTTGCTGCATTTGACAAACACACCTCAATGACAAAGATGGACACTCCCTCAGAGTAATAGGATAGAAAAAAGTTTTTTAAGCAAATACTTCCAAGAAACAAGGGGGAGTTACCATTCTAATATTCAATAAAATAGACTTTCAACACGAAGTTATCAAACAAGACAGGGAAGAACACTTTATATTGATCAAACAAGATGAAACATCCAAAAAGATGAAATCTCAATTCATAACATCAATACCCCAAATGCAAGAGCACCTACATTCATAAAAGGAACTTTAGTGAAGCTCAAAACACACATTGACCCTCACATAATAACAGTGGGAGACTACAACAACCCACACTCAACAATGGACAGGTCATTGAAACAGAAACAAAACAGAGACACAGTGAAGCTAATAGAAGTTATGAACCAAATGGACTTAACAGATATATACAGAACATTTCATCCTAAAACAAGAGTAGATAATTCCTTCTCAGTACCTTCTCCAAAATTGACCATATAATTGGTCAAAATCAAACTTCAACAGATACAAGAAGATTGAAATATTTCTATGCATCCTATCAGATCACCACAGACTAAGGCTACACTTCAATAACAACAAAAACAATAGAAACCCCATATGCTCATGGAAACTGAACAACTCTACTCAATGATAACTTGGTCATAGAGGAAATAAAGAAAGAAAATAAAGACTTTCTGGAATTCAATGAAAATGATAACATACATGCCCAAACTTATGGTATACAATGAAAGTAGTGCTAAGAGGAAAATGCATAGTACTAAGTTCCCTGGTAAAGAAACTGGAGAGATTTTACACTAACAACCTAACAGCACACCAGAGAGCTCTAAAACAAAAAGAAGAAAATTCACCCAAGAGGAGTACAGCAGGAAATAGTCAAACTCAGGGCTGAAATCAACTAAATAGAAACAAAGAGAACTATACAAAGAATCAAAAAAGCTGGTTCTTTGGGAAAATTAGCAAGATAGATAAATCCCTAGCCAAACTAACTAAAGGGCACAGAGATAGTATTCAAATAAACAAAATCAGAAATGAAAAGGGAGACATAACAAAAGAAACTGAGAAAATTCCAAAAATCATCAGATCAGACTACAAAAACCTTTACTCAACAAATCTTGAAAATCAAGGTTAAATGGATGACTTTTAGACAGCTACCATCAATGGAATAGAATTAAAGACCCAGAAATCAGCTCACACTTATGGACACTTGATCTTTGACAGAGAAGCCAAAAACATACAATGAAAAAAAGAAAGCATCTTCAATAAATGGGGCTAGTCCAACTGGCCATCTATTTGTAGAAAAATGATATTAGACCCATGGTTATTACCTTGACCAAAGCTCAAGTGCACGTTGATCAAGGACTTCAACATAAAACCAGATGCACTGTATTGAATAGAATAGAAAGTGGGAAAGAGACTTGAACTCATTGGCATGGGCAGAATTTCAAAAACACAACTCAAATATCTCAGGTCCTAAGATCAACAATTAATAAATGGGACCTCATGAAACTGAAAAGCTTCTATAAGGCAAAAGGCACAGTCAATAGGACAAATCGGCAACCCTCAGATTGAGACACAATCTTCACCAACCTCACATCTGAAAGAGGGCTAATATCCAAAATACATAAACAAATCAAGAAACTATTCTCCAAAATGTCAAATAACCCAATTAAACAATGAGGTTCAGAGCAAAATCGAGAATTTTCAACTGAGAAATCTCAAATTGCCAAGAGACAATTAATGAATTCTTCAACATCCTTAGTTATCAGAGAAATGAAAATCAAAATGACCCTGGGATTCCACCTTACACCAATCAGAATGGCTAAGGTCAAAAACTCTGGTAACAATAGATGCTGGTGAGGATGTGGAGAAAGAACACTCCTCCATTGCTGATGGTATTATGAGATGGTACAACCACTTTGGAAATCATTCTTACGGTTTCCTTAAAAAAAAAAAAAAAAAAAAACTGGGAAATAGTTCTACCTGAAGACCCATCTGTACCATCACTGGGCTTATACCCAAAAGATGCTACAAGATATAACAAGGACATGTTCTTCACTATGTTCATAGCAGCCTTAGTTATATTAACCAGAAGCTGTTAACAAACCAGATGTCCCTCAATAAAAGAATGGATACAGAATTTTTTTTACATCCACACATTGGAATACTATTCAACTATTAAAAATGATGTCTTCATGAATTTTTTTAGGCAAATGGATGGAACTATAATATATCATTATGAGTGAAGTAACCCAGACCCCAAAGGACATATATGGTATGTCCTCACAGATAAATGGATATTAACCCAAAAGCTCAGTGTACTCACTATACAACTCACAGACAATATGAAGCTTAGATATAAGAAAGACTAAAGTTACTACTTAGAAGTGGTAACAAAATATTCATATAAGGTAGAGGGACAGATGGTAATGGGTGTGAGAGGGGAGGGAGATGGGAAAGGTTCTCTACTCAGTTATCACTAGATCAGTGAAGAAAAAAAAAAAAAGAAAAGAAATTAAAGTTTCCAGACTCAAATAAAAATGATGGCACAGCAAACCCAAACTTATGGAACACAATGAAAGCAGTGCTAAGAGGGAAATTCATAGCACAAAGTGCCTTCATAAAGAAATTGGAGTTAAATTGCTGTTAAGTGCTAGCAACTTAGTAGCATATGTGAAAGTTCTAGAACAAAAAGAAGCAAACACACTGAAGAGGAGTAGATGGCAGGAAATAGTCAAACTCACAGCTGAAATCAATCAGTTTTTTAAAAATGATAGCAATACAAAGAATCAAGGAAAGAAAGAGCTAGTTCTTTGAGAAAATCAACAAGATAGACAAACCCTTAGTCAAACTAACTAAAAGGCAGAGAGATAGTACACAAATTAACAAAATTAGAAATGAAAAGGAAGCCATGACAACTGACAATGAGGAAATTCAAAGAATCATTATGTCTTATTTGCAAAAGTGGAAAATCTAAATGAAATGGCTGATTTTCTAGACACATACCAATTACCAAATCTAAATCAAGATCAGGTAAAGTATATGAATATTCCTATTACTAAACTGAAGCCTTGTGGTTCTCAGAGATGGATCCACAATGAAAAAGCATGCACTAACTGGACCTAGCCCCACCCACATATGCCACATATGTAGACGATATGTAGCTTTGTCATCATGTGTGTCCCAAACAACTGGAGTTGGGGCTATCCCAAAAACTGTCGTCTGCCTGTGAGATGTTTTCTTCCAGCTGGGCTGACTTGTCTGGCCTTAGTGAGGAGAGGCTACACTTATCCCCACAGAAACTTGATGTGCCAGGATGGGGGTATCCCTAAGAGAGGCCTCCACCCTCTCAAAGGAAAAGGGGATGGAGGACTTAAGAATTGTGGGAGGGGTGATTGGGAGGAGAGGTAGTAAGGAGGATATAAAGTAAATTGTTTTATATATATATATATATATATATATATATATATATATATATATATATATATGCATGTATTAATTCATTCCAGATTTTACATGTTCTTTAATTATAGAAAGAAAAGAAAAGGAGAGGGAGCTAATTTAGTGATGCAAGTGTATACACAAAATAGGGCCATCTATGGGAGCATGGATCACCTCATGGGGATCTTATTCTTCAAAATCTGACTTTCTGTCTGAGATTTTTCAGTTGAGCGAATTTCATATAACTTCTTATCTAGAAGTAACAGAAGTGTAAGACAAGGACTTCAAAGTAGTTATAAGTATATTCAAAGAGCTTAAAAGAACATTAATAAATCCCTTAATGCAATATATGAAAACTCAGAGAGTGGAATAAAGTGAAAAAAAATCAAGACATGAAAGTAGAAATAGTATCACTAAAGAAAAAAAATCTGATAAACGATAAATTTCTGAAAGTAGGTATCACCTCTCAGTAAAAAGATGGAAAATGATATTTTAAACGAATGGACACAAGAAGTAAGCTCAGAGGTAAGACTCACCAAGAAAGTAAAGATATGGAAGAGAGAATATCAGGCACTGAAGATAAGATAAAAGGAATTGATACCTCAGTTTACTTCTTAAAACTTTAAAATTACCTAGGCATCCAGAAAATCTGGGACACTATGGACAGGCCAAATCTATGAGTAATGTGAATAGAGGTATGGAAAAGGAGAGAATAAACAGATTAAAGGTACACAAAATACTATCAACAAAAACACGAGGGAAAATTGCCCCAACTTAAAGAAGTAGGTTATTATCAAAGTTCAAAACACATATATATTAACAAATAGACTGAACCAAAAACAAAATTACCCCCAACACACAATAATCAAAACACTAAATGTACCAAACAAAGAGAGAATATTAAAAGTTGCAAAGTAAAATACCAAGTAACATATAAAGGCAGACTGTCTTCATCAGGGTTTCTATTCCTTCACCAACATCATGACCAAGAAGCATTTGGGGAGAAAAGGGTTTATTCAGCTTATTCTTCCACATTGCTGTTCATCACCAAGGAAGTCAGGACTGGAACTCAAGCAGGTCAGGAAGCAGGAGCTGATGCAGAAGCCATGGAGGGATGTTCCTTACTGGCTGGCTTCCCCTGGCTTGCTCAGCCTGCTCTCTTATAAAACCAATACTACCAGCCCAGAGATGGCACCACCCACAAGGGGCCTTTCCCCCTTGATCACTAATTGAGAAAATGCCTTACAGTTGGATCTCATGGAGGCATTTCCTCAACTGAAGCTCCTTTCTCTGTGATAACTCCAGCTGTTTCAAGTTGACATAAAACTAGCCAGTACACAGACCTACTAAAATAACACCTGACTTTTCCATGGAACATCCTGCATAGATGTTCTAAAAATTCTAAAAGGCCATATATGCCAACCCAGACGACTATACCCAGAAAAAAATTTCAGTCACAATAGATTGAGAAAGGTAGATATTCCATGATAAAACCAAATTCAAGCAATATCTAACTCCAACTACATGTCTATAGAAAGTGCTAGTAGGTTAATCACACTCAAGAAAACATAAGGAATAAATAGCAACAAAATAATGGCAAACAATACACATTGTTCACTGATAACTCTCCATTGGTCTCAACATTCATCAAAAAAGACAAAAGAATAAAAACTTAGATCCAATACTAGGACCCACTTTTCTTCTGCATCTAAGTTGAAATCCTTAACAACAAAGGTAGGTATCACCTCTTAGTAAAAAGATGGAAAATGATATTTTAAACAAATGGACACAAGAAGTAAGCTAGTATATCCATTTCAATATCTAGCACAATAGACTTCAAATCAAAACTAATTAGAAAATATATGGAAGGATATTGTGATGGTTTGTATATTTTTGGATCAGGGAGTAGAACCATTTGAATGTATGGCCTTGTTGGAATAGGTGTGACCTGGTTGGAATAGGTGTGTCACCCTAGTTGCCTGGAAGTAAGTCTTCCACTATTAGCCTTTGGATAAAGATATAGAACTCTCAGCTCTGCCTGTGCCATGCCTGTCTGGATGCTGCCATGCTCCTGCCTGGGTGATAATGGACTGAACCTCTGAACTTGTAAGCCAGCCCCAATTAAATATTGTTTTTTTATAAGACTTGCTTTGGTCATGGTGTCTGTTTACAGCATCAAACTCCTAAGACAGATATGTATACCCATTAAAGAAAAAAAAATCCACCAAGAAGACATCAAATTCTAAAGATCAAAGCATCAAACACAAGGGTACCCATGTTCATAAAAGAAACACTACTATAGGCCCAAAGTGAGATCCAGATCAAGGGGAGGCCCCAAGAGCTAACTCTATTACTGAGGCTATGGAGCGCTCAAAAAAAAAGGGACCTATGATGACTGACCTCTAAAACGCCCAACAAGCAGCTGAAAAAGTCAGATGCAGATATTTTCACCCAACCAATGAACAAAAGCTGTTGACCTCTCTGGTTGAATTAGGGAAAGAATGGAAGAAGCTGAGGAGGAGGGCAAGCCTGTAGACGGACCATCAGTTTCAATTAACATGGATCCCGAGATCTCTCAGACACTGGACCATCAATCAGGCAGCATACACCAGCTGATTTGAGGCCCCCAACACATATACAGCAGAGGACTGCGGGGTCTGGGTTCAGTCACAGAAGATGTACTGAACTCTCAAGAGATTGGAGGCCCCAGGGAGTTTAGAGGTCTGGTGGGGTGGGGTATGTGGGTAGGGACACCTTTGTGGAGACAGGGCACAGAGAGGAGGTATGGATTGTGGAACAGTCAAAGGGAAGACCAGATGGGGAATAAAATCTGGAGTTTAAAATAAATAAATAAATAAATAAAATAATTAATTAAAAAGTAAATGTCATTTAAAATGTAAATAAATCAAATAACCATTTAATTGAAAAAAAAGAAATGTTAATTTTGTTAATCATAAGGGAAATGCAAAACTACATTGAGAGTTCATCCTACTAATGGGGTGGCCAAGAGCAATAAAACTAATGACAGCTCATGCTTGCAAGAATGTAGTTAAAGGCGAATACTAATCCATTGCTGATGGGAGTGCAAATTTGTACAGCCACTATGGAAAGCACTGTGGCAAATCCTTAGGAAGCTTGTAATAGATCTCCCTCAAGATCCAGCTATAACATTCTTGGACAGACACCGAGAAGATACTATATCCAACTATGAACACACATGCTCAAACATATTCATTGTTCTATTTAGAAGAGCCAGAAATTGGAAATAGCCTAGATGTCCATCAATGGATGAATAGACAAATAAAATATGGTACATTTACATAATGGAATATTATTCAGTTATGTAATTTTGTAGATATTTGGACTGAGCCAAAAATTATCCTGAATTTAGTAATAAAGATAACCAAAGACAAATATAGTATATATTCAGTTACATGTGATATTAGCTGTTTAAGTCTTTAGCAAGTAGGCTACAGTATATATAACTGAAAAAGGTTAGTTATAGAGTAAAGGATTATTGGGGGAGGAACAGTCCTCCCTAGAAAGGGAAATTCAATAGATTGTTAAAGTAGGACTAGATGGGAGGTAGAATGGGAGCATCAAACAGAGAGGGGGAAACAAGAGGTGGGTAAGGTAAAGAATATGAGGAGGAACAGCTAAAAGTTTGAGTCATTTGAGGGGTCCTTTGTAGACATAATATAAAGAAATGTCTTAAAATATGCATAGATGAAAGGAATCTAAATATAATCACCAAACAATGGGGAAGAGAAAGGCCCAACATCTCTAATAGCAAAATCAAACATCCTGTTCTGGGAATGGGTTACATCTAATTGACTTTTGGCCAAAAGGACCCCAAATATCTCAGGGTATTACCAAGGTTATTGGTTGTATTCCACAAAATGATGATTACACCCTATTGCTGGGGTAAACTCCTGTACAACTGACAACATGGAGAAGTTGAACTTGTGCCTACCTAGAATCTTCCCCTCTACTGACTAGTGTTCATGGTACTAGAAAGTATTCTAAACATTACCTAAGAAGAGGTGTAAATAACCAACTCAGCTACAAATACTTTAATCTACAGTGATGATGATCTGCCTATAAGCTATGCTGGTACAATGGCGGCATGAGCTTGTGGGAGTGACTGAGTACAATGTGATTGGAATTAAGATGCTCACTCCATAAGACAGATCCCATTCCTGACACTGCCCAGGTGATCAATAAACTAAGACTAGATAAATCATAGAACTAAACAACACAACCAAATACTACTGATCTGCTAAAGGAACATAAGAATAAAATGACTCCAAATAGCATTCTTCTATACTCAGAGATCAGTGTCATGCTCAGTCCTCTCCAAAGAAGCTTCCTCTTCAAGTAGGCGGAAAGAAATAAAGAGATTCAGAGCTGAACAATGTGAAGCTAGAGTGAAATCTTGAAACACTCAGTCCTAATGGGTATGGCTTCATTAAATCCCTTCCCTCAGGGCTCAGGGAAACCCTTAGAAAGGGAGGTAGTAAGATTGTAAGAACAAGAGTGGATGAAGGATAGTAATTCAATGATGCCCTTTAAACACAGCAGGACCAATGCACATGTGAATTAAGAGGCTGTGGCAGCATGCAAAAGGGTCTAAGACTTATGAGGTAGGTTCCTACAGTCAGACAGGAAGTTGACACAAGCCTCATGCCTAATCCAGATGATCTCTCCCACTGATAACTGCTCACAAAATAAAATTTAATTTTTCCCTAGTAAAGTCACACTGGATATACAAACACTCTTAAGGGCAGGCCCCATGCCTATCATAGATAACCAAGACAAAGCTAACTACAAGTCCTTTTTGAATGTTCTTTATCACAAAATGTTTTCCCTGGGCGTTTGATCTATTATTATTATGTTTTTATTAGATATATTCTTCATTTATATTTAAAATGCTATTCCCAAAGCCCCTATGTCACCCCTGCTCCCCAACTCACCTACTCCTGCTTCCTGGCCCTGGCATTCCCCTGTATGGGGAATATGATCTTCGCAAGACCAAGGGCCTTTCCTCCCATTGATGGCCTACTAGGCCATCCTCTGCTACATATGCAACTAGAGACACAGCTATGTGTTGGGGGTACTGGTTAGTTTATATTGTTGTTCCTCCTATAGGGTTGCAGACCCTTTTAGCTCCTTGGGTACTTTCTCTAGTTCCTTCATTAGGGGCTCTGTGTTCCATCCAATGGATGACTGTGAGCATCCACTTCTATATTTGTCAGGCACTGGCATAGCCTCACAAGAGAGAGCTATATCAGGGTCCTGTCAGCAAAATCTTTCTGGCATATGCAATAATGTCTGGGTTTGGTGGCTGTATATAGGATAGATACCTGGGTGGGGCAGTCTATGGATGGTACTTTCTTGTGTCCAGCTCTGAACTTTGTCTCTGTAATTCCTTCCATGGGTATTTTGTTCCCCATTCTAAGAGGAAGTGAAGTATCAAAACTTTAGTCTTCGTTCTTATTGAGTTTCATGTATTTTACAAATTGTATCTTGGATATTCTAAGTTTCTGGGCTAATATCTGCTTATCAGTGAATGCATATCATGTGTGTTCTTTTGTGATTGGGTTACCTCACTCAGGTTAAGAGGTGCATATGAGAATGAAGATTTTCAACTTAAAGGGCCAGTAAATATCTTCAACAAAATTATAGAAGAAAACTTCCCTAACCTAAAGGAAGAGATGCCCATGAACATATAAGAAGTCTATAGAATTCCAAATAGACTGAACCAGAAAAGAAATTCCTCTCGACACATAATAATCAGAACAACGGATGCACTAAATAAAGATAGAATATTAAAAGCAGTGAGGGAAAAAGGTCAAGTAACATATAAAAGCAGACCTATTAGAATTACACCAGACTTCTCACCAGAGAATATGAAAGCTAGAAGATCCTTGACAGATGTTATACAGACCCTAAGAGAACACAAATGCCATCCAGGCTACTATACTCAGAAAAACTCTCAATTACAATAGATGGAGAGACCAAAGTATTCCATGAGAAAACCAAATTCACACAATATATTTCCATGAATCCAGACAGTCAAAGGATAATAAAGGGAAAACACCAACACAAGGATAGAAATTATGCCCTAGAAAAAGCAAGAAAGCAATCCTTCAACAAACCTAAAAGAAGACAGCCACAAGAACAGAATGCCAACTCTAACAACAAAAATAACAGGAAGCAACAATTACTTTTCCTTAATATCTCTTAATATCAATTGTCTCAATTCCCAAATAAAAAGACATAGACTAACAGACTGACTACAAAAACAGGACTCAACATTTTGCTGCTTACAAGAAACCCACCTCAGGGAAAAATACAGACACTACCTCAGAGTGAAAGGCTGGAAAACAATTTTTCAAGCAAATGATCTGAAGAAACAAGCTGGAGTAGCCATTTTAGTATCGAATAAAATCGACTTCCAACCCAAAGTTACCAAAAAAGACAAGAAGGGGCACTTAATACTCATCAAAGGTAAAATCTTCTAAGATGAACTCTTAATTCTGAATATCTATGCTCCAAATGCAAGGCAAACCACATTCATTAAAGACACTTTAGTAAAGCTCAAAGCACACATTGCACCTCACACAATAATAGTGGGAGACTTCAACACCCCACTCTCATCAATGGACACATCCTGGAAACAGAAACTAAACAGAGACACATTGAAATTAGCAGAAGTTATGAAACAAATGGATTTAACAGATATCTACAGAACATTTTATCTTAAAACAAAAGGATATACCTTCTCAGAACCTCATGGCATTTTCTCCAAAATTGATCATATAATTGGTCACAAAACAGGCCTCAACAGATACAAAAAAATGTTGAAGTTATCCCATGCATCTGTTCAGATCATCAGGGACTAAGGCTGATTTTCAATAACAACATAAATAATAGAAAGCCAACATTCACTTGGAAGCTGAACAATACTATACTCAATGATACCTTGGTCAAGAAGAAATAAAGAAAGACATTAAAGACTTTTTAGGTGTTTGATTCTTTTAACCATGCAGGTCTTTTGCATATATATTACTGTTCCCAGTTTTATGTTTTTAGGGTATTTCTCTGTGTGTGTCTTTGTCTCTATGTGTATATGTTTGTCTGCGCGTATTCATTGGCTTCTTTTTTCTGTTTGTTCATTTCTTTTGTCCTATTCTGGTTTGCAATAATAATAACAACATGATTATGTGTTTTCTAATGAAGGATATAGATTTGGGTGGGAGATAAAATGGGAAAGATCTGGAAGAAGTTGACAGAAGAAATACTGTAATCAGAATGTTTTGGATGAAAATACTTCTTTTTAATTAAAATAAAAAAAACACTTGGCATACATATTTTCCAGAAAGTTTTGATCTTAAAGATTTCTGCCAAAAAAGCAGATGTTATTCTAATGTCCCTACCATTAAATTTACTTACCTGTCTTAGAACTTCTATTAATTCTGTATTTTTTGTACTTTAATATTCTGTGAGAATGACTTTTTTCTTGTCTGTCTGTTGCTATGTTGGTCTCATGAACTTGTACTGATTGCTCTTTCTTTAGGATTAAGAAATTTTCTTCTGTGGTCACACTGAAGATATTTGTATGCCTTTGTTAATGTATTATTCTTCTCTCTACACAATTCAAATGTCAGTTCTTCTCTTTGTGTCCCAGAGTTCTCACTTTTTTCATATATATTTTTAAAATTTCACACTGACTTTCACTAAGTGATCTAATTTCTCTTGTCCTTAGCATTTTGAAAATCTACTACTGGCTAACTGAGCAGACAATTTTCAAAATTCGGCACACTTCTTACTGTTCCTCTTCTGTTTATCTTACTTTATGATTTAGTAAGTCTGTAACTTTACATTGAATAAGGTCTATTTGCCCTAATATTTCAGATACTGGATCATGGGAAGCTGGGAGGTATATTTATACATTGATCCTCAAGTTCAAACTGATATTTTCAGGGTAGGCTATATTACTTTTATTTGGTTCTGCACCATTCTCTTTAATGCTGCGATTTTGGATTTGTGGGTGGGTGTTGCTACCTACATGATGTATGTGACTCCACAGGTTTTATTTTTGTCTTTTAACATTTTCCTTCACCATTATCCAAAATATTCTATATATCAATCATGCTTTGGAATTTACTTATCTAAGCATCACCATGTTTGTTGTTTGTTTGTTTTGTTTCAGAAAATGTTCATCTTATCTAGAATGCTGTTTTGGCAAGCTTATTTTTTCTTACTGTGAGATGACTCAAATCCCTCTGAAAAATCTTTCATAATTCTTTCATTTTGAATTAATCACAGATTGGCCTTGATATCTTGATAGGAGTGCAGTTTTGTAAATGTTTGCCTACATTTCCAACTTTTTCAGAGACTGTGAATCCCTTCTTTACATAAACTGCATCCTATATATTACTGTAAACAACATCTGCTGCATTGAAGGTGCTGAGAATATACTAGTGGAAGTAAAGAAAACAAAAAGGCAGAAAAATATTAAAAGGGCAAGAAGAGCAAGGAAAGAAACAGAGGAAGGAGGAAAGGAATGATGAGAGAGTGAGAAAATGAAGGAAAGGGGAAGACTTGTTTTTATGTGGATTTTTTTTATTAGAGAAAAAAATGACTTATTTTGTAGTACCATGCATTATCTATAGGATCTTTGGTTATTGCTTAGCTATAAGATAGCTGGGTTGCAGTTTTTAGCTCTAAATCTTACTAAGACATACAATTTTTCTGTGAACTTTGGCTTACTTAGTTTGAAAGGTAAGACATGTAGATAATATATAGTATCATAGACATGAGCAACCATGGTAAGGCTTTGAAGTAGGAGAACATTGAGGAGAACATTTTATGAGAGCCATAGGCAATGATTGGGGATCTTGAAGGGAAAGGCAGGAGCCTCTAGGTCTCTCATTTTCCTTCAGAACATGAGAATAAGATGCATTTCTTTTATTCACAAATTTTCAAGGGATAGGACTGTAATTTGCACATCATATGAACTAGCTTTTGTTTTGTTATAGTATTAGGAGTCAGGGAGGAAGTCAGTAGATGAGACAATCAATTTATTCTGCATGTGCAAGTATGAGGGGGGAACTTATCAGCTTTTTATATGCCTAGGGAAAGACTGCAAAGGGGGTATGGCCTGATTTCTTGTAGAGAAAAAGAAGAGGAGTATATATATCTGTAAGTTAACATAGGAAGGTTGGGAAAAGGGAGACAAAGAAAACAGGGAGTTCCATTTTAAAGTATATCAATACAGTTATTTATTTTCATAACAAAAAATGTGAGATTATTCTGTTTTCTGTATTGTCCAAGAGATGTTTTGTCTGAAGACCTGTTGTGACTCTTTTAAACTACATGGAAAACCTTAGGTGGGTTTTAAAAAAACACAGAAAATTAGTAGAGAGATGCATGAGGAAAAGCTCATGATTTGTGTGGATCACTGAATAAACAGGAACTCCGGTTTTGGACAGGAACAATGTGGGGGGGGGTAATAAAGTATCCTTAAAGTTCCAGGAAACATAACTATAAAACATTGAAACTAGACAAAGCTTCTTTTCAGATACCACAAGGAGGATCCTTAGAAGTGAGTTTCTAGAACTAGAAGTATAAAGGTAGGACTTGAAAGACAGGTTGGTTGGAGATGTTTGAAATGACTCAAGTTAAAGATAAGATGAGCTGACTTTAGAGGTTCTGTTCAGCCCAAAGCTTTTTTCATCTTTCTTCACTTTGGGGGTCATGATTTAGGAGTTGGAAACTGTGATGAGATTCTATATCTCATTTGTGGACGTTCAAGACATGAGCCACCACTCAAAAATTGAAACCACAAAATCATAGTCTATAATTTTTAGAACAATATACCTCAATCCAGAAGTTATCACACAATTTGAAAAGTGCCCATTTAGCAGAAACAGGATTCCATAGGCCAAAGCATAGGTTCAACATTCTTTTCTTCAGATTCAGTATAAAAAGATTTGAGCACTGATGGCATAGTTTTGATTTGGAGTGGTATTTTATGAATTGAATTGTTAGATGGCACTTTACAGATTAAAGAGTGGTAGTGAAATACAAACAAGTTCCCTTGTTTATTATGATCCACTCTAGGTGCCCTGGAAGCACAGATAAGCATGCCTTTCTAGGGAAAGAGTTAATATTTGCTCCTCAAGAATATCGAGGTAAGTATGACTCCAGTAGAGATACTTTAATTTTCTAAACTAAGATCTTCACTGAGCCAGATATGTTTACAATGCAGGATAGGGGCAGGAATGATCACTGGCCTTAAACTCAGACAACACAGCTGCATAATTTAATTCCTTCACTTTATTCTTTCATTTTAGAATTATGTGAAACCTGGAACTTATAAAATCAATAAGCTATCTTTAGAGACATTAAGTTAAGCCTTCCCTATTGAAAGCTTCATTCATATTTTCTATACCATGCCTCCAAATCTCTGAAAGGAGCAGTGGTAGAAGATACATAGGTATGTAGTTAAACAGAATTGGGTGGCTGTAATCCTTGTCCAAAGATTGTGTGTGTGTGTGTGTGTGTGTGTGTGTGTGTGTATCAGTATCAACTTTCAACCTAGTAACATAATGATAACTAAGTGAGAGCATTGTCTTGATTTTAAAACAACACGCAAAAGTCAATCATACTGGTTGGAACATAGTATAAAATTCTATCAATGGTGCTCTTATTACTAAAAAGGTAAAAACCATCTGGTACTTCTTAAGTACACTAAAATTTTGTAAAGTGTTATTAAGTCTGTTTCTCTCTACTTAGGCGAGCACAGGGACTCAAAGACAGCTGGATTCAAAGCCTAAATTCAATTGTTATCACACATGAAGTCAGATACTTTACTGAGTCAATGAGATCAGATAATCTCAAGAAATTTAGAGATATCAAGTGGCCTGATAGGCTGGAAAACTTTGACTTTGAAGCCTGTAGATTCTTAAGTGATTCATACTGTGTGCATTCATTACTTTTCTTTTCCTTTCACATATTTGTCTGCACAGTAACAAATCACAAAAAAATCATATAACCTATAGAGGTTTGAAAGGTACAAAAAAGAAATGGAAAAGATGGTAAGGAACTATCCCACAAGTCTGTTTATGAACAATGAATATTTGACTGGAAATAAAGAATCATTTTTCCCATCTCTGTAAAATTATTTCTCTGGCACAGGACCCATTCATCTCTAACATCCTAAAAATATAAAGAGAGGTTGACTGAGAGGAAAACAGGTGAGATTAAGAACATAATCTGTTGTTGGTTACATAGAGAAAATTTGAAGACATCTGAAATTCTAGTAAGTACCTGAATACATTATATGATCTTGGAGGTAAATGTGACTATGTTGTTAACATTTTTAAAGGACTCTAATTTCCTGATAGAAGAAACATGGTCAGATTATTCCATTTTAAGGCAGACAAAGGTGAAATAGGCACCTTATTGAACTTGGAGATCCCCGAGTGTGGCCTGTTATTAAGAGGAGCAAGGATGAGCTAGCAGACTATACCATGCCCTTTTATCACTCTAGAACAGTGCTTTCTGAAAGGCACCTGCACTTAATTTATTTTGTACAGATTTTTTTATTTAAACATTCACTTCTTTTCTCATTAGAACTTTTCCACTCTTTATAAGTTTAAAATGGACATATTTAAAATTTTTTTTATTATTACGTATTTTCCTCAATTACATTTCCAATGCTAT
Organism: Mus caroli; assembly: GCF_978045245.1. Classification (NCBI taxonomy): domain Eukaryota; kingdom Metazoa; phylum Chordata; class Mammalia; order Rodentia; family Muridae; genus Mus; species Mus caroli. Next base: position 71,440,377 of record NW_028227260.1, read on the forward strand.
CCCAAAAGTCCCCCATACCCTCCCCCCCCACTTCCCTACCCACCCATTCCCACTTTTTGGCCCTGGCATTCCCCTGTACTGGGGCATATAAAGTTTGCATGTCCAATGGGCCTCTCTTTCCAGTGATGGCCTACTAGGCCATCTTTTGAAACATATGCAGCTAGAGTCAAGAGCTCCGGGGTACTGGTTAGTTCATAATGTTGTTGCACCTACAGGGTTGCAGATCTCTATAGCTCCTTGGATACTTTCTCTAGCTCCTCCATTGGGGGCCCTGTGATCCATCCAATAGCTGACTGTAAGCATCCACTTCTGTGTTTGCTAGGCCCCGGCCTAGTCTCACAAGAGACAGCTATATCAGAGTCCTTTCAGCAAAATCTTGCTAGTGTATGCAATGTTGTCATCATTTGGAGGCTAATTATGGGATGGATCCCTGGATATGGCAGTCTCTAGATGTTCCATCTTTTTGTCTCAGCTCCAAACTTTGTCTCTGTAACTCCTTCCATGGGTGATTGTTTCCAATTCTAAGAAGGGGTAAAGTGTCCACACTTTGGTCTTCTTTCTTCTTCAGTTTCATGTGCTTTACAAATTGTGTTGGGTATACTAAGTTTCTGGGCTAATATCCACTTATTAGTGAGTACATATCATTTGAGTTCTTTTGTGATTGTGTTACCTCACTCAGGATGACGCCCTCCAGGTCCAACCATTTGCCTAGGAATTTCATAAATTCATTCTTTTTAATAGCTGAGTAGTACTCCATTGTGTAAAAGTACCACATTTTTTGTATCCATTTCTCTGCTGAGGGGCATCTGGGTTCTTTCCAGCTTCTGGTTATTATAAATAAGGCTGCTATGAATATAGTGGAGCATGTGTCCTTCTTACCTGTTGGGACATCTTCTGGATATATGCCCAGGAGAGGTATTGCACGATCCTCCAGTAGTACTATGTCCAATTTTCTGAGGAACTGCGAGACTGATTTCCAGAGTGGTTGTACAAGCTTGCAATCCTACCAACAATGGAGGAGTGTTCCTCTTTCTCCACATCCTCGCCAGCATCTGCTGTCACATGAATTTTTGATCTTAGCCTTTCTGACTGGTGTGAGATGGAATCTCAGGGTTGCTTTGATTTGCATTTCTCTGATGATTAAGGATGTTGAACATTTTTTCAGGTGTTTCTCAGCCATTCGGTATTCCTCAGGTGAGAATTCTTTGTTTAGCTCTGAGCCCCATTTTTTAATGGGGTTATTTGATTTTCTGGAGTCCACATTCTTGAGTTCTTTATATATATTGGATATTAGTCCCCTATCTGATTTAAGATAGGTAAAGATCCTGAAGAAATCCAAAATACCATCAGATCCTTCTACAAAAGGCTATACTCAACAAAACTGGAAAAACTGGATGAAATGGACAGATTTCTAGACAGATACCAGGTACCAAAGTTAAATCAAGATTAAGTTAATGATCTAAACAGTCCCATATCCCCTAAAGAAATAGAAGCAGTCATTAATAGTCTCCCAGCCAAAAAAAAAAGCCCAGGACCAGATGGGTTTAGTGCAGAGATCTAACAGACCTTCAAAGAAGATCTAATTCCAGTTCTGCACAAGCTATTCCACAAAATAGAAGTAGAGGGAACTCTACCCAACTCATTCTATGAAGACACAATTACTCTGATACCTAAACCACAGAAAGATCCAACAAAGATAGAGAACTTCAGACCAATTTCCCTTATGAATATCGATGCAAAAACCCTCAATAAAATTCTCTCTAACCAAATCCAAGAACACATTAAAGCAATCATCCATCCTGACCAAGTAGGTTTTATTCCAGAGATGCAGGGATGGTTTAATATACCGAAATCCATCAACATAATCCATTATATAAACAAACTCAAAGACCAAAACCACATGATCATCTCCTTAGATGCGGAAAAAGCATTCAACAAGATCCAAAACACATTCATGATAAAAGTCTTGGAAAGATCAGGAATTCAAGGCCCATACCTAAACATGATAAAAGCAATATACAGCAAACCAGTAGTCAACATCAAAGTAAATGGAGAGAAGCTTGAAGCAATCCCACTAAAATCAGGGACTAGACAAGGCTGCCCACTTTCTCCCTACCTATTCAACATAGTACTTGAAGTCCTAGCCAGAGCAATTCGACAACAAAAGGAGATCAAGGGGATACAAATTGGAAAAGATGAAGTCAAAATATCACTTTTTGTAGATGATATGATTTTATATATAAGTGACCCTAAAAATTCCACCAGAGAACTCCTAAGCCTGATAAACAGCTTCGGTGAAGTAGCTGGATATAAAATTAACTCAAACAAGTCAATGGCCTTTCTCTACACAAAGAATAAACAGGCTGAGAAAGAAATTAGGGAAACAACACCCTTCTCAATAGTCACAAATAATATAAAATATCTTGGCATGACTCTAACTAAGGAAGTGAAAGATCTGTATGATAAAAACTTCAAGTCTCTGAAGAAAGAAATTAAAGAAGATCTCAGAAGATGGAAAGATCTCCCATGCTCATGGATTGGCAGGATCAATATTGTAAAAATGGCTTTCTTGCCAAAAGCAATCTACAGGTTCAATGCAATACCCATCAAATTTCCAACTCAATTCTTCAACGAATTAGAAAGAGCAATCTCCAAATTCATCTGGAATAACAAAAAAAAAAACTAGGATAGCAAAACTCTTCTCAAGGATAAAAGTACCTCTGGTGGAATCAGCATGCCTGACCTAAAGCTCTACTACAGAGCAATTGTGATAAAAACTGCATGGTCCTGGTATAGTGACAGACAAGTAGACCAATTGAATAGAATTGAAGACCCAGAAATGAAGCCACACACCTATGGTCACTTGATCTTCGACAAGGGAGCTAAAACTATCCAGTGGAAGAAAGACAGCATTTTCAACAAATGGTGCTGTCACAACTGGTTGTTATCATGTAGAAGAATGCGAATTGATCCATTCCTATCTCCTTGTACTAAGGTCAAATCTAAGTGGATCAAGGAACTTCACATAAAACCAGAGACACTGAAACTTATAGAGGAGAAAGTGGGGAAAAGCTTCGAAGATATGGGCACAGGGAAAAAAATCCTGACTAGAACAGCAATGGCTTGTGCTGTAAGATCGAGGATTGGCAAATGGGACCTCATGAAACTGCAAAGCTTCTGCAAGGCAAAAGACACCGTCAATAAGACAAAATGGCCACCAACACATTAAAATGGACATTTTTATAACATCAAATCATCTTAAAACTGATGATTCTTAAATAACATAGCAAAGAAAGAAAGACAACATATGAGTACTGAGACTTGGGATATTTTACCATGTAGAAGTTCAAGCAATTGTAAGGAGAAAAATACAAACAAACAAACAAACAAAACCAAAACCAAAACCAAAACCAAAACAGAAACTGAGTATGTACAAGAATGGAGGAGATCAATTTTGGATCAAAAATTAAGTGGCAACTGTAGTAGAAAATGATGGAAATATGAGAAAAGCTTTTTCCTAAATCTGCTTTACACCTAATCAAAGGATGGATGGATATTTTAATTGTGATATATTGGCATAATTGAATACTATTTGCTTATTAAGAAAAATAATCTGCTGGTGCTAATTGCTAGCTGGTCTGCTCCCATAAAGACACCATATCCTGAACCATCCTAGAGGACAGACTGGACTCAGAGCAGTTGGTAAAAACCACCCTATACCCATGTCCCAGAGATGTCACTGGGAGCCTGTGGACTCAGGACCTATCACCCAACAATTCCCCCATCCCCAATACCACTCTGCCTCTGACTGTTCTGCCCAGTCCTTTCTACTTTGGTAGATGGTTATCTGGTTTGGTCTCATAAAGACACCATATCCTGAGTCATCCTAGAGGCCCTGCCGCACTGAGAGCAGTTGAGGACCCTCTGTACTCAGAGCAGTTGGACCAACTGAACTCAGAGAATTTGAACATGTTAGGACCCTTTGCACTCAGAGCAGTTGAGCAGTTGAAGACCCTCTGCGCTCAGAGCAGTTGAAGATCTCCTGTTCTCAGAACAGTTGAGAATCACTGCACTCATTGCATTTGGATAACTTGACTGCTCCACTGAAGATTACACTGTCTGAAGGTCTCCCAGGAGATCTATTGCAATCAGGGCAACAGATCACCAGATTCTCTGGCCCTCTGAAGATCCCACAGTTGGAAGGCTCCACAGATGGTCTGCTACTGCCAGAGCCACAGTCCTACCAGGAGACCTGAAGCAACCAAAGGACAAATGGGAGACTCAAGACAGAGTCACCCAGACCAGCAAACACCAGGGATATACAGATGGTAAGAGGCAAGAGCAAGCCCATAAACAACAGAAGTCAAAATAAGTGGGCATCATCAAAACCCACTTATCACACTACAGCAAGCCCTGAATACAATAACACACCTGAAAATCAGGAAGCAGACCTAGAAAACTTCCACAATCTAAAGAGAGATGGCCATAAAGGTACAAGAAACATATAGAACACCAAATAAATGGGACAAGAAAAGAAAATACTCTAATCACACAATAATCAAAACACTAAATGCACAGTACAAAGAAAGAATATTAAAATCAGCAAACAAAAAGGGCCAAGTAACATACAAAGGTAGAGCTATCAAAATTACACCAGATTTCTCAACAGAGACTATAAAAGCCAGAAGAGCCTAGTAAGAGGTCATGCAGACTCTAAGAGACCACAAATGCAGGCTATTAAATCCAGCAACATTTTCAATCAACATAGATGGAGAAAACAAAATATTTCAGAACAGAACCAAATCCAAACAGCATCTATTTACCAATCCAGCTCTACAGACAATCCTAGAAGGAAAATCCCAACACAAGGAAGGTGCTACACCAAAGAAAAGAGAAGATAGTGAACATCTCACCAAAAAGCAAAAAAAGGAGAACCACAAGCACATAAAGCCACTTACAAAAACAACCACATCAGGAACCAACAGTAACCTGCCTTTAATATCTGTCAATATTAATCTACTCAACTTACCTATAAAAAGACATAAGCTAACAGACTGGATACACAATAAGATCAAGCATTTTTCTGCATACAACAGACACACTTCAATAACAAATATAGGCACTCTCTCAGAGGAAAAGTATAGAAAAAGGTCTTCCAAGCAAATGAACCCAGGAAACAACCTTGAGTTGCCATCCTAATATCCAATAAAATAGACTTTCAACCAAAAATTATTAAGTGTGAAGAAGAAGGACACTTCATATTCATCAAGGGGAAAATCCACCAAGAAAAAGTCTCAATTCTGAACATCTATGCCCCAAAATACAAAGGCACCCACATTCATAAAAGAAACTTTACTAAAGGCCAAAACACACATTGAACATCACACAGTAATAGTGGGGGACTTCAACACACAACTCTCAATAATGGACAGGTTATCAAAACAGAAACTAAACAGACACAGTGAAAGTAAGAGAGGTTATGAACCAAATGGAGTTAACAGATATCTACAGAACATTTCACCCTAAAACAGAAGAATACAGATATCTACAGAACATTTTGCCCTAAAACAGAAGAATCCAACTTCTCAGAACCTTATGGTATCTTCTCCAAAATCGGCTATACAATTGGACACAAAACAACCTTCCACTGAGATACAAAAATATTGCAATAATATCATGCATCCTATCAGATCATCATGGCCAAAAACTAGTCTTTAATAACAGCAAAAACTAGAGAAAGCTCACATACACATGGAAACTGAACCGTTCTCTACTCAATGATAACTTGGTCAGGGAAGAAATGAAGAAAGAAATAAAGACATGCTGGGATTTAATGAAAATGCTGACACATCATACCAAAACTTATGGGACAAAATGAAAGCAGTGCTAAGAGGAAAATGTATAACACTAAGTTCTTTTGTAAAGAAACTGGGAAGATATTACACTAACAAATTAACAGCACACCTGAGAGCTCTAGAAAAAGAAAGAAAGAAAGAAAGAAAGAAAGAAAGAAAGAAAGAAAGAAAGAAAGAAAGAAAGAAAGAAAGAAAGAAAGAAGCAAACTCTCCAAGGGGGTACACAGCAAGAATTAGTCAATCTCAGGGCAGAAATCAAGCAAATAGAAATGAAGGGAACAATTCAAAGAATCAACAAAACTAAAAGCTGGTTCTTTGAAAAAATCCACAAGATCGATAAACCCCTAGACCTAGAGGAGTATCCAAATTTAAAAAAAAAATCAGAAATTAAAAGGGAGATAGAACAAGAGAAATGAAGGAAATAAAAAAAATCCTCAGATTCTACTATAAAAGACTATCCTCAACAAAACGGGAAATTTTACATAAAATGGATGGTTTTTGAGACAGATACTACATACCAAAGTTAAATGAAGAGCAAGTAAACTATCTAAATAGGCCCATATTGCACAAGGAAATAGAAGTCATTAAAGAACTCAAAACAAAACAAAACAACAACAACAAAAAAACCATCAGCACCACCACCAACACCAACACCACCACCACCACCAACACCAACACCAACAACAAACAGAGCCAGATGGATTTAGTGCCGAACTCTACCAGACCTTCAAAGAAGACCTGATACACATATTCCTCAAACTATTCCATAAAATAGAAACAGAAGGAACACTACCTAACTCATTCTATTAAGCCACAATTACTCTGATTCCTAAGCCACACAAGGACTCAACCAAAAAAGAATATTTCAGACCAATCTCGCTTATGAATATTGATGCAAAAATACTCAACAAAATTTTTGCAAACTGAATCCAAGAACACATCAAAATCATAATTCACCATGATCAATTAGGTGTCATCCCAGGGATGCAAGATTGGTTCAATATATGAAAAATCCATTAACATAATCCACTATATAAACAAACACTAAGGAAAATAATCACATAATCACCTTATATACAGGAGAAGCATTTGACAAATACAACACACCTTCATGTCAAAAGTATATGAGAGATCAGGAATTTCAGGCACATACCTAAACATAATAAAAACAATGTACAGAAAACCAACAACCAATATCAAATTAGAGACATACTTGAAGCAACCCCACTGAAATCATGGTCAAGACAAGGATGCCCTCTCTTCCCATATCTATTCAATATAGTACTCGTTAGAATAATAAGACAACAAAAAGAAATCAAGAGGATACAAATTAGCTAAGAAGAAATAAAGGTATCACTATAAGCAGATGATATGATAGTATAAATAAGCGACCCTAAATTTTTTGCCAGAGAACATCTCCAGCTGATAAACAACTTCAACAAAGTGGCTGGATATAAAATTAACTCAAATAAATCAGTATACATCCTTTATACAAAGGATACACAGGTTGAGAAAGAAATTAGGGAAATAATTCCCTTCACAATAGCCACAAATAATATAAAATATCTTGGAGTAACAAAACAAGTGAAAAACCTGTATAACAATAACTTCAAGTTTCTCGAGAAAGAAACCAAAGAAGACCTCAGAAAATGGAGAGATCTCCCATGCCCATGGATTGGCAGAATTAATATATTAAAATGGCAATTCTACCAAAGGTAATCTACAAATTCAGTGCAATCCTCATCAAAATTCCAACACAATTCTTCAAAGACATGGAAAGAGTAATTCTCAAATTCATCAGGAAAGGCCAAAAAGGCCAGAGTAGCAAAAACAATTCTTAACAATAAAAGAATTGCTGGGGGAATCACCATCCCTGAAAGGGTGCTGGTCTAACCGGCTGTCTATATGTAGAAAAATGAAAAAAGAATCATATTTGTCACTTTACACAACACACAAGTCCAAGTGGATCAAAGACCTCAACATAGAATTAGAATACACTGAATCAAATAGAAGAGAAAATGGGAAAGAGACTTGAACTCATTGGCACAGGGGAAATTTTCCAAAAGAGAACTTCAATGGCTCATGCTCTAAATCAATACTTGATAACTGGGACTTCATGAAACTGGAAAGCTTCTGTAAAGTAAAGGACATAGTCACAAAGACAAATCAGTAACATACAGTTTGGGAGAACATCTTCACTAACCCCACATCCAAGAGGACTGATATCTAAAATATATAAAGAACTCAGGAAGCTAACCACCAAAAAAACCAAACAACACTATCAAAACATGGGGTATACAACTAAACCAAGAATTCACAACAGAGGAATCTCAAATGGCTAAGAAGCACCCAATGAAATGTACAAAGCCCTTAGTGATCAGAGAAATGCAAATCAAAATGACCCTGACATTCCACCTTACACTAATCAGAATGGCTAAGATCAAAACCTTAGGGGACAACACATGTTGTAGAGGATGTGGAGAAAGAGGAACACTCCTCCTTTGCTGGTGGGATTGAAAACTGGTACAACCATTATGGAAATCAATCTTGGGGTTCCTCAGAAAATTGGTAATTAACCTACCTGAAGACCCAGCTATATCACTCTTGAGAAAATAACCAAAAGATTCCCCACCATGACACAAGGGCACGTGTTGTACTATGTTCTTAGCATCCTAGTGATAGCCAAAAGTTGGAAGCAACCCAGATATTCCAGGACAGAGGAATGGATACAGAAAATCTGGTTCATTTACACAATGGAATACTACTCAGCTATTGAGAACAAGGACATCCTGAGTTTTGCAGGCAAATTAATGGAACTAGAAAATATCCTGAATGAGGTTACTCACACTCAAAAGACATGCATGATATATACTCAATAATAAGTGGATATTAGCAAAAAGAAAATGTACAGAATACACAAGATATTGTCCACAGAACTCAAAAAGTTCAACAAGCTGAAGGCCCAAAGTGAGGATGCCTCAGTAACATTTGGAAAGGAGAAGAAAATAATCACAAGGGAGAAGGGAGGGACTTTTTCTCTTTCCTCTCTCTTTCCCCCTCCTTCTTCCCTCTCCCCTCTTTTCCATCCCCTCTCCCCCTCCACCTCTTCTTTGCCCTCTCCCCCTTTCCTTTCCCCTCTCCCCTCTCCCCCTTCTCTCCCCTTTCCTTTCCCTTCTAACCCTCCCCCTCTCCCTCCTCTCCCTCCCTTTTTCTTTCCCTTCTAACCCTCCCCCTCCCTCCTCTCTCCCTCTCTCCCTTTTCCTTTCCCCTCTCCCCCTCCACCCTCCTCCCTCTTTTTCCCCTCTCTTCCCCCTCTCCCCCCTTCCTTCCCCTCCCCCCTCTCCCCCCTCTCCCTCCTCCCTCTTTATCCCCTCTACTCCATCCCCCCTGCCACGCCCACTCCAGTGGAAACTATGTGACAGGCCCAAAATCTTGGACACAGTTCTAACTCAAAAAGTTTCATGGAAACTTAGTCTCCTGGAGTCTTGGCATGCCCTAGTAGCATGAATGCTCCAAACTTGTCCTTGCATCAGTAGGTGAATGGATCTGTGTGCTTTCCTTCAGTATCCCCCCTCCCCCCTCTACCCCCACTCCTCCCTCCCCTCTCCCTCCTCCCCCTCTCCTCCCCTCCCCTCTCCTCTCCTTTCCTCTCCTCCCCTTCCCTCCCCTCCCCTACACTCCCCTCCCCTCCCCTCCCTTCCCCTCCCCTCCTCTCCTCTCCTCTCCTCTGCTTTCCTTTCCTTTCCTTTCCTTTCCTTTCCTTTCCTTTCCTTTCCTTTCCTTTCCTTTCCTTTCCTTTCCTTTCCTTTCCTTTCCTTTCCCCTTTCCTACCTGAAGCCACAGACATTTATTTAATTAATACCTATTATAATATCCATTTGTTATGCTGTCTACCTAGAGCCACAGACTTCTATTAATTAATACCTGCTCATAGCAGTCGATTGTCACTGCTTTCTCTACTTGGAGTCAGTGACTAATATTCCCTATCTAGTTCCAAACTGCAAACAAGCTGAGTATAAAAGGACCCGAGTTGTCTGTGTCCCTGTTTGGAGGTGGGGAAGGCAGGGTGAGGAGCAAAAGATACAGGGGAGCAAACACAGAAAGGCTCTCTCGGGAATAGATGACTCTCTGCTGTTCTCTCTAGGCCATTCAAACCCAGTCAGCTTCAAATCCATATTGCTACAGCCTAGGTCATGTCTTCAAGCATGTCTCCATTTAATTTGATATTGTCTGTTGGTTTGCAGTAAATTGCTTTTATTATGTTTAGGTATGGGCCTTGACTTCCTGTTCTCTCCAATACTTGTAACATGATGGTATGTTGTGTTTTGTCAAATGCTTTTTCTGCATCTAAGGAGATGATTGTGTGATTTTCTTTCTTTCAGTTTGCTTATATAGTGGATTATTAAATTAATGGATTTTCATATATTACACAAATCTTGCATCCCTGTGATGAAGCCTACTTGATCGTGGTGACTGATGGTTTTGATCTGTTCTTGGATAAGGTTTGCAAGAATTTTATTGAATATTTTTGCATTGATAGTCATAAGCGAGATTGGTCTGAAGTTCTCTTTTTTTGGTGGGGTCCTTGTGTGGTTTAGGAATCAGAGTAAATATGGCTTCATAGAATGAGTTAAGTAGTGCTCTTTCTGTTTCCATTTTATGGAATAATTTGGGAAAAATTGCTATAAGTTCTTCATTGAATGTCTGGTAGTTTTCTTCACTAAATCCATCTGGCCCTGGGCTTTTTTGGTTGGGAGGTTTTTAAAGACTTCTTCTATTTCTTTGTGTGATATGGGCCTGTTTATCTAGTTTTCCTGGTGTTGATTTTACTTTGATATGTGGCATCTGTCTAGAAACCATCCATTCCTCTAGATTTTCCAATTTTGTGGGATATAGGCTTTTATAGTAGAATCTGATGACTTATTTTATATTTTCTCCATTTCTATTCTTATGTCTCCCTTTTAATTTCTGATTTTGTTAATTTGTATCCTGCCTCATGACCCTTTACTGAGCTTGGCTAGGGGTTTATAGATCTTGTTGATTCTTTCAAAGAACCAGCTTTTAATTTTGTTGATTATTTGTACTGTTTCCTTTATTTCTATTTAGTTGATTTTGGCCCTGAGTTTATTTCCTACTGTCTACTACTCTTGGGTGAGTTTGTTTCTTTTTTCTTTTTTCTAGAACTCTCAGGTGTGCTGTTAAGTTGTTAGTGTAAGATTTCTTCAGTTTCCTTACCAGGGCACTTAGTGCTATGCATTTTCCTCTTAGCACTGCTTTCATTGTGTCACATAGGTTTGAGTATTATGTGTTAGTATTTTCATTAAATTCCAGGAAGTCTTTAATTTCTTCCTTTATTTCTTCCCTGACCAAGTTATCATTGAATCAAGAGTTATTCAGTTTCCACATGTATGTGGGCTTTCTCCAGTTTTTGCTGTTTTTGAAAACTAGCCTTAGGTCATGGTGATCTGATAGGATTCATGGTAATATTTCAATTTTCTTGTAGCTGTTTAGGGTTGTTTTGTGACCAATTATATTGTCAGTTTTGGAGAAGGTACCATGAGGTGCTGATAAGATGTATTCTTTTCTTCTAGGGCGAAATGTTCTGTAGCTATCTGTTAAATCCATTTGATTCATAACTTCTCTTAGTTTCACTGTGTCTTTGTTTAGTTTCTGTTTTAGTGATCTGTTCATTGATGAGAGTGGGGAGTTGAGATCTCCCACTATTATTGTGTGGGGTTCAATGTGTGTTTTGAGATTAATAAAGTTCCTTTTATGAATTTGACTACTCTTGCATTTGGGGCATAGATGATCAGAATTTAGACTTTCTCTTTGTGGATTTTCCCCTTGATGAATATGAAGTGTTCTTCATCACGCTTGATAACTTTTGTTTTCCAGTATATTTTATTGTGTATTAGGATGGTAACTCTTGCTTGTTTCCTGGGTTCATTTGCTTGGCAGATCTTTTTCCATCTTTTTTCTCTGATACATTGTCTGTCTTTGTTATTGAGGTGTGTTTCTTGTATGCAGAAAAATGCTGGATTTGTTTGTGTATCTGGTTGGTTATCTTATGCCTTTTTATAGGTTAGTTGAGTCCAATAGTATTGAGAGATTTTAAAGAGAGATGTCTGTTGGTTCCTGTTATGTTTGTTTTTATAGGTGGATTTATGTGCTTGTGGTTCTCTGTTTTTGACCTTTTTTTTTTAATGTGTTTAATATCTTGTCCCTTCTTTCTTTGATACAGGTATCTTCCTTGTGTTGGAGTTTTTCTGCCATGATCCTTTGTAGGAATATGTTGGTAAATAGATTCTGTTTGAATTTGGTTCTGTCCTGGAACATTTTGGTTTCTCCATCTATGTTGATTGAAAGTTTTGCAATGTATAGTAGTAGCCTGGGCTGGCATTTGTTTTCTCTTAAAGTCTTCATGACTTCTGACCAGGCTCTTCTGGCTTTCATTGTCTCTGTTGAGAAGACTCATTTAATTCTGATAGGTCTTACTTTATATGTTGCTTGGCCCCTTTTCCTTGTAGCTTTTAATATTCTTTCTTTGTTCTGTGCATCTAGTATTTTGATAATTATGTGACAAGACGATTTTCTTTTCTCGTCCCAATTATTTGGAGTTCTACAGACTTCTTGTACCTTTGTGTCCATCTCTTACTTTAGGTTGGGAAAGTTTTCTTCTATCATTTTGTTGAAGAAATTTTCAGGTCCTTTGAGCTGGGAATCTTCCTTTTCCTCTATTCCAATTATCCTTAGATTTTGTCTTTTCATTGTTTCCTGAATTTCCTGAATGATTTGGGTTAGGAGTTTTTTTAAGTTTTGAATTTTCTTTGATAGTTATGTCAATCTCTTTTACTGTATCTTCTACACCTGAGATTCTCTCATCTATCTCTTGTATTCTGTTGGTAATACATCTGTAGTTCTTGACCTCTTTCCTAGATTTTCCATTTCCAGGTTTGTCTCCATTTGTGTTTTCTTTATTGTTTCTACTTCCACTTTTATGTCTTGGAGCCTTTTATTTAATTCCTTCACCTTTTTACCTGTGTTTTCTTGTATTTCTTTCAGTGAATTAAAGGACTCTATTAAAGGACCCTTCTTAAAGAACTCTATTATCTTCATGAGATAGGATTTTAGGACAGATTCCTGATTTACATGTATGTTAGTGTATTCAGGACTTGCTGTGGTGGGAGAACTGGGTTCTGATGATGCCCACTTATTTTGGCTTCTGTTGCTTATGGTCTTGTGCTTGCTATTCACCATCTCGATATCCAACTAGTCTGAGTGCAGCAAGTCCTCTTGGATGAATTGAGATATGGAGTCTTCACAGAAGCAGACCAACTATGGGTCTGCCTATCATCATTTAAAAAAAAAATCTAGAATAATAAAATGTATAGCCTTGCTTTTAAAGAGTGAAAATTTTTATGTTACTGTTCCTTAAAATGAGTGTGGTTTTGCCTCATCCAGTGAGATATTAGTAAATAATAAAAGATCCACGTATCTCCCCCTCCCCCCAAAAATGATGAAATTAGCAGACATAAGAATGTATGGAGCTGGAAATGGTCATTATTATTGAGGGAACCCAGACACTGAAATAGAAATGTCGCATGCTTTCTCTCATCTGTGGATGTTAGCTTTGGATTTTCAGATATTTATTTTCACTTGGGAATTAGTAGGGCACAATGGGAGATCCTTTCAATGGGGGAATAGAATACTCAGATATAGATGGTTAAAAAGTGAATAGTGAAAGAGAAATGACTAAACTTTGGTCAGGAAACTGAGAGTAGAGAAAGGAGCATGAAAGGAATAAGCACCACTAAAGACCTATTACAAAAGTTATATTGAAACCAACTTCTGTAGAAACTTGTGTGTTACTTTGCATATAAACAGTTAAAATAGAATTATATTACAGAACAAAAACAGTGACCCTATTAAACACCAGAGGCTAACTAATAAAAGGCTCAGTGCAAAGAAAAGGTTACTTCTTTTGGAGATGTTAGGCAGTAAAATCTGTTTGATGTCAAAGTATTATAGTTTATTGTCATTACTCTTGTATATCCTACAAAACTTGATGGCAAGACTCTATTATTGAAGACAGCATATACTTCAGTCATTAAATATAGAGACATTAAGCTGGTACTGGCCCATAAACTTCATCAATACTAGCTAGTTTTCACAGTACTGGACGAAATAAATCATAGATCATACCCACCTAAAACCTTGCAAGCTCCAATTATGACATTCTTAGCAATATATGCCCATTGATAAAATAGTGACATAAACATCATATGAGAGTAAATAACCATTTTCTGTTTGAATTTAAGTACTTAATAATACATAATGAAATTTATACCTGAAATTTATACCATTATTGCACTATAAAACCTATTGTCTATTGGTTCACATATTATGAAATCAATTGTTATCCTTGTAGATTAATGCATATCACAACCCTGATCTAAAAAATCTTCTATTTGTGGTACATGGTAATGAACACAGTGGCTCAATAGTGATTAAAATACAGAGAATAAGAGACTTCAAACTGGAGATTTCAGACTGCTTAGCTTTAAGGGGAATATACAAAATCTGATTGAGTCTAAGCCAGATGAAATCTCAGCACAGAAGTAAGAGTAGATAGATATACAACACTCACCCCTAACTGTGGAACTTTTACAAAAGGAGGGAGGTAGCTTTCTCTAACACCAATTTTGGCTTCCAGCTTGACAAGCAACCTTGGCCATCATAAAACACAGTGTTTTTGTGCTTGTCCAGAGAAAACCTTCCTGGAAGTTTTTGCCTTAAAGATGTTGGTCTTTTGTTAATCACCGCTGGATTTTTATCCCTAGGTAATGAGGATCAATTGTTTCAGTAAAGCTTGATGATAGTGTCTTTTATTAATCAAAACTTATTCTTTATCCACAGGTGATGAAAAACCACAAATTTTTATTCAAGTATATCACAAGAATAGCCCTGGTAGTCTTTGATCCCCTTTCAAACATATCAAGACAGGTTTCTTCTGTTTTCATTTATCTCAGTACTCTTATCTTCTAAGTTCCTAGAGAACTTCCCATTAAGCTTTAAGCTCTCAATGAATTTTCTTGACCAGAGATCTAAACACTTCTTATTTCTCCCCCAAAGTAACATGAGCAGGTTTGTTATGGCAATACCCTATTCCTGGTATCAATTTTTAAAACTGTTCACTATTGCTTCAATAAATACTGTGAATAAAAACAACTACAGTAGGGTTGGGAGCTTACTTAATCTTGTAGTTTATAGGCAATAATCTAGAGAACTCAAGCCAGGAATCTGGAGACAAAAGCTAAAGCACAAACTCTAGAGGAATATTGCTTACTGCTTGTTGCTCATGGCTCATACTCAGCTTGCTGTTTTATACAGGGCATGATGGCCTACCTACAGTTGGAACCAGCTACTAGAGGCTAGACCTTGCCGTGTCATTAATTAAAGAAGGAAATGTCATTAATTAAAGAAGGAAATGTTTCAAAGATTTTCTAATGAGAGAATATGTTGGAGGAATTTTTGTCATTAAGTTTTGCTTTTGGCAGATGACTCTAGTTTGTGTCAAATTTAGGAAAAAAACAAGCCAGTATAATTTAGAAAATAAAACTTAATGATTATTAAGTTTTTAGATGCCTTCATAAGACTTTCAGAGACTCTTTAGACACTTGGATAAAGATGGGGTTCTGCTTTCTTAAAAAAAAAAAGCAAAACAAAACAAGTAAACAAATAAAAACCTATCAACAAACAAACCAAACTGTCCAACAACAAAACTTGCCCTAATAGCCCAAATTCAGTAGGCATTATCTGGGGAATAAGCAGGCCAAATGAGATAATCTGAGCTATTTACCATTCCTCTTCTCACCTCCAAGTTCAAACACCCAGTATCATTCACAGCTCAACAGACAACCTGTTGTGGCCTTTCATCTCTGCCAGCATCTTCAAAAGACTATGCACACCTCCCCAACTTTCGCCCTCACTTATCCTTTTAGACTAACCCCCAAATTCAGCAGACATCCACTGGTCATGTATGCAAGAAAAGCAAGTAAGCCAGAAAAGCAGTTAGAGTATCCAACGTGCTTCATTTTCTACATCCAATCCCCCAGTCTTATTCCCAGTTCTCTAGCAGACTACCTGCTGCCACTTTTCCTGACTTTCTGTCCCCATTACCAGGTTACTAAGCAGATCCTTGGTGAACACTCTATTTTCATCTTTCCTGTGGAATCCTCCAACAAAACTTTGAGCCCCTGGCAATTTCTAAGTATAGGTTCCCAATACCTAGACACAAATTGTACTGAAATGTCTTTAGTGACCCCATACCTTGTAGGATCACGGAAGAGTTCCTTACTAGGCAACACAAACCACCACTCTCCTAGGAAACAGAGAAGGCAACAAAATACAAGATAAAATCATAGATATTGAAAAGAAATAAGATAAATGGATATCTGGTTCAAATAAAACCTGTGTGTGTGTGTGTGTGTGTGTGTGTGTGTGTGTGTGTGTGCATAAATCCTGTACACAAAAACATCCAGGAAATATGGAACACTATAAAAAGACCAAATCTATGAATAATAGATAAAGAGGAATGAGAAGAAACCCAGGTTGAAGGCACAGATAATATTTTCAGCAAAACTATAGAAGACCCAACTTAAAGAAGCAGGGTCATATCAAGGTTAAAGAAGCATACAGAGTACCACATAGATGGGACCAGAAAAGAAACTCTTTTTAACACATATAATCAAAACACTAAATTTACTGAACCAAGAAAAAATATTAAAGTCTGAAATGGAAAAAAAGCCAGTAACCTATTTAAACAACACTTCACTTTACTATGAAGACTCTAAAATCTAGAAGGTGGTGCAAAGATGTTCTACAAATGCTAAACGACCACAGATATTAACCCAGACTACTATACTCAGCACGATGTTCAATTACAAGAGATGGAGAAAGATGTTCCATAATAAATTCACATTGAAATACTACCTATATAAAAACCAACTCTACAGAAGTTGTTAGAAGGACAAAGTCAACCTAAAGCAATTAAACATACCCAAGAAGATGCAAGGAATAAATAATCCTAGGAAAGCAAATCAAATGAGGGTAAAAAAAATGTATCACATCAGAGGAAAAGGATGAAAACAAGATATTTTATGAAAATGGATATAAAATCAAACTGCTGAAAACATTGTACTAACAAAAGAGACTTCAATGCAAAATTAATCCGAAGAAATATAGAAAGATACTTCACAGAAATCCACTGAGATGATATCACAAATCTTAACATCTGTGCACCAAACACAGGGGCACCCAAGAGAAATAATGTGAAAGCTTAAATCACATATTAACTGTCACACACTTAAAATGGATTACTTACATATGCCACTCTCTCCAATGCACAGGTCATTCAAACAAAATTTAATGAAGAAACGCTGGTACTAAATGATATCATAAACCAAATTGATTTGACAGATATTTACTAGATATTTCAGAAAAAGAAAAAAATGATATACCTTCTCCTCAACAGCTCATGAAACATTCTCCAAAATTAAAAATGATACTTGATCACAAAGAAAATATCAACAGATATAAGAAAATTGAAATAACACACTGTATCCTATCTGACTACCATGGATTAAAGCTGGATATCAATAAAAGCAGAACCAACAGAAATCCTACAAACTTACGAAAATTGAACAACATATTTCTGACTGAGAAATAAGTCCAAGCAAAAAATAAAAATAAAACTTAAACCTTCTAGGATTGGATGAAGATGAATACACATTAAACCTAAATGTGTGAGATGCAATAAAGGTATTTGTAAGAGAAACATTCATCCACTAAGCAACTATATAAAACAATTGGAGAAATATCATCCAAGTAACTAAGAGCTATAGAAGAAACAGGAGAAATTACTCCTAAAAGGAATAAGTGAAAACAAATAATTAAATATAGATCTGAAATCAGCAAAATCAAATGACAATAACAACAAAACAATACAAATTATCAGTTTCAGTGTATCTGGTTTTATGTGAAGGTCCTTGATCAACTTGGATTTGAGCTTTATACAGGGAAATAAGTATGGATCAATGTGCATTCTTCTACATGCTGACTTCCAGTTGAAGCAGCACCATTTGTTGAAAATGCCATGTTTGGATGATATATCCTTTCATCTTACCTCCAAACTTTGTAATTCCTTCCATGGGTGTTTTGTTCCCTATTCTAAGGAGGAAGGAAGTATCCACACTTTCATCTTCATTCTTCTTGATTTTCTTGTGTTTTGCAAATTGTATTTTGGGTATTCTAAGTTTCTGGGCTAATATCCACTTATCAGTGAGTGCATATCAAGTGACTTCTTTTGGGATTGGGTTACCTCACTAAGGATGATATCCCACCAAGGGATCCATCCCATAATCAGTCACCAAACCCAGACACTATTGTATATGCCAGCAAGATTTTGCTGAAAGGACCCTGATATTGCTGTCTCGAGTGATGCTATACCAGTGCCTGGAAAACACAGAAGTGGGTGCTCACAGTCATCTATAGGATGTGACACAGGGCCCTCAAGGGAGAAGCTAGAGAAAGTACCCCAGGAGCTGAAGGCGTCTGCAACCCTATAGGTGGAACAACAATATGAACTAACAAGTACCCCCAGAGCTTGTGTCTCTAGTTGCATATGTAGCAGAAGATGGCCTAGTCGGCCATCATTGGGAAGAGATACCCTTGGTCTTGTAAACTTTATATGCCCCAGTACAGGGTAACACCAGGGCCAAGAAATGGGAGTGGGTTGGTAGGGGAGCAGGGCGGAGGGAGGGTATAGGGAACTTTTGGGATAACATTTGAAATGTAAATAAAGAAAATATCTAATAGAAAAGAAAGGAAGGAAAAGAAAAGAAAAGAAAAGAAAAGAAAAGAAAAGAAAAGAAAAGAAAAGAAAAGAAAAGAAAAGAGAAAATGCTGTCTTTTTTTCCACTAGATGCTTTTAGCTCCTTTGTCAAAGATCATGTGACCATAGGTGTGTGGGTTCATTTTTGGGTCTTCAATTCTGTTCCATTGATCTACCTGTCTGTCTCTGTACCAATACCATGCAGTTTTTAATCATTATTTGTATGTGTGTTTTTGTGTGTAATATTTCCTTGTTTTGTATTGAGTTATTATAAGTTTCCAGAACATGCAATTAGTGAATCTTGGTTTCTATACCCATTTCTTATGCTGTTTCTTGGACTCTTTTTCTTATGTATGTTCATTTTTCATATTCTGATGTATTATTATGTTTAATTATATCTTACCATTATCTCTTACTTGCCTGTTGTTGGAGAGAAACAAAGGGGTTAGATTTGGATTGGATGGAATGTAGGGAACAACTGGAAATATTAGATAGAGGATGAACTATAATGACAGTTGGATGACAGGATGACAGTGTTTGAAAAAAATCCATTTTCAGTAAAAGCAAAACAGCCCATTGCCCTTCCAACTAAAATATAAATAAAAAACAAAAATAAAAATCAACAAAAAGGAAATAAAATGTTTTATATATTAAAAATTCCTGGGAGAGTGCTTGTCTCATATAATCATATAATGAGACCCTAGATATTATTATACACACTGTCCAAACATGCATGTATACACACACATACATACATGCACGCACACACACACACACACACACAATTCCAATTCCAAAGTTGACTAAAACTTTCACATTTCAGAATTACATTATGACAAATTACAAATATAAGAAACCTAATTAAATCTATGACAAAACATTTATCTTCTGAAAATTAAAGTCATTTTAACTTAAAAGCTGCTAGAGAAAAATAAGCTAGTTAGAAAATGTCAACTATGAAACAGTATTTCAAAGTAATGAAAGGCAGAGAAAAGTAAGATAACTGCCAATTATGAATTCTGCCTTTGTTAAAATTGTCTTTTAGGGCTATGTGTGGGTGGGGGAGAGACCCTGCTGGATAACTCAAGAAAGCAAATGAAAAACCCCAGTAACCAGAATGTGTCACCCATTTTGGAGTTCTTAGCCAGTGGGATCTCATAGATCCCATAGGTCCCTGATATGGTCAATGCTCTTGATTACTTTCCAGAATTTGACTATAAGTTCCTATTGCTAAAGACACCACATACTTGAATCATAGAAATGTAGCGTGTACTGACCAGGAACTTCATCCTTACTGTCTAGCTTTCATAGCACATGCTACCAGTGAAGAAAAGTAGTCAACAATCATATTGACCTGTGAACACTATGAGAGTCTGTGTGTGAGCTTGTGTGTGTGTGTGTGTGTGTGTGTGTGTGTGTGTGTGTGTGTGTAAAAATGTAAACATTTGCCAGGACTGGCCTGACAAGGCTTTGCCACTTTCTGATTAGATTTGAGAGAAACTATAAAAGATGAGGTATATCCATGGCAATGGCATCAGAGCAAGAACCTGTGGTTAGTCAGGTCTTGAGCCCCAGGAAAGAACCTATCACTATTAATCTGCTAAATAGACATAGGATTAAACTGTTTCCTAATGACTTCTCATTATACATATAGACTAATGCATCTCTCAACCTTAATATAGTAAACTTCGATTTACAGCAGAAGATGATTAATACAGACCAGAAACTGGCTAAAGAATAGAGAGAATAAATATTTGCAGATTTCTCAATTCTGAAGGAAACATACATACTTTAATTACTCTTCCGAACATGTTGTGGCCGACCAGCAGCTCGCAACGAACGGTTTAACTGAGATGGCAACTCAGGCTGAAAGAGAGGAACTAGACGGACGGAAGAAAGAACGGAGCCAAGTCAAGGTCACTCTGATTAAAGCTCAATTTTACTAAATAAGCACGCAATTATGAAGGAGAGGAAGCGGGGGCCGATTCCCGCCAAATAGTCCGGGGGACCAGTAGCAGGGTGACCAAGTGGATGGCTCTGAACAGCAAAGCGGCAGGTTCCAGCAGTGGGCGTGGCAGAACGATTGAGCAGGCAAGCTCCATCCAGGTGTAAACAGTGGAACCCTAAGGCTGGGGGAGGGGAGGCTACACTAACAATTAAAGATCATTGTAGGGTAGGGGTAGAAAATGTGTAAGAGCCCAAGATGTTGGATCACTACAAGGAAAAATCATCTTCTGAACACAGCAGGGCCACTACACATAAAAATTCATAGTGATAGTGACAGCACAAAGAAGCAATGTGCCACCTCAAACCAGAACAAAGCTCAGCATAAAGAGTAGAGTTTGAAATGACATTCCAACCATAGCTGAGCATAAGTGTAATAGTTTTCTTTCAGAATGTGTTCACTTTTTGTGTTAAGCAACTATTACTGAGTATGTGGACTGCACTGCAATGTGGTTGATATACCCAGTTCAATGGAGAATACTGATTTTTCTCTTTTCCAGCAGGGGTCAATTATAGATAGCTTCATGCTAAAAGTGAGACTAATACATTAAATTACTTAATTTATATGTGTGAGAAATTAAATAAAAACAAGAAAAACACTACCAACAAAAACAATGTGTCCCCTAATAAGTAGACCTTACTTCAGGTTAAGCATTACACAAAAAGAATTTGGCCACACAATTTAGATGTGATGGATTTCT
The DNA here is from genome assembly GCF_978045245.1 of Mus caroli. Taxonomy (NCBI): domain Eukaryota; kingdom Metazoa; phylum Chordata; class Mammalia; order Rodentia; family Muridae; genus Mus; species Mus caroli. Next base: position 71,461,829 of record NW_028227260.1, read on the forward strand.
TTAAAAAGAGGACATGAAGCTTGATGGTGAGAGAAGTGTTGGTTAATCTGGGGGAGATAGGAGAGGGAGAGAGTATAATAATAGTATACTCTATGAAATTCTTAAATAAATGATACCAATATTATTTTATAAAGGAAAGAAAAAATTCCTCTAATAACCAACCATACGAAGAATGATGTTTTAAGGGGGTTGGAGAGATGGCTTAGTGGTTAAGAGCACTGACTGCTCTTCCAAAGGTCCTGAGTTCAAATCCCAAAAACCACATGGTGGCTCACAACCATCTGTAATGGGATCTGATGCCCTCTCCTGGTGTGTCTGAAGAGAGCAACAGTATACTTATACATCTTTATCATAAATACATCTTTAAAAAATTATATTTTAAAATATTTATGGTATCAGGAAAAAATTCACGCTAGTACAATAGCACAAATTTTGTCCATACATTAGATTACTTTCACTATATAAATTAATAAACAATAATGCATTAGTCATTTCAACAAAAGTCGTATTGTCTGATACTCCACACATGATAATTATAGTGTTAGTAGACCTAAATGAAAGAGTTCCACACTTGGTTGAAAGGCTTAAAATATCAATCCTAGCTAATATAAGCCTGCTGATAATACTTGCAGAATTATTTGCTTTGCATGGGCATTGCCATGAATTTAATCCCTAGCACCACAAAAAGGCTAATTCTAGCATGTATCAATAATTACATCAAATGTAAATGGCCTACATATCCTAATCAGAAAGACCAAGAGTGGTTGAACATATTTTAAAAGATGCCCCAGTTCTTTTTTTATACAATATACTCTTAAAAACAAAAACACAAATAAACTGAATGGGTCTGAATGTGCTTAGATATTTAGTGTACATTAGTCATCGCAAGTTAGGACTAGTTTAGTATCTAACTTTACCTGGTAGTCTCTAATTTTCTTGAGGTAAACAAACATCAGTTTACCTCAGTGCACTGACAATCAAAACAAAAACAAAAACAAAAGAACAAACAAACAAACAAACAAAAAAAACAATGATTCCATTCAAGCCTAACTTAGGGAGTCTGAGAGTTTGTTGGCCTTAGTTTAGGAGTACATCCCAGGTTAGGAGTTTCATCCAAGAGCTCTGGGGTACTGTTTAGTTCATAATGTTGTTATGAACCTATAGGGTTGCAGATCCCTTTAGCTCCTTGGGTATTTTCTCCAGGGCCAAAAAGTGGGAGTGGGTGGGTAGGGGAGTGGGGGGGGTATGGGGGACTTTTGAGATAGCTTTGGAAATGTAAATGAGGAAAATACCTAATAATTTTTTAAAAAAGCAATAAAAAAAGAGAAAAAAAGAATGAATTCCATGCATTGTAAGTAATTGCAAATACTAAAGGTTATAGATTTCCTTTCAATGATGGACAAAGTTTCTTCCATAGCCAGCATAAGATTCTTATATGTGCCTTGAAAGAGGATTAGCCTGATGGTGACCAGACATGACTGGCACTGTCTTCCCAGGGAATTATGCCATATGTGAGGAGATAATCTGCCATCAGTAAAACCAATTCAGCTCCATCTACTGACATTTGAGATTGATCTTCCAGATGTGAACATCTGTAAATCTTATTTTGGATCAGTTAATGTCTGACATGTGAGTGTGATCTCTGTTTAAGTAAACTCAGCTGAAGGGACCTTACCTTCTACTTCTACTGTCTGAAGCCTGGGTCCTACAAAAATCTCATCTTTTAGGTTCTAGCACCATCAAAGTGGACAATGGACTCCCATGTGGGCCTTTGTGAAAACTACAAGCATGTTTCTTGCCATAGGACTCTACAGCTCATTGAGACATCTCTGTAGCTCATTTCTATGAGGCAGGTCTTGTGATCTTTTGGACAAACAAGGGCATCTTCTGATTTGACAGAAAAGTCTGTAAGGCAGTCCAGATGTCACAAACAGGCCCAGAATATGTGGTATGTGTTATCAGCAAAGAACCCAAACAGCTTTGTGGGGCTTCACAGTAAATCACTAAAGACCATATAGTGGGTAAGGAGGTTTGCTGTGGCTCACACACACCAGAGTTAGTGTTCTGGAGTGACGTGCTCAGCACATGAGCTGTCAGTGTATGGAGTGAATAACGTCTCTGTCACTTTAGGAGCTTTTCTTTTCTTCTTTTATATATATATATATATTTTATTAGGTATTTTCCTCATTTACATTTCTAATGCTCTCCCAAAAGTCCCCCATAACCTCCCCCCCCCACTCCCCTCCCCCGCCACTCCCACTTTTTGGCCCTGGTGTTCCCCTGTACTGAGGCATATAAAGTTTGCAAGTCCAATGGGCCTCTCTTTCCAGTGATGGCCGACTAGGCCATCTTTTGATACATATGCAGCTAGAGTCAAGATTTGGGACTTCCAAATGACACAAAGAAGAATGCATAATTTTTGTTTGTTTGTTTGTTTTGTGCCTGTTAAGTTCCTAAAGAGAATGTCCAGAAAGCCATCTGTACAGATGGAAAGAAGTGCTACCACAAGGAATCTATAGGAAAGCTGCAGGCCTGCTGATCACCTGATGCCACTAAGTATTTAACCTGGAAGGATTCTTTATCTGTTCTCTTCCTGGTGTCCAGTGGACTTCCATCTGAAGCCTTGGTCCTACAAAATCTCCTGGGAGAGCCGTGGGGGTGTTCTTGTTTGGAATGGTGCTTGTAATCACTTTATTGTGCACTCCTTTGCCATCAGAGTTGTTTGTAACTTCAACCAGGATCTTGCAGAGCTCCTGAGCCTTTGCTGAAACTCGAGTTCCTTGGAAATAACAGGTGAAAATGGAGGCATACCACTTCTAGACAAATCACATTGACTCTGAAACTTTTAGAAAGCAGAACTTCTCAGTGTTCTCAGTTTGCTATTCACTGTATCTCATTACCTAAGAACATGGGTTGCCCTTCAGTCACACATTCTTGCATTTACAAGGAGGCACTTCTGAGCTCGGTGACCTTGCTAATTGTTTATCCTCTCAGAGCTTCTTCATTATCTGTAATATATCGACATTTGTACAGTTACTTATCTTTTAAGGTTGATTTGAAACTCAAATAAAATGATAGTTGGAAATCAAAAAAAAAAAAAAGGAGTTTCATCCATGTTTGGGTGACTATCTCATTAAAGCTGCATCACTGAAGACCTGTCCTCCATTAGCATTCCCCTTCTTACTCCAACATCTCTAATCCATCTACACTTGAGAGGCAAGGAGAAGTTGTGGAATCCCACAGAGTGTTATTGACTATTCTGAATTTTCTTCTACTACAAAAATGTTAAAAGCAACATAACCATTGCCATAGATTTAGTTCTCACTCAGTTATTCTTCTGACTTTATTTCTATTATTACATAGCCAGTGTTCTATAGGTGAACACAGTATCTTGTACCACACAGTCATAACTGTCATGACATGTTATTCCCTAGTGAATATCTACACTAAAACAGTATCTTTAATTCAGAGAAAAGAAAATGATTAAAAGCAAAGGAAGTCATTGCATAATAATAAAAAAGTAAAACTATTGGTGGACAAGCAGACATAGTCATTAAAAATATATACACACCAAACAATAGACCCACAAGATAGATAAAGTAACACCTGATAGAGCTGAAAAAAATAGACAAACTCAAAACTATAATTGTGTATTTCAATCTCCCTCTCAGCAACTAATGTAAAAGTTTGACAAAGAAATATGGGAGAAAAATTACTGACATATTGAGATCATTTTGTCTGGCAAAAGCAGAATATGATTTATAACCTATGACAAAATACTCCCTAATACACAACACACATTACTGTGCTATAAAAACTGAGTCAAGAACATATGAAATATGTTCTCTTAAGTATCAAATCAAACTAGAAGTAAATATCAGACAGAAAACACCTAAGTAATAAAGATGTCAATTTCTGAATTTATCTATAGGTTTCATGCAATTTCTAGTAAAATCCCAGAAATACTTTTATACAATCAAACTCATTCTTAAAATGTTGGATAAGATCAGCCCTACATTTTAGAATTGTCCCTGGTTTCTTGGCTTGAATCTCAAGTTTGTGATGTATTAGCTAAATGGTCTTGGTTTATTGCTTTTTAATCTTCCCAACTTCATCATGTATTATATGGGGGTAGTGGTTACACATTTCTTATAAATGTTATAGAATGATTAACCTAGATGATTCATAGAAAGTGTTAAGGATAATTTTACAGTGAGCATTGGATTACTTTCTACCAAATGAAACTGTTTACCCAAGTGCTCACACAATTAGTCTGTATTGTATATTTCTCTCACAGCTAGGTATAATTATGTGGTCAAATTTTGGTCTAAAACTATGTGAAAGTGATTTATACCTCTTCAGGGTTTGCTTCTTAAACATCTACTAGGTATTTTTTCTATATATGTCTCCATCTTAAATAAAACAGATCAGGAGTCCCAGGAAGACAAGTTCCCATAGTTTGATTGTGCTGGCTGTTCTATTTCTTCTCCTAGATTCACCTTCTTTTTTTGTTTTTGCTTTGTTTTTGTTTTGTTTTGTTTTTCAAGACAGGTTTTTTCTATATAGCCCTGGATGTCCTGGAACTCACTTTGTAGACCAGGCTAGCCTCGAACTCAGAAATTCCCTGCCTCTGCCTCCCGAGTGCTGGGATTAAAGGCGAGCACCACCATGCCCAGCTTAGACCTTTTTACTGATACATGGATTATAACATTTTGATTTCTAAGCTCATATTCATTTAAATATACTGCCACTTCCTGCTTACATACGTATAAAATGTTGAAATAAGTTTCTATGAAGTTAGGCACTTCCTTACCCACTGGGATAGACAAGGCAGCCCAGCTAGAAGAACATCCCACATACAGTCAACAGCAAAGTAATAGCTTCTGCTCCAGGTTTTTTAGGACCCACATGAAGACCAAGCTGCACATCTACTCCAAATGTTAGGGGAGGCCTAGGACCAGACCATGTATGTTCTTTGGTTGGTGGTTTGGTCTCTGAGAGATCCTATCCCCCTAGGGACTGCAATCCTTCCCCCTATTCCTCCATAAGTTTTTAAGCTACATCCTCTGTTTAGTTGTGGGTGTGTGCATCTCTCTGAGTCAGTTGGTGGGTGGAGTCTCTCAGAGGACAGCCATGCAAAACTCCTGTCTGCAAGCATAACAGAGTATCATCATTAATAGTGTCAGCGATTGGTACTTGCCCATGGGATAGGTCTCAAGTTGGAGTAGTTATTTGTTGGTCATTCCCTCAGTCTCTGTAGACAGGATAAGCTTTGAGTAGAAAATTCTGTGGGTAGTTGGTCGCCCTATTACTCCATGGGGGTTTCTGCCTGGCCTCAGGAGGTGGTCGCTTCAGGTTCCATATCCCCAATGCTGTGAGTCACAGCTAAAGATACTCCCACTGATTCATGGGCGCTTCCCCTATCCCAGGTCTCCATCTCTTCTTGGAGATGCCCCCTAACATCTAGCACCCCAGCCAATCAGTTGCAGATTTTTATTTATTTTCATGGCCATCTGGCCAGGGTGGGGAGATACCCAGGGTGCTCCCACATGCTCAGAGGAGAAGGGGAGAATGGATGAGGGAAGGACTGTGGGAGGGGTGACCAGGAGGGAACAAGGATGTAAATAAGTAATAAATAAATAAATAAATAAATAAATAAATATTTTATTTTATTTTATTTTATTTTAAAAAGAGGTTGGGTTGAAATAATCTTCCAAACTCATTTATATGTCACCATCTCCATCTCCAGCCTCATGAGGTTTATCAATTTTCTTTTTTACTTCAACACCCTTCTCTGTGCTGAATCTATTAACCTGGGAGGATGAGAGCATACTGCTAATCACAATCATCTGGGAAGTGTTTACAATACAAACCTATTATTAGGATTTCTTTAAGTCTCTAAACATGATACCTTTGTATTAGCCTCAATGAAACACTTGGTGCTTTTCAAGCAGAATCAAGTGAAAATTATCACACTATATTTAGAAACTTTACTTTCTTCATTATCTGAACTTTTATGGATAAAGCAAAAATTTTCACTTGGTGATCCATGTACTGAACCTTTCTTAGCAAGTTTCTTCATGTATTTCATACAAACGTTATTAGCAAGATAACATCACAGACTGGCCACATATGTTTGAATATCTGAAAAATGCATGGCTAGGATCAACTTGCATCTAAAGTATATGTTAAGAAACAACTGTTTTGTGGTGAAACTATTTCCTCTGATCACAATGTAACTACTATCATCTTGAAATCAAAGCAGTTATGATCACCTGAACAAAATCATTTTAAGACCAGTCACTAATGTTTCCTTATAAAAAGAAAAGGAGAGTAATCAGAATCATGATTGATATTTCAACAACATACTCCTTCTTCTCACTTTAGCTTTTAATAATCCTTCTACATCTGCATACTATCTTTGGCAGCACCAGAGTAAGAGGTAGAAGGATGAGTGCTGCTAAGGATCTGTACTTTTCCTTAGCCATCCAATGCTGTTGATATAACTGCTTTTGAGTTGCAGACACTTGTGTCACTTACTCTAAGCAACCCCACAAAAAACCAATTGATTCACTAATCTGGCTTGACTATTTGGTGTGTCGCCTGTGCTCTCGTTATTGGACATGTTTCTCATATAGTCGAAAGAAAAGTAACACAATAGATTGGTGATCAAAGTGCCAAATCAAAGAGTTTGGAAAAAGTAGTTGTATGGCACTTGTGTATAGTAAGGCATGCAGCTGAAACTAAATTCTGAGAATGGAATGTGTAGGAACATCAGAGATAAGTTTATCATAAGCTATGATAAACTTATGTCTTTGAAAGGACATGACTTCAGTGGAGTGGCAGTTATCTCATTTTTTGCTATGGTTGAAAAGATATAAAATTAAGGCAGAGCTGTCTGACAAAATGGAAAATCATGGTAAAAATTTTACAGGGAAAATATGGCAGGACTGTCTTCCATTGTGTAGCATAAGACTCCATGATGGATGCCTACATGAGTATGAGGATGCCTAAAAATGTCTGCTAGACTAGAGGTTATATTGCAATCACAAAAAGGAGTGCACACACAGAATTGTAAGAAAGCTGTAGCAGCAATTCTATCAAACATGCTATGGGTGACAGACTCAATTGATGTTGAGCTATAGTCCGAGAGGAAACATCTCTGTACGTGGGTGAATTTCAGCAGGAAATAGAATCATCTTCAATGTTTAACTTTGATTTCTTAGGAAAGGTGAGTAAGAAGGAAGAAAAACTGAAAGTATTGTTTTTCTGATTCTTAGGTCCAGGAAAACATAAGAAAAATTAGACAAAGAGACTTGTCAGTGCCAATCAAAATCAAGTGTGGCAAGATTTATGATAAGCCAGAGGTCCTATGGAAAACTGAAAAACCCAAATGTAATTTTTTGTCAATTTCTAGTAGGTCTAAAAATCTGAACAGCATATCACTCAGGACACCATGGATTACAGAAAGAAGACAGTTCTTATTGGACCCGCATGTAAGAAATTTATTTTCAGCCAACTACTCAGTTGAGATCCATAAGTCAATATTTTTTTGGATCCACTGTTAGCTACTCCATAGACTCTCAACTCCCATTTGGTTTTAACCAGACTTGCTTTACCTTTACAGATCAAAATTTAAGTAAAGTATTGTTTCAAGAGAAGGTATTCTAAGGGAAAAAAAGAGAGAATAAAAATAAAACAAAACTCCAAACTATGGAAGGATGGTGAGTATAAGGCACTTTGGGCCAGTCTTTATCACTATCACTTATTTAATCTTAGTATAACATTTTGTGTCTTTTGCTTTGTGTAATGCATGCATATGTTTTTTATTTCATTATCCTTAGTTTAGATCAATATAAATATACATTAAAAGATTTATGTTTTAGATGGATGGTAATTTTAGTGGGTAATTGTCTATTTAAGGTCACCCAGATAATTCTACCTGCAAATTAGAATTGTTAACACATATGAACATTTCATTCCATACTTATGTACCTGGGTTTAACAATACAAATGAATAGAAATGGTGAGGGTTTCAAAATGGGTGTAAACTAGAATTAAATCACACATTTACCCACTGTCATTTGATTGTGATGAAAGAATACCTTAAAATAGGTGATTTATCAGAAAAAAATACATTTATTTCTCCAGGCTCTGGAGAATATAAAGTGAATTTAAAAACCAAGGGTTAAGAGGTACCTACACATTGATTTCCAGACTGGTTGTACCAGATTGCAGTCCTGCCAACAATGGAGGAGTGTTCCTCATACTCCAGATCCTCGCCAGCATCTACTGTCTGTCACCTGAGTTTTGATCTTAGCCATTCTAACTGGTGTGAGATGGAAGGCCAGATTAATCCTCAGTTGAGATGTCTTTGTTTAGCTTTGTACCCCATTTTGATAGAGTTATTTGGTTCTCTGGAGTCTAACTTCTTTGTTCTTTGTGTATATTGGATATTAGCCCTCTCTCAGATGTAGTATTGGTAAAGATCTTTTCCCAATCTATGGATTGTCATTTTTTCCTATTGACATTGTCTTTTGCCTTATCAAAAATTTGCAACTTCATGAGGTCCCATTTGTTTGAGTTGATCTTAGAACATAAGCCATTGGTGTTCTGTTCAGGAAAATTTCCTCTGTGCCGATGTGTTTGAGGCTCTTCTCCACTTTTTCTTCTATTAGTTTCACTGTACCTGGTTTCATGTGGAGGTCCTTGATCCACTTGGACTTGAGCTTTGTACAAGGATATAAGAATGGATCAATTTGAATTCTTCTACATGTTGACAGCCAATTGAACCAGCATCATTTGTTGAAAATACTTTTTTTTCCACTGAATGGTTCTAGGTCCTCTATCAAAGATCAAGTGACCATTAGGTGTGTCAGTTCATTTCTAGGTCTTCAATTCTAATGCATTGATCTGCCTTCCTGTCTCTGTACCAATATCATGCAGTTTTTATCACTATTCCTCTATAGTTCAGCTTGAGATCAGGGATAGTAATTCTCCCAGAAATACTTTTATTGTTGAGAATAGTTTTTGCTATCCTGGGTATTTTGTTACTCCAAATGAATTTGCAAATGGCTCTTTCTAACTCTATGAAGAACTGAGTTGGGATTTTGACGGGGATTGCATAGAATCTGTAGATTGTTTTTGGCAAGATAGCCATTTTTACTATATTAATCCTGCCAATCCTTGAGCATGGGAGATCTTTCCATCTGCAGAGATCTTCTTTGATTTCCTTCTTCGGAGACTTGAAGTTCTTGTCATAGAGATCTTTCACTTGCTTGGTTAGCTTCACAGCAAGGTATTTTATATTATTTGTGACTATTATGAAGGGTGTTGTTTTCCTAATTTCTTTCTCAGCCTGTTTAATACTTTGAGTAGAGAAGGGTATTGATTTGTTTGACTTAGTTTTATATCCAGCCACTTCACTGAAGTTGTTTATCAGGTTTAGGGGTTCTCTGGTGGAATTTTTGGGATCACTATAATATCATCTGCAAATAGTGATATTTTGACTTCTTCCTTTCCAATTTGTATCCCTTTGACTTCCTTTTGTTGTCTTATTGCTCTAGTTAGGATTTCGAGTACTATATTGAATAGGTAGGGAGAGAGTGGGCAGATTGTCTAGTCCCTGATTTTAGTGGGGTTGCTTCAAATTTCTTCCCATTTAGTTTGATGTTGCTTACTGATTTGCTATATGTTGCTTTTAATATGGTTATGTATGGGCCTTGAATTTCTGATCTTTCTAAGATTTTTATCATGAAAAGATATTGAAAATTGTCAAATTCATTACACCATCCAATGAGATGATCATGTGTATTTTTATTTTGAGTTTGGTTATAGAGTGGATTAAGTTGATGGATATCCATATATTAAACCATCCCTGCATTCCTTGGTTGAAGCCTAATTGATCATGATCGATGATCGTTTTGATGAGTTCTTGGATTTGGTTTTGGGCAATTTTATTGAAGATTTTTACATTGATATTCATAAGGGAAGAAAATTGGACTATCTGAGGACCCAGCTATATCATTCCTGGGCATATACGTGAGCAGATTCTCCACCATATAACAAGGACACATGTTCCATTATGTTCACAGCATCCTTCTTTATAATAGCCAAGAGCTGGAAAGAACCCAGACATCCTTCAGTAGTAGAATGGATACAGAAAATGTGGTACATTTACACAGTGGAGTACTACTCAGCTATTAAAAACAATGACTTCATGAAATTCTCAGGCACATGGATGGAACTATAAATTATCATCCTGAGTGAGATCACCCAATCACAAAAAAAAAACACACATGATATGCACTCACTGGTAAATACATATATCCCAAGAGCTCAGACTACCAAGATACAATTCACAGACCATATGAAGCTCAAGAAGATGGAAGACCAAATTGTGGATGCTTTAGTCCTTCTTAGAAGCAGAAAGAAAATACTCATGGGTGGAAATATGGAGACAAAATGTGGATCAGAGACTGAAGGAAAGGTCATCCATTGACTTCCCTACCTTGGGTTCCATGCCACATACAGACATCAAATGCAGACACTAGCCAAGAAATACTTGCTGTCAGGAGCCTGATATAGCTGTCTCTTGAGAGGCTCTACCAGAGCCTGACAAATAGAGGTAGATGCTTCCAGCCAACAATTGGACTGAGCCAACATAATGTCTACAATGGAGAAGTTAGAGTCAGGAGTGAAAGAGCTGAAGGGGTTTGCAACCCCATAGGAAGAACAACAATATTGACCAGCCAGACCCCCTAGAGCTCTCATGGACTAAACCACCAACCAAAGAACACAAATTGAGGGACCCATGACTCCAGCTGCATATGTAGCCAAGGATGGCCTTGTTAGACATCAATGGGAGGAGAGGACCTTGGTCCTATGAAGACTCAATGCCCCGGTGTAGGGGAATGCCAGGATGGTGAGGTGGGAGTGAGTGGGTGATATAGGGGTAGGGAGGATGTGATAGGGAGTTCCAGAGGGATAACCAGGAAAGGGGATTACACTTGAAATATAAATATATAAAATACCCATTAACCCCCCCCCCCAAAAAAAAAGTTCAACATCTGGAAATGAACTTTCTGTGTACCATTCATTCTATAGCAGATAGTGAAAGAGTGAAGGAGGTTAATGGAGCTGATGAAGGCAAAACTGGTTATGTAGCAAATCTACTCCAACAAAAGCACATTCTCCTAAATATCACTCTAACTTACTAGTTATTTATAAATGACCTACTCACCATTCAAAGGGCTTAACTCCCAACTCTCATTGTATACATTAAGCCTTCCACACATGAACTTTCTGGGAGTCACATTCATACCATAATGTTCACTTTCTACCTGGGGGGGGGGGTTCACTTGGGAATAAAATCTCATCTTTGATTCAGTGCAGGTTTTAGGCAAACAGTCTCAGATGCTCTCAGTTCATACAGGCAACTTTCCTGTTTTATTCAGAAAAACATGATTTCACAGGAGTTGTCTTTGCTTCTGGCTCTTTTAATTCTTCTCCCTCATCCATAGGAACTCCTGAGCCTTGAGAGTAGGCAGCATGGTACATATATCCTATTTGAAGCTGATCATTCCATAAGCTCTTCTTCTCTGAATATTTGTCAGTTGTAGTTCTCTGTGTTAATCACCATTGACTGCAGGAAGCTTCTCTGATGAAGGTTGAGAGATGTACTTGTCCACATATACAATTAACAAGATTTTGGCAGTTGGCTTAATACTATATCCATATAGAAGAAAAACAATAGTAGATTCTCCCTATTGGGGAATAATAAAGCAAGAAGTATCTTGGCTAAGGTCATTCCGATTGAGTCCTGGGACCCTCCCCCATCCCAAGTCACCAAGACTTCCTAGAGACTCCCTTCACCCCAACCACCAGCAGCTGAAGATTTCCATCCATTCTCCTGGCCTCTCCCCTGTCTCTGAGCACATCTGATCCTACACTGCTTCCCCTCCCACTCCTGTCTCACACAAAGTTCTCTCCCTTCCTCTGCTCCCATGAATATTTTGTTCCCCCCTCTAAGTGAGATTCAAGCATCCTCACTTGGGCATTCCTTCTTGTTTAACTTCTTTGAGCCTGTGGGATATACCTGTACTTTCTGGCTAATATTCACTTAACAGTAAGTAAATACCATGCATGTCCTTTTGGATCTGTGTTACCTCACTCAAGATGATATTTTCTGGTTTTATCCATTTGCCTATAAAATTCATGATGTTCTTGTTTTAAATAGCTGAATGGTATTCCATTGTGTAAATTAACCACATTTTCTGTACCCATTCTTTGGCTGAGGGACATCTGGGTTGTTTCCTATTTCTGGCTATTACAATGCCTATCAGTGGGAACACAGAACCTGAGAAGGCCAACTACTGTAGCCTGACAGGACCCCCAGTGGAGAGATAAGGGACACCAACCAACCCCTCAAACTTTCAACCGATACTTTGTCCTGTCTAAAAAAAATGTAGGGACAAAGATGGACCAGAAACTGAAGGAATGGCCAACAAATAACTGGCCCAAATTGAGACCCAGCCTATGGGCAAGCACCAATCCCTGACAGTATTGATGCTCTGCTTCCAGACAGAAGCCTAGCGTAACTAAGAGGTTCTACCCAGCAGTTGACTGAGATATATATATATATATATATATATATATATATATAGCCATAGCCAAACATTTAAAGAGGTCAGAGACCATTATGGAAGAATTGAGGGAAGGATTTAAGTTTCTGAAAGGTATAGGAAGACCAACCAAGTCAACAAACCTGGATGCCTGGGAGCACTTAGAGACTGAGCCACCAAAGAAAGAGCTTACACAGGCTGGAGTAAATCTCCCTGCAAACATGTAGCACATATGCAGCTTAGTCTCCAAGGCTGCCTTTTTTGGCCTCAGTGGAAGAGAATCTGCCTAATTCACAGTTGGGAAAGAGAAGTGTTGTCATCCTCTCAGAGAAAAATGAGAGGGGGATAAGAGGAGGAATAATGTGTGGCAAGGACTGAGAGGTAGGGTCAGCAATTGGGATGTAAACAAATAAATAAATAAACCTTTTTTAAAAGAAGGGTTAAGTGGGACAAATTTGAGGGAAGGGTAAAAGGGAGACTTCTGGAGAAGAATAATGAAGCCTTCTCTATGACAGTTATTTCCCAGTGCCTCATACCTCGCTGGCTTATCCTTTGAAGTCTACGTGGAAGCAATCATATCCATTGCTTTTCTAGTCAATATTAACAGTACACTGATCCTGGTAGACATATGTAAAGGTTACCTAAGGGCCATAATGAGAAAAGAGGAGGGAATAATTAAAAATAGAATTGAGAATCAGTAATCATTGCATCAAAATCGGCTTGGTACCCTACATCAAGGACTTGTACCCTGATTCTGTAATGTGACATGAAGCTAGGATGATCTCCAAGAAGTGTTTAGATCCAGTCTTCCATTGTAGTTTTATATATAGCACTTAGTTCCTGTATAGATAACTAACTAATCTCCTGTCTTAATGAATAGGCCCTACTGTTTAATGGCATAGCTCATTCATTTTAATTTCTTTATTAAACATGGCCAGATTTCTCAAGTTTGCTAGTAAATTGACTTTCTTTTAAAAAAATAAACCAAATTATGTGTAGGAATGGTATGCAGCTTGGTTTTTGAAACCTGACTAGGGGTGGCCAGGGAATAAAGAAATGATAGCAACACTAAAAAAGGACAAGCATGTACACAGAAAAGTTGGAGTTAGGTTTAATGTCAGCATTCTAATGAAGTGGCACCAAATACTGCAGCAATATGGAACCTCGGGATGTTTATCCTATATAGCACAGGGATGAAGGGGTTGGCTACTGCCCAAAGGTAGGAGATCTCTAAAGGCAAGCAGTGTCAGGATGCAAGAATATTAGAGAAGGAAGCTTCAGCTGCTACTTTTTACACACATTGGACCACTGCTTGTAAACATTAGTACTCTAACCAGAGGAATGCATATTGCCATTTTTTTCTGAGCCTGATCTATGAGGGGAGGGATCTTCTGCCAGTTTCCCATAGGCTATTCACTTTGGCGCTTGAATGATCAGCTTATGTCACACAGAACACATTTACACTGAACTTCATCTGCTCTTTACACAATCTGGGTTTCCTTAGCAACCCGTGGGTAGGCTACACATTTCCTAACTTTCTAAGTTTTGGCTTTCCTTATGATCAACAATTCAATTCTTAAATCAGTTCTTTCCTCTCACATTTTATTGTTAGCAGTCGAGAGAGAGGCTGTTCTATCACCACCTTTCAAATGATAGTTTCTGTCAAAAGTCTGATTTCACTCTTCACAAATTTTTTCTTACACACAGAAAACATAAGATCTGACCATAATTCTTCCATGTTAATTGTTATGGTATAACAAGAATGGTCTTTCCAATCAGCAGTCTAAAATAATCTGGACCCCCTGAGATCTCTCAGACACCAGGCATCATTCATGAGCTGGTCTGAGATCCCAGACACATATATAGCAGAGGACTGCTGGGTCTAGCCTCAGTGGGAGAAGAGAGATTCAAGGCCCCAGGGATTTTGGAGGCCTGGGGAGGAGGAAAACATCCTCTTGGGGCCAGCAGGGAGGTTGAATGGGATGAGGAACAGTGGGAGGGGAGACCAGGATGTGGGGAATGGCTGGAATGTAAAAAGAATAAAAGTAATTTAAAAAGAATGGTCTTTCCTACATTTACCAATAGAATGCTCTCAAATTCTATCTGAGATCTGATCAGAATACTAATCATTTATGTTTCATTATGCTCTTTTCACAATAATGAGGAAATACAAACAGTCTAGATGTCTATCAACTGATAAATGGATAATGATAATATGCTATATTTACACAGTGGAATATTATTTAGGCATTGAGAAAAATGAAATTATAAAATTCACAAGTAAATGGATGAAGCTAGAAACAATTGGTCTGAGTGAAGTAATGAAGATCCAGAAACACAAGTTTTGCATTTTATCTCTTATTTATGGTTGTTACCTTTGAATTTTCTGATATTTCCTTTGAAATATCTATAGAGGCCAGGAAATTACTAAGGAAAAATGGGATCATTGTTCAATTGAAGGGAAAGTGAATGCAGTAGTATAACAGAGCAAAGGAGAATAGTAGACAATGAAGTTAAATGGGGCGAGGGTTAAATTGTAAGGCAGAAGAGGCAATAATGTGTAACTAGTATTAAAGATATCTGTAACATGTCATATGTACTTTTTTATTTTTGATTAGATATTTTCTTTATTTACATTTCAAATGTTATATACTTTCCAGGATTCCCCTCTGAAAACCCAGATTCCACCCCCCATCCCCCTGCTCACCAACCCACCCACTCCTAATTCCCTGTCCTGGCATTCCCCTACACTGGAGCATCGAGCCTTCTCAGAACCAAGGGCCTCTCCTCCCATTGATGTACAACAGGGTCATCTTCTGCTACATATGCAACTGAAGCCATGGGTCCCTCCATGTCTCCATGTGTACCCTTTGGTTGGTGGTTTAGTCCCTGGTAGCTCTGGGGTTACTGGTTGGTTCAAATTGTTGTTCCTCCTATGGGACTGCAAACCCCTTCAGCTCCTTCAGTCCTTTATCTAGCTCCTCCTTGGGGACCTTGTGCTCAGTCCAATGGTTGGCTGAGAACATCCACCTCTGTATTTGTCAGGCACTGGCAGAATCTCTTAAGAGATAGCTATATCAGGGTTCTGTCAGCAAGCACTTTTTGGCATTCACAATAGTGTCTGGGTTTGGTGACTGAATTTGGAATTGATTCCCAGGTAGGGCAGTCTCTGGATGGTCTTTCCTTCAGTCTCTGCTCCACACTTTTTCTCTGTGTCTCCTCCCATGGGTATTTTGTTCCCCCTTCTAAGAAAGACTGAAGTATTCATACTTTGGTTTTCCTTCTTCTTGAGCTTCATTTGGTCTGCAAATTGTATCTTGGGTATTCTGAGCTTCTGAGCTAATATCCACTTATCAGTGAGTATGTACCATGTGTGTTCTTTTGTGTTTGTGTGACCTCACTCAGGATGTTATTTCCTAGTTCCATCCCTTTGCCTAAGAATTTCATGAATTCATTGTTTTTAATACCTGACTAGTACCCCATTGTGTGACTGTACCATATATTCTCTATCAATTCCTCTGATGCAATCCCCATCCAAACTCCAATTCTTCATAGAGTTAGAAAGAGAGATTCTCAAAATCATCTGGAATAACAAAAAACCCAGAATAGTAACAACTATTCTCAACAGTAAAAGAACCTCTGAGGGAATCAGCATCCAGGACCTCAAGCTGTACTACATAGCAATAGTGATTAAAATTGCATGGTATTGGTATAGTGACAGGCAGGTAGATCAATGTAATAGAATTGAAGACCCAGAAAGGAACCCACACACTTATGGCCACTTGATCATTGACAAAGGAGCTAAACCATCCAGTGGGGAAAAAAGAAAGACAGCATTTTCTTTTGTTTTTATTATTTTTTATTAGATATTTTCTTTATTTACATTTTAAATGTTATCCCCTTTCCTAGTTTCCCCTCTGAAAATTCCCTATCCCTTCTCCCCTTCCCCTCCTCCCCAACCCATCTACTCCCACTCCTAGTCCTGGCATTTCCCTATACTGGGACATAGAACCATCACAGGACCTAGGGCCTCTCCTCCCGTTGATGAACGACTAGGCCATCCTCTGCTACATATACAGCTAGAGCCACAAGTCCCACCATGTGTTTTGTCTGATTGGTAGTTTAATTCCAAGGAGCTCTGGGGATACTGGTTAGTTGATATTGATGTTCTTCTTATGGGCCTTCAGACTCCTTCAGCTCCTTGAGTACTTTCTCTAGCTCCTTCATTTGGGACTTTGTGCTCTGTCCAACGGACGATTGTGAACATCTACTTCTCTATTTGCCAGGCACTGGTAGAGGCCCTCAGGAAACAGCTATATCAGGTTCCTGGCAGCAGAATCTTGTTGGCATCTGCCATAGTGTCTGGGTTTGGTGGTCATTTATGAGATGGGTCCCCAAGTGGGGCAGTCTCTGGAAGGTCATTCCTTCAGTCTCTACTTTGTCTCTGACTCCTTCCATGGATATTTTGTTCCCCCTTCTAAGAAGGATTCTGAGCTTCTGGGCTAATATCCACTTGTCAGTGAATGCATATCATGTGTGTTCTTTTGTGACTGGATTACCTCTTTTGTGACTGGATTACCTCACTCAAGATCATGTCCTCCAGATCCATCCATTTCTCTAAGAATTTTATAAATTCATTTTTTTTTCGTTTTCTGAGACAGTCTCTGTATAGCCCTGGCTGTCCTGAAACTCACTTTGTAGACCAGGCTGGCCTGGAACTACTCAGAAATCCACCTGCCTCTGCCTCCCGAATGTTGGGATTAAAGGCATGAGACACCACACCCGGCAAATTCATTGTTTTTACTAGCTGAGTAATACTCCATTGTGGAAATGTACCACATTTTCTGTATCCATTCCTCTGTTGAGGGACATCTGGGTTCTTTCCAGGTTCTGGCTATTATAAACAAGGCTGCTATAACCATAGTGGAGCATGTGGTCATATTAAATATTGGAGTATCTTCTGGGTATATGCCCAGGAGTGGTATAGCTGAATCTTCAAATATGGTGCTGGTTCAACTGGCAGTTAGCATGTAGGAGAATACAAATCAATCCATTCTTATCTCCTTGTACAAAGCTCATATCCAAGTGGATCAAAGATCTCCACATAAAACCAGATACACTGAAACTAATAGAATTGAAAGTGGGGAAGAACATCGAGCACATGGGCACAGAGGAAAATTTCCTGAACAGAACACCAATAGGTTATGTTCTAAGATCAAGAATTAACAAATGGAACCTTGTAAAATTACAAAGCTTCTGTAAGGTAAAGGAAAATGTCAATAGAACAAAATGTCAACCAACAGATTGGGAAAAGATCCTTAACAACCCTGCATCCAATAGAGGGCTAATATCAAATATATACAAAAACTCAAGACATTAGATTCCAGAAAAACAAATAACCCAATTTAAAAATGGGGTACAGAGCTAAACAAAGAATTCTCAACCAAGGGATATTGAATGGCTGAGTAGCACCTAAGAAAATGTTCAGCATCCTTAGTGATCTGGGAAATGCAAATCAAAGCAACCCTGATATTTCACCTCACACCAATCAGAATGGCTAAGACTAAAAACTCAGGTGATAGCAAATTCTGGTGAGGATGTGGAGAAAGAACACTCTCCTCCACTGCTGGTTGGATTACAAGCTGGTACAAACACTCTGGAAATCAGTTTGGTGGTTCTTGAGAAAATTGGACATAGTACTCCCTGAGGATCCAGCTATACCACTCCTGGGCATGTACCCAGAAGATGCTCCAACATGTAAGAAGGACACATGCTCCACTTTGTTCATAGCAGCCTTATTTATAGTAGTCAGAAGCTGAAAATAACTCATATGTACTTTTATACTATTGTAGAATCTTCTTAAAATATACGAACACAGATTTTTTTTTTAAATTCTAAACAGTTACCTCATAATGTGGCAACAATGACCCTATTAAACGGCACAGGTATTCAAATGAAAACTCCAGTTGCCAGTAATGGGTGCCATAGATCCCAAAATATCACAGGCTATTGAGAATGTTCTTTTTTACCCTATAGAACTTGATGGTGACACCCTATCTTTGAAGGCAACACATACTGAATCATAGGACATGGAACAATTAAGTTGATACTGACCTAGATGCTTCTGTTCTACTGATTAGCTTTCATAGTGCTGGAAATTTCTGTGCATGCTACTACTGGAGGAGAAAATTCATCATCAATCACATCTAGCTGTGAATCCTGCAAGTGTCAAAAATATCTTGCCTAGAACAACATGCGTTATAGAACTTAGGATGTTTTCATATTTTGGCCGATAATATCAATTCTTTAATGTATGTGAAAGTGAAGTTTTATATTCAACATACATATTTCCTTGTTTTTAGACATATAATCCAGTTCTTGTGTTATTGAATCACATGACAGTTCTAGTTTTAATATTTTGAGGAAAGTCTGTAATTTATATAGCTGCTATATTGCCTTCTTTTCTTCTTTTTCATGTTGATTCTGTTTTCATACTCCATATGTTGAAGTGATTATACTTAATATGATTGGAATTCAGAGTGTGCTTATTGAAATATCCTTTAAGCATTTACTTATTCATGGATGCATTTCTTTTTTTTTCCTGTACTACTATTAAATATGCCAATCTTCTTCCACCTCTATGCTGTTGTGATCACATTAGGTTTGTAACATATTTTTATGAGGATGCTAAAATGCCCAAATTCATTTTAAGAGGATAATATTGCCATAATACAAAACAAACCATAAAGACATAAACATGAAACAAACTCTTTGCCAATATTTTGATGAATTCATATGCAGGACTTCTCTGATTTAAGGGACCAAAGAGCTAGTGTTGGAAAGAAATGCGCAGAAGACCAGAAAATGTCACAGAGAGAAGCTTATGACTTCAGTAACTTCACTTTTTCTATTTCTTTACTTGGTGACCCACTATAGAAAGATACCATCAGAAAATCTTTAAATGCCTTTATGGCCAATCTTTAAGCACAATCATAGAATAATAAAATTCTAATTCATAGCCTGATATACATACATATGTGACATTTCTTTTCTAAAACTCATGGTAGCATGCTTAGTCTCAACAACACCTCAAAATTTCTAATCCTCTACATTCACACAGCACCCTCCTACACATTCCTGTCTCTATATGGTCAGAGATCCAAGTTCTACCTATATTATGTACTTCCAACACTTACTCCTACATCATCATCTCCTCTATTTGACATTGAATTAAGGTATACAAAGACACCTGACCACATTTCAGTCTCTGGGATAGTCAGTCTAACGAAGTACAGAGACTCATGAGTAGGGAAATCATATGACAAATATACAGTTAACTTTAAAAGAAATGTAGTATGTATGTTATAATGGATGTATCAACCAACTTTCCCTATGGCTCCAATAGATGAAGGGACTATCGCTGCACTGCAGGTTACATCAAGGAGACATTTCAAGTTAGAACCATGAAGTTGCCTTTTTCCTTCCTGTTAATTCAAGGTAAGGAGGGACATCTCACATTTCCTTTATTAATGAAGTCTAAAGTTAAAGAGAACCTCTTGCATTGTTATAGATTGTCTCTGCAACTCATTTTAGTCTCACTTCTTCTGAAAAATGGAGATGGATATTCCTAGCCTTCAGAGCATTTGAAGGACTTAGTAAAAAGAAAAACTGTGAAAAGCACTCTAAACTGTGAGGCACTTATTCAAAATGGGAATGTTTCTCTGCCTAATTTTGTTGGTGACTTGTAGCATTGTGTTGTCTCATAGCCCCATTTACTCAGTTAAGGGACAAAAGTCCTAAGGCTTTAGGGCACTGAGCCAAAAGGGTAGAGTGGATGCTTCCTGTCACCCCCTCACTCAGCTTCTCAGATTTATCATTCCTCCCATCCCCTGGGATTCATTATTGCCAATTCTTGAAGAATGTACTTGGGCCTTTGAGCTTCATAATTTCTGACTCTTGAACCAAACACGACCCCTTTGAGGTTGGAAATCCATTTACTCTTGGCAAAGTCACAACATCTTGTTTCAAAGAAAAAGGGAGTAAAAAAATTTTAGCTCACAAAATCTTAGGGAGTTTTATAACCAACGCTTATAAGACATTTTTGGAGCCGAATTCACTCTTACAACAGAGCCCTTGGATGATTTAAGTGTAAATGAATCAGAAGAGTCCAGATCAGATTTCTGTTGAAATACACAAAGTTTAGAAATGGAAGGATTGGAGGCTCAGCCAAGAGCACTCTCTGTTTGGGCAAAGCCCCCAGGGTAGCTGGAATCACAGTATTTGCAGAGATTTCCCACGGAGACACTTAAATGGGTCCTAGAGAACTACATCATTAGTTGCAGTAGGCACCTTCCTCAATTCCTGTGTTGTTGCCCAGGCCACCCAATGGCCATAAGAGCTCCTGGGTACAGGATGGATAACTTTCAGGACTGCTTCTCTAAATGAGCATCTCTAAATATAATGAAAGAGAGAAATTGCATTCCCTGCTTGCAGTCCGTTAATATAATCACAGAGACAAGCAAGATACACAGGATACTTTACTGAAAGAACAGGCTCCTGTGCCATGGAAGAGGTCCAGAGCAAGCTAATAGCAGCAGCAGGGAAGAGTAAACAGCTTAGAGAAATGGTAAGGGCTTTGGATGAAACTCAAGAGACTTCAATTCTAGGTTCTTAGCTTCTGGTTTTTGTTGTTGTTGTTGTTGTTTTGTTTTGTTTTGTTTTTGTTTTGTTGTTAACACATGCCCAATTTCTATTTATTCCCAATTAGTCAATAATCAATCAGGTTGTGTGGTTCTTAATCTTAAACAAATCACAATTTTTAAATTTGAACTCACTGATATTTGTACCTTAGACCTACTTACATAATTTTCACATAGTCTTGAAAAGGAAACTTAGAAGTTTTTTGAGAGTGAGTTAGTTGTGTTGGATGGTGTTTTGCTGGGAAACACATGAAGGAGGGTTTTCCTGAAGTGGACTCAGCTGAGAGGCTAAGGCAGACTCCTGAAGGGATGTGTTACTAAAGCAGACACCGGAGAGGGGATGTTCTGTGAAAGCAAGCATGTGAAAGGAAACATGATGAAAGATTCTTTGCTAGTGCCACATGTACTCGTCTGCCTTACATTTCATAGTTGAACTGCATTTCTCAGGACTCCATAGAGAGAAACACACCAGAAAAACAAACAAACAAAACAACAACAACTACTACTACTACAAACCCTTCTGGTGGTGTGCCAAGGCTTTTTACCACTTCCTCAAACTTGTGCTGATTAACAGAGTGATGTCAGCTGAAACATACACATGTGCTGAGGCAAGACCCATGGAGAAAACATGTTTGGAGGGATATAAATAGGACCCAGAGGACAGTGGCTGAGACTGATTAGGCTTGCTTATAGAGCTAGTTGTACAACACTTGTTGGTCTCGAGTCTATGCTAATTTTCACTTTACTGAAAGAGGCACAGCCAAGCTTCTCCTGGCATTCCTGCTGGTCCCTGTTGCTAAATTGTGCCAAGGCCGAGGCTTGGGTGTCTCTACTAGGTCATGCCACCACTGCTGCTGACCTGACCCTACCGAACAAGACTGCTAATACATCTGAAAAGTGTTTGCAAGTGGATCAAGCTGCTGCTGCTGACCTGTGAACTGAACTGCCAATTTCCAGACAACACATATGGGAGTTGCTCCAAAGAACCTTTCTAAACAGGTCCACTCCCCCAACACCACCATATCCTTTCTTTTCCAGTACTTCTAGTGAGTGGTAAGCTAAAAGGGGGGTAAAAACATTTAAGAACTATCATTAAAAGTAGACCTTGAAGCAAATTAAAGTTACACAGTCTCAAACTCCCTTTCCTATTTAGTGTATCTCCAACAAAGGAAGAAAAAAGTGAATACTAATATGATTATGCCACTCTTCTGCTAAGAGTTGTCATGGACTTCTCTTTCCCATAGGATAAAATATCTAGGCATTTTATGCCTGAAAAACATATGGCAATGCTTGTGATGTGAAATAGGTCCTAACTTTCCATTCCATATATTCTTGTGTTTTATTATATTAAAAATATTTACCTCGATTGCAATATTTGTCTTCACAACTATCACCAATCTACCATCTTAAAATGCTTTTTAGGTTTTGAGATTTTAATGTAATCAAATCATTTCCCCTTCCCTTTTCTGTCTTCAAACCCTCCCATTCACCCCTATGGGTTTTTTTTTCAAATTCATGCCCTATTTTCCTTTAATATTATATACATATTTTTAAACACAGCCTGCTCTGTCATATGTTAGTTGTACATGTATATTTTCAGGGTTAATAATTTCATGTTTTTATTAGATATTTGAAAACTTCACATTATTTTTAAACAGTTGTAATCAAGGGTAGAATATAGAAATAACAGAAAAACATTTGAAAGTAAAAGGGGGCTTACTTTCTACATGTGTGCAATGGCACATATGTAAGAACATTATTGCAATTACAACAACATACACTTTAGGATTCATGATAGCAAATCACAAATATAATACAATTTTTAAATATCTGACTTATTTTTCTCACTTGATTATTTCATCACTTTATTCTTGATTGTGTAGGCATACATTCCATCTATCTGCCTTAATTTCTTTTTAGAAATGTGTAATCAATAGCACAACTCTTGTGCCAGGAAGTGTTCATGATCCCCCAAAGACCACAAAGGAGCTGTTTCCAATATAGCCACATTAGGGTCTCTTTATTACAAACTCAAGTTTGGGCGTACTCACTAAGTAATACTCAATAAGTACTCACTGCTGACCCACAGGACAGTTTGGTGAAGCAGCCCAGGACTCTCAGTGGGACAAGGTTTTATAGAAAATGGAAACAAGTAAGGGGGGTGTCCATCCTGGCAAGTCTCTAACCTAATATCTATTAAATCTCCACAGGTGGGTGCTCTGAAGTAAGACATTATGCAATCACAAACAGTCTGAAAGTATATCTGAAACAGACTGATCTTTGATTAACTATTGCTAGGAAGTAGCTAGGAAGTAACTCTGGCCAAGAACAAGCCATAGGGTCCTTCCTGGTACATGGGTGCAGCTTGTGTTCTACTGCAGGTCAAATTCGCAGGCCTTGTATCATCTTTTAAGATAGAGGCTGGTTCTAAGATGGAGTAGGTTTGGCCTATAATCCCTCCCGTACCCTTTCTCTGATAACTAGAAAGCCCAAACCAAAAGTGCTTTGAAAATGACAGCTGAGATACTATGTGCTAAACATAATTTTAAATATGTACATTAACAGATAATTTATTTTCCCATCAATCCTACTAGATAAGAAAGATAAGCACAGGTTCCAAATGGAGAAGTTAGAGAAAGGACTGAAGGAGCTGAAGGGGTTTGCAATCCCATAGGAAGAACAACAATATCAACCAACCAGTACCCCCAGAGCTCCCAGGGACTAAACCACCAACCAAAGAGTACACATGGAGGGACCCATGACTCCAGCCACATATGTAGTAGAGGATGGCCTTGGTGGGCATCAGTGGAAGAAGAGGCTCTTGGTCCTATGAAGGCTAGATACCCTAGTGTAGGGCAATGTCAGGGCAGGGAGGGGGGATGGGATAGTGGTTTTCGGGGGGGGGCACCTGGAAAGGGGATAACATTTGAAATGTAAATAAAATATCCAAAAATAAGACTTCTATTTCCATGTTGTGAAAGAGGAAAGTAAATCATAGTGACAGGAAGTAATTTTCATTCATAATAATAGGTAGGAACTAGCAAAGGCAAAATATGAACGCAGCTAGGCCCCAAGGATGGATTTCAGCCAATTTCTCTCTTTTCCCACTACGTCTTTCTCACATATATAGCTACCTATCTTTGAAATAATCCCTTTCTTTCATTAAAAAGTCACAAATTCCCCAGGGGATTTTATGGAAAATTTCCTTTCAAGTTGTTGATCAGGGGACTCTATTAGATTCCTCAAATAATACAGGTCACTTCTTTTTCCCTTGGTTGCCTTTCAGAAGTTGAATGTAAGATCCTTTTGCTGAAGACACCACATATTTCAGAACCACTTGGATTAATGAAGCTGGAACTGACTCAAAAGTTTTCTTTCTTAAGACTACATCTCATAGCATACAAGGGAATTACATAAGCTGCCAAGGGAGAAAAGTAATCCATAGTCTTTCCAATCTGTAAAATCTATGAACCAAAACAATAACTTGCATAGCAAGGTATCATCAATGGTGCAATAGTGGCACTTATATTTGGGGAGGAACCAACTGTTATTTGGACTTAGTCCCAACTAATAGGAGAAAATTCATGCTTGTTACTATAAACTCAGCCAACTACCCATGGCAGGTGATAACATGGACCCTAGAGAAGACCCTATCTTTATTGACACTTTCTTAAACTCATATAATTTCTAACTACATTCTAAAAGCCTATCCATACACCCACACAGAAATCTGGCTTTTAAACCTCATCAAATATGCTTACTTTTATACAAGAAAGAGACCACTGTGGGTATCCACATCTTCTCAAAATGCAGAGGTCTACTGATTATGATGTGCCCAAACTGAATTGATACAAATACCACACAAGTCCTACACACAGGCTTTGGAAGAAGTTTGGAGAAGATTCTACTACTGAGAGTAAGAGGTCAAACCTACTCCATCTTAGATCTGGCCTCCATCATAAAAGAAAAAGAGGAAAGAAAAAAATAGCCTGAGAACTTGACCTGCAGCAGAACCCAAGCTGCACCCATGTACTAGGAAGGACCCCACACTTGTCTTTGGCCAGACTTATGTCCTAGCTACTTGCTAGCAACAGTTAATCAAAGATTAGTATGATTGTTTCAGATGTACTTCCAGACTGTTTGTGATTGTATAAAGGTCTTGTTTCAGAGGCTCCACCTGTCAGCTTACAATAGACATTCAATTAGGTACTTGCCAGAATTGACTGTCACTTACTTGCATTTCCTATAAAACCTTGTCCTGTTTAGTGTTCAAGGTGGTTCCACCTTCCCATCCTGCTGTTTCAGGGTTGGGTTAGAGGAGAGCCTAAGCCCATGCTTATAATAAAGAGACCCTAGTGTGATTACATTGGAAATGGCTCCTTGGTGGTCTTTTGGCATTCACAAATGCTTCCTGACAAAACAAGATGAAAGATGATCAGAACACGCATCTGTTACAAGATATATATATATATATATATATATATATATATATATATATATATGGAGGATATATATACATATACATGAAAGCTCAAAAATTTGGTCTCAACAAGAGCAGCATATGGCTGGGTGTGGTGGCACATGCCTTTAATCCCAGCACTTGGGAGGCAGAGGCAGGTGGATTTCTGAGTTCGAGGCCAGCCTGGTCTACAAAGTGAGTTCCAGGATAGCCAGGGCTATACAGAGAAACCCTGTCTTGAAAAACAAAACAAAACAAAAGAACAGCATATGAAGGGACCAGTTAAAATCTCAAGGTGGCTTGAGAAAATCTCATGTGGACATGAGAAGAAGAGCAACAGGCAATCAATGGCTGTTTAGAGATGGAGAATCCATCTTCTCCAGACATGAGTTCCATAATATGTCACCCAGATTTAATCAGAAACACACACACACGCACACACACACACACACACACACAAGCACCCCTGAAAGCACCACATACAAATTATGTTAAGTGGAATCTCAAGGTCTCAAGGTTATATTTGTATTAATTTCTATGTGTATATATATATGTGCGTGTGTGTGTGTGTGTGTGTGTGTGCGTGTGTGCGTGTGTGTGTGATAATTAAAGGAAAAGATGTTGAATTTTAGTGGAAGACACACAAGTGAAGTTGGAGGAGTGTGAGGAGTAGAGCTAATGTAAATACAGTATTTATGTGTGAAATTTGTAACCCAAACCCAGAAAGAAAATTATGATATATATTCACTTATAAGTGTATTGTTAGCTGTTAAATAAATGATAACCAAACTACAATCAATATTCTCAGAGAGATTAGGTAAATAGGAGTGGTTTAGGGGGAAACATGAATCTCCCTGGGAGGAAGGAATAAAAATAGATTTTATTGATGGACTTGGGGTAGGTGGGGGACAAAGAGGGAGGATTAGGTATGGAGGGAGATAAGGTGGAGGAAGCAGAGAGTGTAGAGAGAGACAGATGGAATTAGGGAGCATTTGGGGAAATGAGATGGAAACTTAGTACAGAAGAAATTTCTTAGAATCTATGAAGGTGATCCTAATGAGGACTCCTAGTAATGGGGATACAGAGTCAGAACTGACTTGTCTTCAGGCAAGGCTTCCAGTCGTGGGACTAGTGTTGCATTCAGTTGAACTGTTGACCAAGGGGTTCCCATGGAAACTCCCAAACATCCCTGTTCAGAGAGGCTGCTATGAAATGGCTGGTCTATTTTTTAGTCTGTATCATTTTTTATAGAAATGACAATGCTTGCTTTATAAATTTATTATAGATATTAAGATTTTTTTAATACAAAATGTAATGCCTCGTTTATGTTGAAAAATAAATGATTAAATCAAAGGGATGGAAAGGATTACCCTGAAAATGCTTATGGTTTTAGATATTCTCCATTTTCTTATGTACTTGGACTCTCATTATTTCTTTCCAGATTAATAAAAGGTAGTCCATGTCACTTTCAGCATACTGCAACAAAACTCTTGAATTGGTTAGTTAATTCATTTCAAAATATAAATCCCTATTGTATACCCCAACTACCTAAGCACTAGTCACACAGAAATTAAAAGAACTCACAATGATTCAATAATTATGGCATTTACATTCTTGCAAAGAAATGAATGAAGACACAAATGTGGTTGGAAAGTGTTAGAGATATGAGATTCATTATAAAGGATGTAGCCAGGAAAGGCTTCAGAGATTAGGTAACATTTTAGGAAAGACATGTTGACATTTGAAGGAAGTACACTGCAACTCTCAGGAACAGTGAATGCCAATGATATAAAATAGGAAGGAAAAAACCTTGTGCATTGAAGAAGCGAGAAAGTTAGTGTACAAGGAAGAAGGTGAATGCCAGTAGCCTTGGTAAGAAATAAGGCCACAGAGCAGACTATAGGAAAAGGTTATGTGAGGCTTAGGAAATTAGATGGCATGGGAACTTTGTTTCAACTATTAAATATGATTTGGAAAATTCAGTAAGAGGTCATATGCACCCATATTTTTATTTTATTGTCCTTTATATTTCCCTATTGATCTAATTTAATATCTCATCTTTTATAATTTATATTTTCCTTAGTCATCCTTTAAGGATTAGCTTACAATGTCACAAATCCAGGAGCTTCTCTTCTGTAATTAAGTTTACTATTTCCTTTTTAATTATTGAATTGCAATTTTGATAAATTACAGAATTTTCTATGGAAAATTCCCTTCTATTTAATCTTGGCACACATTCCTTCAGATTCTGATGAGAACTTTTATCATTATAATTGACCTTTCCCTATAATATTGGATGCTATTTTAGTCACTGACTTCAAACATGGACACATCATCTGTCTTCTACAAAATGTTTTCAAATGTTATTTTAGTTTTCATTTAACATTTTTATTTATTTATACAATGTATCTTCATATCTGCTCTGCTCCTCACTTACAACTCTCAAAAGAATCTCCCAACAGATCCCCTTCCGAATGTTACATTCTCAATTTTTGTTATCTATTATTAATTTAGATTTCTACCTAGTTAGTTTTGAAAAACTGAATCCAATCAGTCTGACATATGTACTTGAATGTGGGATTATCTACTGGGGTGTAAGTAATCAAATAATGGCTAGATCTCCAATAAAACTCTCTATACTAGTAGACATAAACAGCCTGTGACTCCTCAGAGGTACAGCCTTTATGTGGGACTCCAGTAGCCCTTCCCCCAGCAGTGCTTGATTTAACTGGCATACTCGTATACAGGTCTAGTATAAGTAATTACTTCTGAGTGAGTTCATGTGTGCAATAGTGAAATCATGTCCCATATTTCACAGAACTCCTCCCCATCGTCCAGCTCTTGCATTATTCACACTCAAGCTGCCAAAATATTGTCTAATCCTTAGGATTCAGGAACTTAATATTGATGTCATATCTATGCATGAGACCTCACAATTGTCTACTCTCAGCACATTGAATAATTATGGGCCTCTGTATTAACCGCAACCCACTGCAATAGTAAGCTGCTCTAATGAAAGTTGAAAGCCTCACAAATCTATGTACACAAACATAAAGATGTAGAATGTAGTGTGACAACATTGCTCCTTAACAGAATAACAACATTAGGTTCTTTGTTAGGGTCCATGACTTACATTGCCATGTTTTTTTACTATGGGACAGTACTACTGATTTATTATTTTTCTTTGCTGGTGTGACCTCACTTTTCATGTGTTGCTCATATGTTTTCTGCTTTATTTGCATGGTAGTAAAACAGGTTGGCTTACTTTATGATGCTGTATTAGAATTGGAAACCCCTGGCTTAGGTGTCTTCCTTCTGTTGAATGAGAACTAGGCTGTAATATACTCTGTTTCTGTATTGTTACTCCAGTCCTAAGGTTGTTATATGTTAATTGTATTTTTCCACTTATCAGATTTCTCTTTTGATTGCCAGCTTATTTCCATCATCTCTAGGTGTGTACTTAGCCAAAATAAACAAGAAATGTAGTTCAAATCCATTTTCTTGTGGGAGTTATTTGAATAATGATGAATACAGTAATGATCAACTCCTAGAACATGGACATACTAAGATGGCAAATGCACAAATCAACTTGGAAAACAGTCATAGCTTAACCATGATTGATACCATTGGAAATGGTAAATAGAGGTCAAATAAGAGATATATTTTAGAAGTAAAGCAAATAAAATACTGGTGGTATGGTGCCTAATTAGAAATTTTATTACCCTAATAGAACAACTTGGTCATAAATAACTTGTGGAGGGAGGAAAGGGTTTATGTCTCCTTTCACTTCCAACTGATAGTCCATCAGTGAAGGAAGGTGGGGCAGTAACTCAACAAAAGAATGTGGAGGAACAAACTGAAGCAGAAGCTATGGAGGACCGAAGTTTATTGTTTGGTTTCATGGCTTTCTCACCTTGCCATCTTGTCATACTCAGATCCACCTAGGTATTTATACCCCTTTAGTGAGCTG
Source organism: Mus caroli (assembly GCF_978045245.1). Classification (NCBI taxonomy): domain Eukaryota; kingdom Metazoa; phylum Chordata; class Mammalia; order Rodentia; family Muridae; genus Mus; species Mus caroli. The sequence continues at coordinate 71,491,580 of NW_028227260.1, forward strand.
AACCTTCCCACATCAATCATCAATCAAGAAAATATGTCACAGTCTTGCCAACAAGCCAATCTAGTGGGGTCATTTTCTCAAATAACATTCTCTCTTCCCATATGATTCTAGCCTGTGTCAAGTTGACATAAAAACAAGCCAAAACAGATGTTTTGAATTAGAAACATCCCCATAGCCTCTGGAATTTGAACATTCATTCAGCAATTTTTGGTACTAAGAGATGTGGCCTTGTTGAAGTAACTGTGTCATGGGAGGCGAGTTAAATACAAAAATTGAAAGAGAATGTGTATAATGGACAATCTTATCTCATTCTATGTTTTTATGGTATTGCTTCCAGTTCATCGCAATTTAGCATGATGTTGGTTGTGAGGTTTTTGTATATACTTTTACTATTTGAGATATGTTCCTTCTAGTCCTCCTCTAGCTGGGATTTTTATCATGAAGAGACGTTGGATTTTGTGAAAGGAGTTTGTCTAATTCTATTGAGGTTATAATTTTTGTCTTTAAGTCCATTTATATGGTATATATTGAACCATATCTGCATTTCAAACAAAATGTCATTTTTGGTTTGCAAGTATTTTATTGAAATTGTGTTCATCTATGTTCATTTAGGGATATTAGCCAAGGGCCGGCCTGCCTGCCTGCCTTCCTTCCTTCCTTCCTTCCTTCCTTCCTTCCTTCCTTCCTTCCTTCCTTCCTTCCTTTTCTTCTTCTTCTTCTTCTTCTTCTTCTTCTTCTTCTTCTTCTTCTTCTTCTTCTTCTTCTTCTTCTTCTTCTTCTCTCTCTCTCTCTCTCTCTCTCTCTCTCTCTCTCTCTGGTTTGGTGTGATCTTGACTTCATAGAAGTCTGGTTTCTAAGTATTCACTTATTTATGAATAGTTTAAGAATGAATGGATCTAGAAAATTTTGTTGGGTTATTGGTTTTCCAATTCTGCCTTCATTTTGTCTTCAGTCCTCTGAAATATTTCTGTCTCTTTAATTCCATTTTCAAATCCTGAATTATCTTTGCCATTGTATTCAGCCTTGTATTTGTGTTTACTTGAGCACCACTGAGGCATTTATTCTCTTTAAGTACTCTTTTTAAGCTCACTGAGCTGTTTTCTTTGTATCTCCTACATTCTTGATGGAGTATATAATTCTTCTTTTAAATTCTGTATCCAGGATCTTAGGAGGACCTTCATACTCCTGGAATATACACCTCTCTACCTACCTTTCTCAGACATGTGGCTCCTGAATCATACAGGTAAGCTTCCCTTCTCCCACCAACCTACCCTGCTTGCTGAGCCCTCTTGGATGAGCCAAGATGACCTGAGTAGTCTGTTATCCCAGTGAGACATCCTTTTTACCTCTACGTCTCACTCCACCTTCATTAGACCCATGGACCCTGAAACACATAGACAAACTTTCCTTTCATTGCCCCTCTTCCCTCTGGAGCAAGCCAAGCTGTCCTGAACAACTTGCTATCCCACGTGGACCTCAATTCTCTCCCCCTCTCTACTCACCTTCATCTGTTGGTCCTGAACCATACAGGTAAGCTTCCTCCACCCATCTTCCCTGCTTGCTGAGTACTCTGGAGCAAGCCAACCTGCTCTGAGCAACCTGTTAGCCCAGGCAGATATCCATTCTTCAGATTTCTGGTTCTTGAACCATACAGACCTCTGAATTCTGAACCAAAAAGACATGCAGATCTGCAACCATACAGCCCAAGGATACCATCAGAGCCTGCTACACCAGGATCATTAAGGTTAACTCCCCTCACAATAGCTACTACAACAGGAATATCCAGGGACTAAAGTCATCCAGATAGATAAAGGCCCTCAAAAAGAACACAATCAACAAAAGCCAGGGCAATATGCCCTCTTCAGAGCACATACTTGACCTACTACAGCCATCCCTGCATATCCTAACAAAACCAAAGCACAAGAAAATGATCTTAAATACAATCTTATATAGATAATAGAAGCCTTTAAAGAGGAAATGAATGAATCTCATAAAGAAAAGCGGGAAAATGCAATAAAACAGGTAGAAGTCTTTAAAGAGGAAACAACTCGATTAAAGAGAAAAAAGACAATACAATTAAACAGCAAATGGGACCTCATACAATTGTAAAGCTTCTGTAAATCAAAGGACACTGTCAATAGGACAAAAGGGCAACCAACAGATTGGGAAAAGATCTTTACCAAACCTATATCTGATAGAGGGATAATATCTAATATATAAAAAGAAATCAAGAAGTTAGACTCCAGAAAATGAAATAACCATATTAAAAATGGGGTACAGAAACTTATAATAAGGATACATGCTCCACTATGTTAATAGCAACCTTATTTATAATAGACAGAACCTGAAAAGAACCCAGATGTCCCTCAACAGAGGAATGGATATTTGAATCTCTTTTCCTCAAATCTTTGCTTCTGTTTGAGAATGAGTTCATTCACCAAGAAATTAGGATAGAGATGATCAATATTGTCCACAACATAATTACACTTGGGACATCTATTATTGTCCTCCAAACTCTGATGAATATACTTGTAGCAAAAGCTGAGGCCACATTTTGTCATGTATGCCTCTTCAGTCATATCAAAGCAGATGGGACTCTCTCTTATTTAATAGACTTAGTTCAAGAACAGGTTGAAGAATTGTATAAAGTTGTAAAAGCTAATTTCTCTCGGTCTCTTGAACAGAGTTCCCTCTTATGTGAGTAGGAAATTGGTCGGCTAAAGCGGAGCAGTTGTCCAGAAAGCTGCTCCTCCAGATTGCCAAACTCAACAGCACTTGATTGGACCCTGTCACCTTGGGGGACTTCACCTCCTGGATCACCAGTGCCTTCTCATTCTTTAAGGAATGGGCAGGAATGTTGGCCTAGGGGGCAGTGGTCTTCCTAGGTTGTGTCTTTTGTATCTGGCTATTATGTCGACTCAAATGAGAGCAAGCTCAGTATAAGGCAGTGGTGTACCAAGCATTGATGGTGATTAAAGATGGCGCATCTCCCAGTGTTTAGCTGGCCTCTTTAAAAAATTAAGAATGCGCCCTAGGTTGTCTGGCAGTTGTAGTCACACAGATCCACGGTAGCCAGTGACGGGCAACTTTTCTTATGCACAGACCAACCTAACACACGAGGCCTGGAGGAGATAGGGTAACCCTATGATGGGTAAGGCTGTGACATGAAAGGATCGACCTAAGACAGGAGCCGTGGCTGATGGACAGACTTGCCCAGACCAAACAAAAAAGGGGGAGATGTAGACAGCCGATGCCTAAAAGATGGCGCCTGTTTCCGGTATACCATGGGCATAAACAACACCACTGTTCAGGTGCTAGCCTGAATCGGGCATCAACCTCTTCATAGCAGGTGCATGCAAATTAAGGTGCCAGCAGACTGACCAATCCCAGGAGGACACATAGCCCTCCCCAGTGCTGGGGTGTATATAAACAGTCCTCCCTGGGTTCCCGGGGTTCCCGTAGCATTGAGGCATTCCTGTAATAAAGCTGTTGAGAAGAATCGGACTGTGTTGTGTTTTCCTTGCTGGATGAGGTGGGCGCAACAAATCAGCCCTGCATCCCTGGGATGAAGCCTACTTGATTATAGTGAATGATCATTTTGATGTGTTCTTGGATGTGTTTAATGATCATTTTGATGTGTTCTTGATGTGTTTATTGAGTATTTTTGCCTCAATATTCATGAGGAAAATTGGTTTGAAATTTTCTTTGTTTGGTCTTTGTGTGGTATAAGTATTAGTGTAACTGTGGCTTCATAGAATGTATAAGTAGTGTTCTTTTGGTTTTTATATTATAAAATACTTTGAGAATTATTGGTATTAGGTCTTTTTTGAAGATCTGATAGAATTCTACACTAAAATCATCTAGTCCTGGGGATTCTTTGGTTGGGAAACTTTTAATGACTGCTTCTATTTCCTTAGGGGTTACAGGAACTTTTACATGGTTTATCTGATCCTGACTTCACTTTGGTACCTTGTATCTGTCTAGCAAATCATCCATTTCATCTAAATTTCACCGTTTTGTTGGGTATAGGCTTTTGTAGTGGGATCTCATAATTTTTTGATATCTTCAGATTCTGCTGTTATGTCTCAAATTTCAATTCTGATTTTGTTAATTTGGAGACTGTCTCTGTGCCCTCTGCTCAGTCTGGCTAAGGGTTTATCTATTTTGTTGATTTTCTCAAAGAACCAGCTCCTGGTTTTATTGATTCTCTTTATAATTTTGTTTGTTTGTTTGTTTCTGCTCAGTTGATTTCAGCCATGAGTTTGATTATTTCCTACTATTTACTCATCATGGGTGTATTTTCTTCTTTTTGTTGTAGAGTTTTCAGGTGTGCTTTCAAACTGCTAGTGTATGCTTTTTCCAGTTTCTTTTTGGAGGCACTCAGAACTATGAGTTTTCCTCTTATCACTGTTTTCATTGTGTCCCATAAGTTTTAGTATGTTGTAACTTCATTTTCATTGAATTCCAAAATCTCTTTAATTTCTTAATTTATTTCTTCCCTGACCAAATTATCATTGAATAGATAATTGTTCAGCTTCCATGTATATGTGGGCTTCCTGTTAGGTTATTGTTGTTGTTGTTGAAGACCAGCCTTAGTCCATGGTTATCTGATAGGATGCATGACATTATTTCAATCTTCTTGTATCTTTTGAAGCCTGCTTTATGACCAATTATATGATCAATTTTGGAGAAGGTACCTTGAGGTGCTGAGAAGATATATTCTTTTGTTTTAGGATGAAATGTTCTGTAAATATCTGTTAAATCCATTTGGTTTATAACTGCTGTTAGTTTCAAATGTGTCTCTGTTTAGTTTCTATTTCCATGATCTGTCCATTGATGTAAAGCGTTAAAGTCTCCTACTATTATTGTGTGAGGTTGTATATGTGCTTTGAGCTTCAGTAATGTTTCTTTTACATATGTGGTTGACCTTATGTTTGGGGCATAGATGTTCAGAATTGAGAGTTTCACTTGGTGGATTTTTTTTTCTTTGATGAAGATGTAGTGTCTTTCCCCATCCTTTTTGATAACTTTTGGTTGAAAGTCTATTTTACTGGATACTAGAATTGCTACTTCAGCTTATGTCTTGAGACTATTTACTTGGCAAAAATTTTCCAGCCTTTTACTTTGAGGTAGTAACTGTTTTTGTCACTTGCTGTTTGCAGAAAAAAATCTGGGTCCTATTTATGTATCCAGTCTGTTTTTCTATGTCTTTTTATTGAGGAATTGAGTCCACTATGTTGAGAAATATTAAGGACCAATGATTGTTGCTTCTTGTTATTTTTGTTTGAGATGGACTTATGATTGTGTTATTATCCTCATCTTTTGGGTTTGTTGTGAGATTAGTTTCTTGCTTTTTCTTTTGTGTAGTTTCCCTCTTTGTGTTGGAGTTTTTCTTCTATTATCTTCTGTATGACTGGATTGGTGGAAATATATTATTTAAATTTGGTTTTGTCATAGAATGTCTTGGTTTCTCCATCTATGGTAATTGAGAGTTTTGTTGGGTATAGTAACCTGGGCTGGCATTTGTGTTCTCTTAGGGTTTGTATGTCATCTGCCCAAGATTTTCTGGCTTTTAGAATCTCTATTCAGAAGTCTGTTGTAATTCTTTTGGGTCTCCCTTTATATGTTACTTGACCATTTTCCCTTACTGATTCCAATATTTTTCTTTGTTCTTTGCATTTTGTGTTTTAATTATTATGTGATGAGAGCAATTTCTTTTCTGGTCCCATGTGTTTGGTGTTCTATAGTCCTCATGTATGTTTATGGGTCTCTCTTTAGGTTAGGGGAGTTTTTTTCTATAGTTTTGTTGAAGATTTTAGCTGCCCCTTTGAGTTGGGAATTTTCACTCTCTTCTATACCTATTATTCTTAGATTCAGGTTCGGTCTTTTCATTGTGTCCTGGTTTTCTTGAATTAGGAGCTTTCTGCTTTTTGTATTTTCTTTGACTTTTTGTGTCATGTCTTCTAGGGTATCTTCTATGCCTGAGATTTTTCTATACCTCTAATATCTCCTGTATTCTGTTGATGAAGCTTGCATTTTTGACTCCTGATCTCTTTCCTAGGTTTAATCTCCAGGGTTGTCACTCTTTGTGTTTTCTTTAGTGATTCTATTTCCATTTTCAGATCATGGACTGCTTTGTTCATTTTTTTTTTTACCTGTTTGATTGTGGTTTTTCTGTATTTCTTTGAGCAATTTATTTGTTTCCTCTTTAAGGACTTCTTCTTGTTTATCTGTGTTCTCCTTTCTTTCTTTAAGAGAGTTATTTATGTCCTTAAATTCCTCTATCATATTCATGAAATGGGGTTTTAGATCTTATCTTACTTTTCAGGTGTGTTAAGGTATCCAGGACTTGGTGTGCTGGGAGAACTGGGTTTTGATGTTGTCAAGTAGCACTGGTTTCTGTTCCTGATGTCCTTGTGCTTGCCTTTCAACATCTGGTTATCTCTAGTGCTAACTGCCTTTGCTATCTCTGACTGGAGCCTGTCCCTCCTGTGATCTTGGTTGTGTCAGAATTCCTTGGAGTCCAGCTGTCTCTGTGATCCAGTGATTCTGGAATCCTGTGATACTGAGATCCTGGGTATGTCAGAGCTCCTGGGAGTCAAGTTGCCTCTGGGTGTTACAGGAGTGGGTGGGGAGCCAGAGCCCTGGATCTTGTTCAGGTACAGGTGCAAGCTGGAGGAATTTGCCTCAGGTAGGACAGGGTTCATATTTTCCTGGTTCCAGTAGGGGTCCCAATTATCCCGGGTGTTGTGGCAGATGCTGTGGTATCACCTGTGATCCTGGGCATTTCCAAGCACAGAAAATATTTTCAACAAAAATCATAGAAGAAGACTTCCCAACCTAAAGAAAGAGATGAGTATAAACATGCAAGAAGTTTATAGAACACTAATTAGACTGGACCAGAAAAGAAAATCCTCCCTGGAATATAATAATCAAAACACAAAATCTACAGAACAATGAAAGAATATTAAAACCAGCAAGAGAAAATTTTAAGGAAACACAAAAAGGAAAGGCCATCAGAATTATTCCTGACTTCTTAATAGAGACTCTAAAAAGAAGAATGGCCTGGATAGAGACATCTTGCAATGTCTAAAAAAACAATGGTGCAAATCTAGACTGCTATACCTAACAAAACTCTTGATTACTATAGATGGAGAAAACAATATATTTCAAGACAAATACAAATTCATAGAATATATATCCACAAATCTAGCCCTACAGAAAATACTAGAAGGAAAACTCTAACCCAAGAAAGATAACTACATCTATGAAAACACAGGAAATAAGTAATATAATATCATCAAAACAAGAAAAGCACACACACACACACACACACACACACGCACACACACTAACACACACACATAACCTAACACCACCAACATCAAAATAACAAACATTGGTTATTAATATCTTTCAATAAAAATGAGCTCAATTCCGCAATAAAAAGACACATGCTAACAGAATGGATGTGAAAACAAAATCCATCATTCTACTGCATACTAGAAACACACCTCAACAATAAAGATAGAAGTTACTTCCCAGTAAAGGACTGAAAAAATTAGTTTTCTCAGCAAATTGACACAAGTAGAAAGCTGGTGTAGCCATTCTAATAGCTAATGAATTTGACTTTCAGCCAAAATTAATCAAAAGAGACAGGAAAGGACACTTCATACTCATCAAATGAAATATCTACTAAGATGAAATCTCAATCTTGAACAACTATGCCCCAAACAGAAGAGCATCCACATTTGCAAAAGAAACATTGCAAAAACTTATATCACACATTAAACCCAACATGTTAATAGTGGGAGACTTCAACACCAAATTCTCACCATTTGATAGATCATCCAGACAAAAACTAAACAGAAATAATGGAACTAACAGTCATGAATCAAATGGACCTAAGAGATATCTATAGAATATTTCACGGGAATGCAAAAGAATCCTTCTCAGCATCTCTTATATCCTGCTCCATAATCGACCTTATAGTCAGTTACAAAGCAAACAACAGATAAAAGAAAATTGAAATAATGCTTATATCTATTATGATTATATTTATACATTGTTGTTATATAAGAGTATGACAAAATTAAAGCATGTTTCTTTCCTTCTTTGAACTTTTATTAATAATGAGGCACATTATGGCATATTATGCATATTTCTCATCTTATCTTGCTGCCAAATTTCATGTCTACCCTTATCCTTTCTCTTATCCTACCCTTGCTGGTACTTAAAAGTTTATAAAATCACTTTTCTCATTATCATTCATTTTATTTTCAGGGAAGAATTTCATAAAGACATACTTTTGTTCTCCCTTATTAAGTTACAGCCTAATAATTCCAGCTTTCCCTGGAAAGTTCATGTTGCATTTGAAATTCTGTCATAGATATATTTTTAGCAAGTTATAGTGACATATTCACCTTATTTTAAGTAATGAAAAACTATTAAGGACATGTGTAGACATAAAGAAGCATAATACCTAGTGAGTTACTCAGAATTGTACATGACTGTGATATGGTTTCTGATCTTGAATTTTTGTATTTACCACCATGTGCTGAGTCTGCTTCTATTTGTACTGATCTTAACATTATTGTGTGACTGACTTTTCATATGGATTTATATTCATACATGTGAATAATAAGATCTCAGCGGTTTCGCAGCTAGAATATAAAGATTAAGTAGAGTTTCCATTTGCAAGGATTAGCAATATCCATGAACAGAATATGAGTACCTGCCTTTGCTTCAAATGGCTCATATTCTAGACCTTATTAGCTGTGACTTTGTTGCCAGGATATAATCAGAATATGCTATGGTGAAAGATTTCTAGCTGCCTTTCTACAAAGGAGGCATATTATTTTTTTTTAAACTTTATAGAAGATTCCTGCTGCAGAAAATTTAGAACTAAAATGAAATATATATTGGAATACATATCTCACTTATTCATCATCTGTGTCATTATTACAATTCTGTACATGTGTCTCACTTATCATCTGTTAGTTGACTTTATCTTTCTTTGTATTTTCCTTTAATTACACATGATATAGACTGTAAATATGGCTCAGGTGTTTTGATCTGGTTATTAAATTTTCCAATTTGAAATTCTCTTAAGTATTTTCTCTTTCAGAACTCTGTACTAGTGTCTCATTATATTTGGTTCTAGACTTAAGCAAATATATCCAGTGATACTATCATCTAAATTTTTGTCTTAATTTCAATATTTTATTCATCCTTTAAGGTAGCTTTTTAATTTTTTTCTTAACTTCTGCCATTTATCATTTCATTTAATGGCATTTACTGTTTAAGACAATACCATCTATTGTAACATATAAATCCTAAATTATTTACTGGCTCATACATGGTGCAAGTTTCTTTCCTATTACTCATCATGCAATATAAGTGATACCCTACAAGTAATGATTTACAGACATGAAATAAGTTCTATTTATATCTACTGTATATAATTCATAATTTATTCCCAGTTATTGTGATAATCTCTATCAAGTCAGTGGGAAGAGACCATATGACCATAAGTCCTGGATGCAGTACAAAGCACTTTCTTCACTCACATTTTTTTAAGGTAAAACTCAGTCTTCTGGATACAATTAACTGGGAAACAAGTTTGGATGTGTGCTCAGAAAGAAAAAGGAATGTGAACTTTGGCGAATACTTGTCCACATTTTTTCAAACAGCTTAGTTTTCTGTTTAGAAAGAGACTTATCATGGTTACATAATTTTGTGAATAATGGGGGATTTTGGATCTCATGAATGTGTTGAACATTTATTTTGAAAATATTTGAAAAGTTTTTGTCAGATTCCCCAGCAATAGTTGCATCAAAATACTCTTTTACCAGTAAATTCTTTTCTGTAACTAGGACATTAATTTCCACATATTAAAGGCATTTTGCAGTGAAAAAACCATAGTACAATCACTTTAATCTCAAAAGATTTGATTCAATAAATTTTGTTTAAAATGTTTAGCATTCTGTACTCTATAAATTTTCTTCAATGAAGATACATTTTCTTGAGTAATTACAAAAAGTGTTTAAATCTTAAATAAAATATTCCATTATATGATAGCCTGGAGCACAGTGGGTCCTAAGTGGTGTTGACAAATGGGACTAGGTACTCATTTGCATAGACATTAATTACAGATGCCCTTCAAGTTATCTCAGCAGCTCTATTCCATCTCAACTGGATGTAGCTAAATACACACTGACAAAAAAACAAAACAAAACAAAACAACAACATCAAAAACAAACAAAAAAAACACACAAAAGAACAACACAAAACCCCACCATTAACAACAAAATCTTCAAATATGTTAATTTTTGCCTTCCTCTGAGGAGAATCTAGGCTGAACTTCTAACTCCTCCTTGAAACCCAGAATAGCTCCAGGCATTTATGAGAGCAGACCTCCAACTGTGAGATACACCAATGTATGTATTTATAAACATAAAACAGAGACCTAGTAGTATATATGATACCTGCAATGGGCTCAATCTAATCTGAAAAACAAGGAAAAATCAGAAGGAGATCTGATATGATTTAAGCACTAGTTAGGAATCAGTTTTATACAGCTCAGATTATTTTCCCAGTACAGGACCTCATTATTGTTTGCATTGAACTTTGCTACAATCTCCCAAAAGGTCTCTAAAAGGTCTTGATACTCCATTTTTTCATAATTCATATATTCTTTGATTTTCCCCAGAATGTTCTATCTGGAAACTAGAAATATAATTTCAATAAACTTTTGAAGAGTTTTTTTTATCTATTATCAACTAGTGTATGGTATCAGTTATTAAATATACCAGAAAAAATAAATGGTCAAATGTGTTAATAATCAAATATATTTCCTTGTTTTTATCAAGGAAACCATTGAAGCCCACAGAAGAGGAAATTTTGGACACTGTAGTTGAGCAAGGCAGTGATAAATATAAAAGTACAACATAGGATTCCAATCAGGCTATTGTCTTGATTATCTACTATTCTACCATCTGATTTGGGAATGACAATGGAAACACATATAAAGTAACAGGAGATGCTTGCCACACCCAGATTACTGAGCACTTTATGTGTCTAGGAAAAGAATTGAATGTCTTCCTTACTTTCATGAGTTTTCTGAGAACAGGTTATATTTTTCCACTCCTGCAATTAAAGTAGTATCTTTATCGAAGTCATACTGAGTTCTCTTTTGTTTAATATATCATGTCTGCTATGGAAAATCTCTCTACAAAAACTTTACATGTGATATTTAATTGAATTCTATCAACTTTAAAATGTAAATGTCACTGTATTCCCCATTTGAATGTGAGATAACAAAGCCATAGCTGAAATTACTTAGTGTATATTAACACATCTAAAAAGTCAAGAAGTTACAATTTCAGCCTAGTTCTGTCTCACCTCCTTAAACACACACACACACACACAGACATACAAACACACACACACACAGCAGTCTCTTAGGGGCCAGAAGCAAGGAAAATGAGAAATCATAATACTATTTATGTTCAATCATTGAGTAAAATGTGATAAAGGCAACTTTAGATTTTACAATTAAATTTTACTTTCCAATTAAACAAAACAACACAAAATACACTTTTGAATAGTTCACTTACCAAGTGAAATATTTCTAAGTTACAAATTATTTGTTATTACAGATATTCTATGTTACCAAAAAAAAAGGTGAGTTGTTTTTCTGCATCCTTCTTTAATTCCTGTCACTAATTTAGAGGTACATATGTAAATAAACTTAGAAGGTAATTGCTTTCACACAAGTAAATGATATGGGACATTTGTGTTCAAAGAAGTATAATGCAGACAATGTGGTTCAGGGAAGGAGTGGAAAAATATCAAATCTGTAAAGAACTCATTCATTGGCTTGTGTTTGGCACTGAAAATGTTTGATTTTTCAACACCATGGTTCTCTTTAAAGTACCTTGGGCTCTGTTATTTTTTTTTCCAAGGGCATAGCTACTGGAATAAAAAATAGTGTGTTGGGGGAAGGTAGGAAACTTTCTAGTCCAAAGACAGAAAATACTGATCTTAGTTTAAAGGTCACTAATAATTTATTTTTATGTCTTTATATATTCATTTTCCCTTATATAAGTCTTTCATCTACTCAAGTTGGACTATGTAACCTCTTTTTCTAATTACTTCTGATTACTGGCATAAACAATAGAGATAAGGAGCATTAAAACAAAATAAAACAAATACATGTTGTTTCCCAGTTGTATAAATTTTATTTATGACTAAGATCACACTGTAACAGAAAAGGTGTTTGGTCAAGTGATAAGGTCAATTACCTTCTAGAGACTCCAATAGAATAGTCAGCTTCCTTACTTGTTAGGATGTCAAGAAGTTATCTGTATTTCTTGACTCATCTTCTTCCTTTCATCTTCAAAGGCAGATAGTATTGTTTTGTTTTGTCCTGTTTTGTTTTGTTTTCATCCACCTGATCTAAATTCCAGGTTCCTATGGATAAATAATACCATCCAAGAAATCTGAAATAAAAATCCTGATCAAATATTCACCTCCACACCCTACTCCTCTTATATGTACCTCCTTCTCTTCCTATCTTATTTTGTATCCTCTTTTCTTCTAACTTATTATGTCTAAATTGGGCTACCAATATATTCTTTTTTTTTTTTTTTTTTTGCATCAAGGTGTCACTGTATTCAGCAAGGCTCAAGGCTTCAATGCACAAGCAAAAGGGGAAGTACAAGTACTTCTCAGCAGGAGGGGTGGGGCAGTGGAAATTTTTCTTTTGGCAGCTACACAGGGAAACAGGAACTTGGTGGTATCAGGGTGTGGTCAGGACATCTGGCGCTGACTTAGGGCTGGAACATTCTGTGGTTGTTCTCGGAATGCCCGCTTTTGACCCCCTTTTTTTAAACATTTTATGGAAATTGAGTCTCTCTCCCCGAGACGAGGGTGATGAAGCGGTATCCACATCTGACTCTTCTTCAGTAACCTGCTTGTTATCGCCAATGTCCAGCTGATGGTAATGAACTGAAACAGATGCACTTTGTCCAGGCCCATCGAGGCCTTGGTTCATCCAGGTCTGTGTGCTTGGCCACGGGTGGGCCTCCCGTCCCCGTGCAGGCGATGGCAGAGTGTTCTTGCTCAGGCCGCAGAAGCCCCGAAGGCCCAGCCTTGGCCTTCAGGTGGCCGCCATTCTTCCTGCCACACCACACTCACTGCCACTTTCAAGGCTTCCTCGAAGGCCTGGCTGGGGCTCCTCCGTAGGCCCAGCCCTGGAGAGCAGGGCACCGGTGGAGTCGGGGAGGCATGCAGGAGCATCATTGGCAGGGCAAGAGTCGCTGTGGAATGGCCGCGGCCTAGCCAGGGGCTGCCTCGAGGGCTTGGGCTCCTGGCGTCCAAAAGGTAGGGACTGAGCCTGCTCCTGGGCCCCTCGGGCTCACCGGGCGCGGGCCGAGACCATGAGGGGCCAGGGCAAAGAAGGCCACCCTCCCGAGCTCACTGCGCTCTCTGCCAGAACCCTGCACAATCTCCTGTTGGGGCTAGGGGGTTGTCTGCAGTTGTTATCAGGGGAGACAGGCCCCGCAAGAATACCAAGAATATCAAAGCATGGTCAACTTACCATAGGCTAAATTCTTTTTTTTTTCATTCGTTAATTTATTTTTTATTATATTTAATCCTTTTTTTTTTAATTTATTATGTGTAAGTACACTGTAGCTGTCTTCAGACACTCCAGAAGAGGGAGTCAGATCTCCTTATGGATGGTTGTAAGCCACCATGTGGTTGCTGGGATTTGAACTCCGGACCTTCGGAAGAGCAATCGGGTGCTCTTACCCGCTGTTCTTACAGTCCAGTCATTTTCCCCTCGAGTTCTGCACTCTGACAGTTCCCCCATCCCAGTCTTCCCCCACTCCTTCTCCAAGAGGATTTCATCCCCACCCTTTCACCACTCTACCTTCCCCCACCCTCCTGCAGCCCCCCCCCACTCTCAACCACCCTGCCAGACCTCCTAACTCCCTGGGGTCTCAAGCTCTCAAGTATGAGGTTCCTCTCTTCTCACTGAGGCCAGACCAGGCAATCCTCTGCTGTACATGTGTCAGGGGCCACAGACCAGCTGGTATATGCTGCCTGGTTGGTAGCTCAGTGTCTGAGAGATCTTGGGGGTCCAGGATTGTTGAGACTGCTGGTCTTCCTATGGGGTCACCCCCCTCCTCGAAACCCAGAATAGCAAAGACAATTTTTAACAATAAAAGAACTTTTGGGGGAATCAGCATTCCTGACCTCAAGCTATACTACAGAGCATTAGTGATAAAAATCGCATGGGACAGAGACAGACATGTTCAATGGCATAGAATTGAAGACCCAGAAATAAAACCACACACTTATGGACACTTGATCTTTGACAAAGAAGCCAAAAATATACAATGGATCTTTAATAAATGGTGCTGGTCTATCTGGGAGTCCATATGTAGAAAAAATGATCTATATTTGTCACCTTGCACAAAGCTCAAGTCCAAGTGGATCAAGGACCTAAACATAAGATCAGATACACTGAATCTAATAGAAGAGAAAGTAGGAAAGAGCCTTCAACTCATTGGAACAGGGGGAAATGTTTTGAACAGAACACCAATGGCTCAGGCTCTAAGATCAAGAATTGATAAATGGGACCTGGTAAAAATGGACTAGGTTTTTTTAAATAACTTTTTTCATTTTTACTATATATTTTCTTTAATTACATTTCAAATGTTATCCCGTTTCCTGGTTTCCCCTCAGGAAACCCCCTATCCCATCCCCTCCTCCTGCTTCTGTCATAGTGTTCCCCCACCCACTCCCACTTCCCTGTCCTGGCATTGCCTACATTGGGGCATCAAACATTCACAGAAACAATGGCTTCTCCTCCCATTGATGTCCACCAAGGCCACCCTCTGTTACATATGCAGCTGGAGCCATAAGTCCCACCATGTGTACTCTTTGGTTGGTGGTTTAGTCCCTGGGAGCTCTGGGAGGTCTGGTTGGTTGATATTGTTGTTCTTCCTATGGGGTTGCAAACCCCTTCAGTTCCTTCAGTCCTTTCTCTAACTCCTCCATTTAGGGAAAGAAAACTTGTTCTTCCTATTTCTTCAGCTAAAAGTGGGGCTTCATGTCTACCTCCCTTTTTTATGCTGAACTTTAACCTGATTTGTACTTGCAAGGGGCATGTGCATGCTGTCACAATCGCCATAAATTCTTATAAGCAGCTGCTTCATTGTTTCTGGAAGACATGGTTTCCTTGAAGTAATCCAATATTACTGGATCTGAATAATTTCTGCCCTTCTTTTGCAATGTTCACTGGGTCTTGGGTGTAGTAGGGCATTATATATATATATATATATATATATATATATATATATGAATGAGCATTCTGCATTCTCTTGTTTTCTGCAGTTTGGTCAATTGTAGGTCTCTGTGTTAACTACCTTTGACTTCAAATAGAAGCTTCATTGATGAGGAAGTTGGTTACTTCCATGTTATTATTGCACCAGCAAGTATGCCTTGCCAGGACAGTTAATTATAGTTTAAATGGTTATAGATTTCACATCTAGGTGAAATGAAAATTACTTTTCTCCTATAGTGGTGTGCATAGCACTTTCTAGCATTGTCAAACCTAGCCAATAGAATGAAGATGCCAAGTCAGTATGCTGTTTTGGTTTGTCTTGTTTTGGTTTTGGTTTGGGTTCAAGAGTCTTTGGCTCTTGGAGATAGCACTATCAGCCCAGATAAAAAATATTATTAAAACTAAATATCGTATTTATACATGGAATTATGTATACTATAGGTTTTCTTTTTGGTAAATAGTTAAAATAGTATGACTCATTATGGCTTTCTCAAACATTCTTATTATTAGTTTACCCATCTCCCTCTTTCTTATGCATTTAAATTCATCACCCTTCTAAAGCATAAGAGTAGGATATAAGTTATCTAATAGGTAAAGTGGGAAAAGGGACCCTCCTTAGGGATGGAGAGGGCAGTAACTACAGAAGAAGTTAGAAAGAGGGTAAGGAGAATAACACTATAGAAATGATTTGATGGGGGGGTATGTTCTTGTTTTGTGCCTCCATTATGTGTTATCTTCAGTGACAGTGTCATACAATTAAGGCCTGGAGGATGATTAATAGGATTACCAATAAACTGTGCTGTTTATGGGAGTATGAGATTTTATTGGCAAACATTTCCAAAATAAGTAATATTTCTGGGATGAAGCATTTTATTTTTTAGACAGTGGTATCTAGGATAACATTGTTACTCTGTCATAGAGTAGCAATTTTAAATCTCTTTTTCTAATATATATCTATATAAAAACATAAATTAGCAAGCTTGGATATGGTTCCATGGGTTTTAGAAGTCCCCATATTACCTTCTCTATCTTGCCCTACTGCCCCCATAACACTTAATCCTTTATGATCCACTAATCCCTTAAAACCTTATTTGATCATGGATTCATATGATTAATACCTAGCAAATGCCTATCCTACCATATGCAGTCTACAGATTCAATGGAATCCCTATCAAAATGTCAATGCTTCACAGAAATTGAAAATAAATCTTCAATTTCATATGAATACACTTTAGTGACCTAGCAACAACAAAAACTTGGTGTGGTATTATACTGGCTAGTTTTGTGTCAACTTGACACAGCTGGAGTTATCACAGAGAAAGGAGCTTCAGTTGAGGAAATGCCTCCATGAGATCCAACTGTAAGGCATTTTCTCAATTAGTGATCAAGGAGGAAAGGCCCCTTGTGGGTGGGACCTTCTCTGGGCTGGTAGTCTTGGGTTCTATAAGAGAGCAGGCTGAGCAAGCCAGAGGAGGCAAGCCAGTAAAGAACATCCCTCCATGGCCTCTGTATCATCTCCTGCTCCCTGACCTGTCTGAGTTCCAGTCCTGACTTCCTTTGGTGATGAACAGCAGCATGGAAGTGTAAGCCGAATAAACCCTTTCCTCCCCAACTTACTTCTTGGTCATGATGTTTGTGCAGGAATAGAAACCCTGACTAAGACAGGTATCATCACGCCAGATTTGAAATTATTCTACATAGCTTTAGTTATAAAGACAGCATCTTATTGATTTTGAAACTAACATATTAGCCAATGGAATATTATGCCCAGACTACTACTCCTGCCTGACTTTTTTTGATAAAGAAGCAAACGATACATATAAATGGTGCTGGTCCAACTGGGTATATAAGCATGTAGAAAATGAAAGTTGATCCTTATCTCCCTGCATAAAATTCAACTCCAAGGCCAAGATCAAGGACCTCAACAGAAAACTTCAGACTCTGAGTCTATTAAAGAAGAAAGTAGGAAATATCAACAGCACAGGAAGAGATTTTTTTGAACATTGCCTCTATATGACAGGAATTAAGATTCACAATTAATAATGAGACCTCATGAAACTAAAATGGTTCTGTACAGCAAAGGACACCATAATTCAATTGACGAGGCAGCATAGGGAATGAGAAAAATATTTATAGCTACCTGAGTCACATAGGGATTGTATTAAAAATATAAAATGAGCAACAGCAAACAAAAAAGACCAAATAGCAAGAAAACCAATTAAAATATTTCATAAAACTTATATGCTTTCCCATGTGAAATGACATATTCACAGATTCAAAAACTATGGGATGTTGGCATGTGTCCACTTGTTTCAGAACACCCTCTGGTGCAGAACTGTAGAAGCATGCCTGCCTCAGTCTCTGTGAGTTCATATGGACATTGGTTCTATTATAGAGGTCTTTGTTTCCTTAGCATCCTCCATCTCTCTCTGGCTTTTTTTTTTCTGTTTGTACATAAGTTTTTTAATTAATTAATATGTTTTACATTCCATATTTTATTCCCACCCCCCCATCCATTCCCAGGCTGTTCCACATCCCCTACCTCCTCCTCACTCCCCTGTCTCCATGTGGATGATCCCACCCCCCACCCCACCTGCCATCTAAACTCCCTGGGGGCTCCAGTATCTTGAGAGTTAGGTGCATCAACTCTGAATGAACAGAGATCCAGAATCCCTCTACTTTATGTGTGTTGGGGGCCTCGTATCAGGTGATGTATGCTGCCTGTTTGGTGGTCCAGTGTTTGAGAGATCTCGGGGGTCCGGATTAAAAAGAGGGTTTTTTTTCAAGACAGGGTTTCTCTATGTAGCCCTGCCTGTCTTGGAACTCATTCTGTAGACCAGGCTGGCCTCGAACTCAGAGATCCACCGGCCTCTGCCTCCCAAGTGGAATTAAAGGCATGTGCTACCACTGCCCAGTGAGAGTCCAGATTAATTGAGCGTGCTGGTCTTCCTACAGAAGCACCCTTGTGCTCAGCTTCTTTCAGCCTTCCCTAATTCAACAACAGGGGTCAGCTGCTTCTGGCAATTGATAAGGTGCAAATATCTGCATCTGACTCTTTCAGCTGTGTGTTAGGTCTTCCAGATTGCAGTCATGCTAGGTTCCTTTTTGTGAGGGCACTATAGCCTCGATAACAGTGTCAGGCCTTGGGAACTGCCCTTGAGATGGATCCCAGCCCCACCATGCCACAGGGGCACATGTTCCACTATGTTCATAGCAGCCTTATTTGTTATAGCTAGAACTTGTAAACAACCCAGATGTCCCACAACAGAAGAATGGATACAGAAAATGTGGTTCGTTTACAAAATGGGATTCTACTCAGCTATTAAGAACAAGGACATCCTGAGTTTTGCAGGTAAATAGATGGAAATGGAAAATATTATCCTGAGTTAGTTAACTCAGCCTCAAAAGGACATGCGTAGTATGTACTCACTAATAAGTGGATATTAACCAAAAAAAAGTACAGAATACCAAAGATAAAGTCCACAGAACTCAAAAAGTTCAACAAGCTGAAGTGCCCAAGTGAAGACATCTTAGCCTCACTTGAGAGGGAGAAGAAAGCAATTACAAGTGGGGAGGGAGGGAGGGACCTGGGAGGGAAAGTGGACAGGTGCAGAGAGAGGGGGAGAGGGGAACCTGATCAGATATTGAGTGAGGGAAAAGGATAGAAACCCTGAGGGCCAGCAGAAAGAAAGGAAACAGACAACTTCAGAATGTAGGAGGTTGGAAGGACCCTTCAGAATGCACCAGAGATCTGAGAAGTGAGAGACTCTTAGGACTAAAAGGGAGGGACCTTAGAGGAAATGCCCTACATTCAGGAGAGGGAACTTATAGAGCCAACCTGCAGCAGGAAGACATGACATCAAATGAGGGGGGGGGGTTCCCACAGTCACAACTCTGACCCATAATTTTTCCTGTCTGAAAGAACTACAGGGATGGAAATGGAGAGGAGCCTGAGGAAAAGAAGTTCCCTCTGGATTTTAAACTTCTACCTTTTCTTATTCAGGGTTTCCCTGAATCCTGAGGGAAGGGATTTCATGTAGATATCCAGTTAGTGTTAGGGATCCAAAATCCTTCACTCTGCTGGCTGTGCATCTCTGTATTTGTTCTTATCTGCTGCAGGAAAAAAAAGCTTTTCTGACAGTGGCTCAGCAATACACTCATCTCTGTGTATAACAGAATATTGTAAGGATGGATTTTACTACTATTATTTTTATCACAGTAGTGATAAAAATAATAGTAGTAAATCACAGTAGTGATTTAAATTTGACCTTAGGTCCCTGGACTATAAAGTCTCAGATTTTTGGTCACTTAAGCAATGTCCAAGTGTTGGTTATGAGTTTTGTCTTGTGAAGTGAGCTGTTAATTAAATCATATGTTGGTTGGTTACTTACTCCCACAATCATTGTGCACCATTGCAGTAAGAATACCAATATAAATCAAAGGTTTTGTAACTGGGTTGGTATTTGTTTCTCTTTGGTAGGGTGAAGAGTTTCTTTTGGTACCAAGAACACTATGTCCTTAGGGCCGAAGACTCTAGGTTGGCATCTGTTCCACTTCTCTGTGTGCAATGAATTATGTAGATATTATCTTCATTGTGCCTTGCTGTCAATTTGTGGAGAGCAATGTATAGGTTTAACAGTAGCCTGAGTTGTTTAAAGTTTGCTTGGAGCTGCTTTGTCCAATAACTCAATAAGATGTAGCCCATTATTGTTACTGGAACCTTCATTTGGTTACAAGACATGTCCAGTTATATCTCTGTCTCCCCTATGGTTTGGCAATCTAAATTTCTTACATATATATATATATATATATATATATATATATAATTGTTAGTATACTTCAATTTTTTTAATTTTTAATATTTTTATTACGTATTTTCCTCAATTACATTTCCAATGCTATCCCAAAAGTCCCCCATACCCTCCCCCCCCCCACTTCCCTACCTACCCATTCCCATTTTTTTGGCCCTGGCGTTCCCCTGTACTGGGGCATATAAAGTTTGTGTGTCCAGTGGGCCTCTCTTTCCAGTGATGGCCAACTAGGCCATCTTTTGATACATATGCAGCTAGAGTAAAGAGCTCCGGGGTACTGGTTAGTTCATAATGTTATTCCACCTATAGGGTTGCAGATCCCTTTAGCTTCTTGGGTACTTTCTCTAGCTCCTCCATTGGGAGCCCTGTGATCCATCCAATAGCTGACTGTGAGCATCCACTTCTGTGTTTGCTAGGCCCCGGCATAGTCTCACAAGAGACAGTTATATCTGGGTCCTTTCAGCAAAATCTTGCTAGTGTATGTAATGGTGTCAGCATTTGGAAGCTGATTATGGGGTGGATCCCTGGATATGGCCGTCTCTATATGTATATATTTTAAGAAGCTTTTACTGTATTAGGTTTTCATACTACTCCTAAACTGGCTCTTAATTTTTGCTGCCTCTCCTTGTATTCCCCCCTCTTCTCCTTGCCTCCCACACTTGATCCTCCCATTCCAGTTTACCTCCCCCATCCATTCATTACTATGTATTCTATTTGTCTTTCTTAGGAAAATGTATTTGTTATCCTCAGATCCTTTATTCTATTCCTAACTATTGTGGTAAATCTCCTCCCAAATATGCCCCGGCAATGAAAACACAACACAGTTAATATGATTACATGCTGTGGACCTAGATTAGGCAGATCTATGACTACACTACCATCTTCCACAGCTTATGAGACCCCTTAAAACTTGTGGTTTCTCCAGGCCATGTGCTCTGCTCCACTTTTCTTCATCTTCCTCCTCCTCTGAGTGTTCTTCCTCCTCCATTTTCTCCTTCTTTCCCCCCTCACCTTCCATTCCACCTTTCCTTTTATCTGCCCAATCATCAGCTCTCCTTTATTTTACAAATTAAGATGGGAAGCTGGTTTACAGGAGATCCCCTGAGTGCTGACTCATTCCTTGTTCCAAGTCACTCACAGGAGAATGGAATTAACATCAAATACAATTAGGGTTATCCACAACACCTGACCTCAGTGGTTTTGCAGATTATAATTTTCTTTTTATTAATTTAACAGGTAATATACACATATAAAGTAAGGTATGCATTATTTTTCTTTCTGCATCTGGGTTACCTAAGTCAGAATGACTTTATATGGTTCATTCTATTTACCTGTGAATTTCATGATTTCATTGTTTATGGCTGAATAATATTTCATTATGTAAATATACTACTTTTTTATTCATACTTCTGTTAAAGGCCCTCTGGGGGGTTCTCTAATTCTGGTTATCATAATATGAATAGATCAGTAATGAATGGGGTTGAGCACTCTATCCTTGTTATAGGATAGACTGTCCTTAGGGTATATGCCTAACAGTGGTATAGATGAATCTTACAGTAGAACAATTCTCAGCTTTCTGAGGACCCCCCACACTGGCTTCCATAGTGACTAAACAAGTTTGCATTATCAGCAACAGTGCAGTGAAGAACCTTACTCTACAACATTGCCAGCAAAAGCTATAATTTATTTATATTATTTATAATTATGTGTAATTATAAATATATACATTGTAT
The DNA here is from genome assembly GCF_978045245.1 of Mus caroli. Classification (NCBI taxonomy): domain Eukaryota; kingdom Metazoa; phylum Chordata; class Mammalia; order Rodentia; family Muridae; genus Mus; species Mus caroli. The sequence goes on from NW_028227260.1 coordinate 71,513,479, forward strand.
AATTATCAATATATAATTTATTTATTTATACTTGTTTTATTTATCTTAGACATTCTGACAGGGTTAAGATGACATATCAAAAAACTTGGTTTTGCATTTCCTTGATAACTAAGGAAGCTGTAAATTTCTTTCTTTTTTTTTTTTTTTAGATATTTTCTTTATTTACATTTCAAATGCGATCCCCATTCCTAGTTTTGCCACTGAAAATCCCCTATCCCCTCCTCCTCCCTCTTCTCCCCAACCCACCCACTCCCATTCCTGGTCCTGGCATTCCCCTATATTGGGGCATAGAACCTGCACAGGACCTAGGGCCTCTCCTCCCATTGATGACTGACTAGGCCATCCTCTGCTACATATATACCTAGAGCCAGAAGTTCCACCATGTGTTTTCTTTGATTGCTGGTTTAATTCCAAGGAACTCTGTGAGGACTGGTTAATTCATGTTGAAGCTCCTCCTATGGGGCTTCAGACCCCTTCAGCTCCTTGGGTACTTTTTCTTGCTCCTTCATTGGGGACCTTGTATGCCATCCAATGGATGATTGTGAGCATCCACATCTGTATTTGCCAGGCATTGGCAGAACCCCTGAGAAGACACCTATAGCAGGCTCCTATCATCAAGCTCTTATTGGCATCAGCCATAGTGTCCGGGTTTGGTGATTGCTTATGGGGTGGATCCACAAGTGGGGCAGTCTCTGGATGGTTGGTTGTTCCTTAAGACTCTTCTCTGAACTTTGTATCTGTAACTCCTTCCATGGGTATTTTGTTTCCCCTTCTAAGAAAGATTCTGAGCTTCTGGCCTAATATCCACTTATCAGTGAGTGCATATCATGTGTGTTCTATTGTGGGTTACCTAACATAGGATGATATCCTCCAGATACACCCATTTGTCTAAGGATTTCATAAATTCATTGTTTTTAATATCTGCATAGTATTCCATTGTGTAAATGTACCACATTTTCAGTGTCCATTCCTCTGTTGAGGGAGAGGTGAATTTTTCCCAGCTTCTGGATATTATAAATAAGGCTGCTATGAACATAGTGGAACATGTGTCCTTATTACAAGTTGCAGCATCTTCTGGGTATATGCCAAGATGCCCAGGAGTAATATTTGGTGGATCTTCCCATAGTACTATGTCCAATTTTCTGAGGAACCACCAACCTGATTTCCAGGGTGATTGTACCAGCTTGCAGTCCCACCAGCAATGGAGGAGTGTTCATCTTTCTCTACATCCTCACCAGCATCTGCTGTCACCTGAGTTATTGATCTTACACATTGTGACTGGTGTGAGATGGAATCTCAGGCTTGTTTTGATTTGCATTTCCCTGATAATTTAGGATGTTGAACGTTTGTTTAGTTGTTTCTCATCCATTCCGTGTTCCTCAGTTGTTATTTGTTTAGCTCTGTACCCCATTTTTAATAGGGTTGTTTGGTTTCTGGAGTGCAACTTCTTGATTTCTTTATATATAAAGGATATTAGCCCCCCTATTGGATTTAGGATTGATAAAGATTTTTTTTCCAATCTGTAGACTGCCTTTTGGTGTTATTGACAGTGACCTTTGCCTTACAGAACATTTGCAATTTTGTGAGGTCCCATTTATTGATTCTCAATCTTACAGCACAAGCCATTGGTGTTTTGTTCAGGAATTTTTCCCATGTGCCCATATCTTCAAGGCTTTTCCCCACATTCTCCTCTATAAGTTTCAGTGTCTCTGGGTTTATGTGAAGTTCTTTGATCCACTTCGACTTGAACTTTGTACAAGGAGATACACATGGATTAATTTGCATTCTTCTACATGCTAACTGCCAGTTGAACCAGCAGCATTTGTTGAAGATGCTATCTTCTTTCCACTAGATGGTTTTAGCTCCTTTGTCAAAGATCAAGTGACCATAGGTGTGTAGGTTCATTTCTGGGTGTTCAATTCTGTTTCATCCATCTACCTGTCTGGCACTGTACCAGTATCATGCAGTTTTTATCAAAATTGCTCTTTAGTACAGCTTGAGGTAAGGGATGGTGATTCCATCAGAGGTTCTTTTATTGTTGAGAATAGTTTTTGCTATCCAAGGAATTTTGTGATTCCAGATGAATTTGCAAATTGCCCTTTCTAACTCTGTGAAGAATTGAGTTGGAATTTTGATGAGGATTACTTTGAATCTATAGATTGCTTTTGGCAAGATAGTCATTTTGACTATATTAATCCTGCCAATCCATGAGCATGGGAAGTCTTTCCATCTTCTGAGATCTTCTTCGATTTCTTTCTTCAGAGACTTGAAGTTCTTATCATACAGATCTTCTACTTCCTTAGTTAGAAACACAGCAAGGTATTTTATATCATATGTGATAACATTTCTATCATTGTGATGGTTTCTATTTCCCTAATTTCTTTCTCATCCTGTTTATCCTTTGTGTAGAAAAAGGCCACTGATTTGTTTCAGTTAATTTTATATCCAGCTACTTCACTGAAGTTGTTTATCAGGTTTAAGAGTTCTCTGGTGGGATTTTTTGGGTCACTTTTGTATACTATCATATCATCTGAAAATAGTGATATTTTAATTTTTTCCTTTCCAAATTGTATCCCTTTGATCTCTTTTTGTTGTCTAATTGCTCTGAATATGTATGCTCCAAATGAAAGGGCATCCACATTCATTAAAGAAACTTTGTTAAAACTCAAAGCACATATTGCACCTCATACAATAATAGTGGGAGACTTCAACACCCCACTCTCATCAATGGACAGATCCTAGAAACAGAAACTAAACAGAAACACAATGAAACTAACAGAAGTTATTAAACAAATGGTTTTAACAGCTATCTATAGAACATTTCATCCTAAAGCAAAAGGATATATCTTCTTCTCAGCACCTCATGGGATCTTTCCCAAAATTGACCATATAATTGGTCACAAAACATGCCTCAACAGATAAAAAAATATTGATATAATCCCATGCACCCCATCAGATCACCATGGATTAAGGCTTATCTTCAATAACAAAATAAATAATCTAAAGGCCACATACATATGGAAGCTGAACATCTCTCTACTCAATGATCACTTCATCAAGGAAGAAATAAAGAAAGAAATTAAAGACTTTTTAGAATTTACTGAAAATGAAGCCAAACTTATGGGACAAAATAAAAGTAGTACAAAGAGGAAAACTCATAGCTCTGAGTGCCTCCAAAAAGAAACTGGAGAGAGCATACACAAACAACTTAACACACCTAAAAGCTCTAGACCAAAAGGAAGCAAATTCACCCAAGTGGAGTATGTGGCAGGAAATATTCAAACTCAGGGCTGAAATGAACCAAGTGAAAGCAAAAGAACTATACAAAGATTCATCCAAACGAGGAGCTGGTTCTTTGAGAAAATCAACAATATAGATAAACCCTTAGCCAGACTAACTAGAGGGCACAGGGACAGTATCCTAATTAACAAAATCAGAAATGAAAAGGGACACATAACAACAGAATCTGAGGAAATCCAAAACATGATCAGATCCTAGTACAAAAGCCTATACTTTCCTTATCCTTGTTAAAACATGTATTGTTATCCTTGTTTGACTTATGTTTATGTAATTATGTTGGTTTATGAGCATGCATGGGAAAGATTCTCCTAGTTTAATTAATTTAAGTAGTTTAGAATGGCATACACATCTATTAAGGGAAGTCTATTTCTTTTTGATCAAGCAATGTAATCTCTAGCCTGGGTAGACACCTAGAATTCCAATTGGGTTGGGCAAAGATCTGAACAAGAGACAGGACCAATCTTAGATGTGCAGGATCATCTTATAGTATGATAAAGAGATAAAAGAAACAATCATTCCTTTAAAAAAGTAATGAACTTTTGGGCAGTTCTGTTTGGTCTGAGATGTCATTTTGTCTGATCCAAGCATGAACTGTACTGAAACTGTATATATATATGTTGGCAGGAGCTTAAGTCCATGAAAAACAAATTTGTTGAAAATGGTTAACCTTCCTTTTTCTGAGACATTTTTTCTTTCTTCTTTTCTGACTTTCTTTAAGATGCTGTTTGAAGCCCCCCTCTCTCTGTGTGTGTGTATATGTGTGTGTGTGTGTGTGTGTGTGTGTGTGTGTGTGTGTGTCTGTGTATGTGTGTATTGGTACTTCACTTCAGGCTTCCTTATTATTTCTCTAATTGTGCCCATCTAGCATGTGGTTGCTTGTCTTCCATGTGGCTAACATCCATGTCAGCACACACAAATGGCATGGATATTTTATCATTCTCTTCCTTCAGGCAGCTGTAAAGATTTATTGCTTGCCTTCCCTGGAATTGGGCTTCTATCTAAATCTATTCTTCTTATATTGTTTTATTAAAGAGACTAAAATCCAAAGAAGAGACTATGTTTTCCTCAGCAGCATGTGGTTATTTCATCAAATTTCTAGTTGATGTGCATACAGGAAAATTACAGAAACTGGTCTGAGGACAGAAATTAACATTGTGGTTTTATAAGTATCTTGACTTGTAATGTCATAAAGAGGGCCACAAGTATATGACTTGGTTATCATCTCATACAGTGACATAATTAATAAGGTGACAAGCACAGGCAAAAGTGAAGATTTCATAAAACTTCCTTCCCAGTAGCCATAAGACTTCAGGTAATCGCCAAACCCTAGACTTTTCTATGCTAAAGGTATCTAGATACATGACTTGATGATTCATTTACAGTAGAACCTTTTACTGTACTCCAGGGCATCAGGTAAGTCTCTTATCTTTTATTGTGTCTTAAGGCTATAGAGTGTTTAACTGGAACTTTGCCTCTCTGCAAGAATGAAGAAAATTTCTCTCCCTTTTCCTTGACCCCAAGGTATTTTCTCCTGGGGAATAATAGAAAGATATGAAGTACACATGAAATTCACGTTCTTTGTTTTGTTTTCCATCTGTCTTTGTCCAATTACCACATGGGGGACAATAAAGATTCCCAAGTTTAGCTCTCTTTCTTCTCTTCTTGGGCACAGAGATTCCCTCTTTGTATCACTGTCAAGGTTCCTTCAGAGAGCTGATGGAACTTTATATCATGTTTAAGGGAAGAAAAAAGATTAGAGGGCCTTAGCACAGTTAGGCCCACAGATCCACCACCATAACACCAGAACTATCTTAGACCATGTGGTTGCTAGCCAGTTGCTTTCGTAGCTGGATCAAATTGCCACACAAGTATTATGAGGATTTAAATGAAAGAAGTTCAACAAATTGAGTGTTAAGGGACTTGAGTTCCTGACAACACAGAGGGTCACAGGTGTATCCAGTCTTGGCATACACCATGCTTGGTTGGATCAGACAAAATGGCGTCAGTGTTACTTTCTTCATCCTGATTTCACTATATCTTTTCTGAGAAACAGTATCAATTTCTAAGTAATGATGGTCCTGCTTTATCATTCTCCCCACTTCTTTCTTAGGTTCCTTTTCCAATCCAGTCCAATGACAGTAGATAGGAGCTGAGGAACAATCAAATTGAGATCTAGGTGAGAATGTTTCCATGAACCCTGCTACAATTGATGATAAGGTGTACAGACTCCCCTGTCTTGGGTTGAACCCACAGAGTCCCTTCTATCTTGTTTCTTTGCCTGGGATATTTAGGGCCTATGTCCTGTATGACAATTTCTCCTGCCATGTTTATACTGTCTCTAGTGATTACAATGCTAACCTAACTAGGGTGCTTTTCTAAAAGAAAAATGATGACTGTGCACATTTAATCTTTGTGGTACACCAACACCAAAAGTACTCATGCTCAGTTTGGGGACAGACTCATTGTATTATGGAACTTAGCTCACTGCACACAGAAATTAACATTGTGGTTTTATAAGCATCTTGACTTTTAATGTCATAAAGATGGCTACAAGTATATGACTTGGTTATCATCTCATAGAGTGACATAATTAATAAGGTGGCAAGCACAGGCAAAAGTGAAAATTTCATAAAACTTCCTTCCCAGTAGCCATAAGACTTCAGGTAATCGCCAAACCCTAGAATTTTCTATGCTAAAGGTGTCTAGATACATGACTTGATCATTCATTTGCTCCAAATTATTTTTTCCTTTTGGCTTTTTACCTTCCTAGATACTTAATGGAATCATGGAAATAGTAGAACCAGTCAAGACACCAACATGAGTTCTATTCCAATATGATGAGGTCAATGCCTTCCCCATATCAGTCTAAAGAAGTGATAATACCAGAATGCCATGGTGGGTTCATTGTCTTTGAAATATTGCTTTCCATGAATCATGTACTGGGTTCTAAAAGGAGACTTAAAGTTTTCCAAGCTATGTGCCTCAAATATTAGCCAGCTAATAAACAAAGCTGACACTTTGAGATAACTAGCCCTGGGAAGTCCCCATGAAATTACATCAACACAGGGAAGACTATTGATACAGATCCTAAGCAATGCCTGGTGATAGACTGTTAGGTGCTAGACAATCTGTTCCCAGATGGCAGATCCAACAGCTAAGGCAGGAAGATAGGGACAGAATCCACCTACTCAGGCAGGAAACTGAAGATGTAAACTCTGCAGGCCCTTAATGCTTATTGTTTCTGCCTGGTTTCTACAGGCTTGTTTTTCTCTAGGTGAGATAAAACATTCCCTTCCTAGAATCCTTTGTTTCATATTTGTTGTCTACTTTTGTTTATTCCCCCATCACACCCTGGATACTGTTGGCTTTGTTTTTACTTTGCAGTAAATGTGACATAGACAGGCTAAGGAAAAAAGAACATTCTGATATGTTCTCTTTCAAAATTCTCTTAGATATTATTCTTTTCTCCTTTCTATGTTCTCTAGGTTATCAAAATTTAAATCTAAGTTACATATTGAAAATTACAAACAGGCTTTCTTAAGCCACATAACCCTCTTTAGATGGAAGCTTTGCCCTAAGTGCTTATCGAGCTTGCATAATATCTAAATTGAGAAATGTAATATATACTGAGAGATTGTAAATTTTAGAGAAAAGGTCAAATCCAACATTTAAGGAAATCATTAGAAGTTCAACCCACAAGGTATGTGATCCCCTCCTTCAATCATATAATATAAGAAATTAGTGACTTCAATAATACATGATGACCAGTACTTATTTTGCAGGGTTTTTGGATGATGGATACTGTACAGGAAGGTTAAGATTAACCAAGCAAACTGCAGAAAGAAATTACCAAAGTCTTGGGTGTTAGTCAAGTCATTGTTTACACTGGTAATTTTGCATAGTGTGGTAGGCACCATTTCTTTATGGTCTCTAAAGAAGGAGTTCAAGATAGAGAATACCTTTTTTGTTGTTATAAAGATGAACACAGAAGCAGATAAAGAAGATATAAAGGAAAATCTCCAAAGGATGCTCTAGTGGGGAAGACAAAGAAATTTGGAAGACATCCCAATCTGTGTTCCTTCTGTCTTGCAAAGGTTTAACAATGCACCCCAAGTCTTTTAGTTTTACCCAGACATTTAATAAGAAAAAGAAAAGTTCTCTCTATCTCATTGAGACTAGACTCCAAATGGCAAACAGACTCCACAAGGTCTGTGCCACAAGGACCTTGTGGCAGCTGGGGATGGGGTAGTGTGGGAATTTTTAAAAGCAAAACTACATTGGCTCATCACAGGACTAATTGTTTTTCTCTTTTTAGCATAGCTCAAAATGAGCCTGCTTACACCTAGGGTCGTTCTCACATTGCTAAGGATTAGTCCTTCAGCCAGGTCATTTACTTGCTCAACTCAAAAGCTACATCTCTACTTAGGCCAGAAATTTCATTCCTTTGACAAAGAGGAATCAACATTCCCCTAATAGGCCTTCAATACTGATATAACATGTCCTCTTCTGAATAGGTAATTGTAAAATTATTTGGGAAACAGATCAGGTTTCAGAAGCCCCAAATTCTTCTATCATTAATGGCCTCTAGCCAAGACAAGAGCGAGAACATTTTCCACTTGTGGTCAAAGATACTGCCCATTACATTCCCTTGGCCTTACTTATATTTCCAGTACATCTTTTTGAATATCTTTATCTCCATTTTATATTAGTGCATGACTTCCCCATCCAGTATTAACAGTCTCCGTTACCAATAAAGAGACACAGAAGAGCATATTAGACTATAAGATCCATCTTTCACTGTCTCAAGAAAACCCCAACTCACCACCAAATATATACACTATCTTAAGATGAAATTAGTTACATTTTCTTAGAATACTTTTATTCATCCTTTCACCCTAAGCACAAGTGAGCACAGCTATTATATCTGTCAGAAAAGACTTCACACAAAAACTAATCTGAAGATAAGGCGGGTCATTTCATACTTCTTGTGCTTCTTAGTTTGGGGGCAACTTGACACATGCTAAAGTCATTTTGAAAGAGAGAAACTCAATTGAACAAATTCCCTTACCAAATTGGTGTGTATGCATAACTGAGATATTTTTTTTTCTTAATTGGTGACTGATAAAAGGCCTAGCTCACTGTGGACAGTATCCCCTTGGGAGTGGTAGCCTTGAATACTATAAGAAAGTCAGCTGATCAAGCCATGAGGAGAAAATAAGTAAGGAAAAGTCCTCTATAGCCTCTACATCAGTTGCTGTTCAGGTTCCTGCCCTGAGTTTCTGCTCCAACTTTCCTTAGTGATAAACTGCTGCCTAAAAATGTAAAGTTGAAATAAACCCTTTCCTCACCTAATTGTCCATGGTGTTTTATTGTGGCAATAGAAAGATAACAAAGACACCCATTAAAGGAATAACACTTAAATAGGGTATTGCAACTCTAAAGTCATATATACCCCCCAAAAATGTCCACAGAGTTTCATAAGACAAATAAAACTACATGTAAGCTTCTACTTAACCTCAAAAAGGAGACACTGAGTGACTTCGATATCCGACTTTCCAAAACAGGCAGGTAGCCAAGATGAAAATAAAACAAAAATATTGGAGTCAAATGACATTGTAAATCAAATGGACATAGCACATTTATAGTACATTCTACCCGTACACTAAATAATACAGACTTCTCAGCATAAATTTTCCCAACACAGACTACATGTTAAGACACAAAGAAAGTTTCAACAAATATAGGAAAATATAAATAATATTATGCATGCTATCCAAACATAGTGAATTAAACTCAATAACAGTGTCAACTGAAACTGAAAATGTGCATAACATCATGGAGACTAAACAACACATTACAAAATGATAATTGTGTCAAGCAAGAAATCAAGAATGAAATTAAAAGTTCGTAGATTTTTTTAAATGAAAATAAAACACAATATAAGAATACTTGTATAACACAAGGTGACTATGTATTTTTTTAATTGAGAGATATAAATACTTAAAGGCCTTGAAAAACAAAGAAGAAACAACATTTCCAAATAGTAAATGAGATGATATGATCAAAATCAAGGCCAATATTTATGCAATAGAAATGGAAAAAGAAGAAAGAGGAGAAGGAAGAGAAGAATCATCCATGAATTAAAGTGCTGTGTTTTTATAAAGATTACTAAGAATATTGGCAATCTTTTAAGCAAAATTACCTAAAAGAAAGGGAGGAATTATCTAAATTAATAAAATTAGAGATGAAAAGAGAGACATTACAACAGACAATGGGAAAAGATCAGAGACTTATAAGGATATAATTTAATAATTTGTATTCTATTAACCTGGATTTCTAAAAGAAGTTACTACATTTCTTGATGAATATAAACTACCAAAGTTAAACCAAGGTGAAATAAGCAATGTAAAAAGATCCATAACAGCCAATGAGATAGAAATACTTATTTCAAATGTTCCAAATGAAATAAGCTCAGGGCAAGATGTATTCAGCTTAGAATTCAACCACACCCTCAGAGGAAAGAAAAACTTTAATACTCCTAGAAACTTTCCATAAGATAAAAAAGAACCCAGACACAAAACTTTGGAAGTATAATCTATCCTGCCCACAAAGTTTTGGGGCTTTGGAGGCACAGAACTTGTGGGATTGGCCAACCAATGACTACTCAAATTTGTGGGCCACACAAAAGGGATCTCACAACTGACACTGCCTAGATGACCAGGAATTGAAGGTTTGATAGCCCAGAGACCTAGGATAGAAAAAAAAATCAATAAAATGGTTCCTAATAATATTCTACTATACTCATAGATTGGTACCTAGCCCAGTCATCATTACAGATGCAGAGACCCACAGTCTGGCATTAGGCAGAGTGAGACCAAATTGGAAATCTGTGTTGAGTCCCTCCCTTTAGAGCTGGGAAACCTGTGGAAGAGCAGAAGAAGTAATTTTAGTAGCCAGAGGGGTCAAAGTCACATGGAGAGCAAGGCCCACAGAATCAATTAAGCAAGGCTCATAGGGGTTCACAGAGATCAGATGTGCAGAGAGACATGAGAGATGGTGAGATGATCATGAGAATGAATGGAAATCTGCAAATGACAGGGGTTTGGGGTTAGGGGGTATCTCCAGGAAGTGCGAGAGACCCGAGATAGGGATATCTTCCAAGAATCAAAGGAAATGGCCTTAGCTGAAATTCACGGTATTGGAGGTAGAACCAGAAAAGGGCACCTCCTGTAGTCAGGTAGGAACCCCAGTGGAGCACCCAGAAAACTTTCTACAAAAATTTTATCCTGCCTAAAAGAAATGCAGGGACTGGGATTGGAGCAGAGACTAAGAGAATGGCCAAGCAATTGTTGGCCCAGCTATAGACCCATCCCAAGGGTAAACACCAATCCTTGACACTATTAATGTTACTCTGTTATGCTTGCAGGTAGGAGCCCAGCATAGCTGTCTTCTGAGAGGCTCCACCCAACAGCTAATGAATACAGTTGCAGACAGTCATAGCCAAAACATGGATGGAGCTTGGAAACTCGTATGGAAGTTTTAGGGGAAGAATTGATGGCCACAAAGGGTTGGGAACTCCATGGGAAGACAAACAAAGCCAACTAACCTGGACCCTTGGGGGATCTCAGACACTGAACCACCAAGGAAAGAGCATATGTGGGCTGGACCTAGGCCCCCTGCACATATGTAGCAAATGTGCAGCTTGATTTTCATGTGGGTCCTGAACAACTGGAATAGGAGCTATCCCAAAAGCTGTTGCCTTTCTGTAGAATTTGTTCCCCTAATTCAGCTGACTTTTTCTGGCCTCAGGGTGAGCAGAAGAACCTAGCCCTGCAGAGACAGCATGTGCCAGGGTGAAGGGATACCCAGGGGAGCGTCCACTCTTTCAGAGGAGAAGGGTAGGGAGATGGAGGGATGGACTGTAGGAGGGATGGCCAGGATTAGGTTATAAAGAAAAGAGAGAGAGACAGAGACATAGACAGAAAGAGAGACAGAGACAGAGACAGAGAAAGAGAGACAGAGAGACAGAGAGACAGAGAGAGAGAGAGAGAGAGAATACAAGTTGATATGCCATGGCAGGTTGGTACAGGGGGGAGGGCAATGAGATAGGCAGGTAGGACTGAGGAAAGAGAAGGGAGAGGGCTGCAGTCAGAGTGTAAAGTGAATAATTAATTAATTAATTAATTAAAAAGTTCAATGGAATTTTGAAAAATTCAGAAAATTTTGAAAAAATGAATATAAAATTCATATGGAAACACAAAATATCCAGGATTGCCAAAAAGCAATCCTGGATATAAAAATACAGGTGGAGTTATCACTTTCCACTATTTCAAGCTATACTTTGGAGTTATAGCAGTAAAATCAGCATGATACTGGTACCAAAATAAGCACATTAATGAATGGAATATAAGTTATATCTCACATATAAGCTCTAAGTCTTGCAGCTACTTAAAGTCTTTCAAAGGTACAAAAATGTAGATTTGAGACATAGCTTATTCAACAAACAGTGATGATCAAACTGGATAATGACATATGGAAAAGTCAAACCTCAACTCTGAATGTTATCAAGGACTTCAATACATAATATAACCTTGAACTGTTAGAAGAGAAACAGAGACTACATCTTTATATTATAGTCACAAGAAAGTACTTTCTGAAAAGAGCCCCAGTGGCATAGCCTTTAATACCAATGAATGGGAGTTTTTGACAATAAAAACTTCTGTGCAACAAATTACATCATCACTTGAGTGAAGAGGCAGCCTACAGAATTGCTAAAAAAGTATATTTACCAGCTATACATCTGACAGAGGGCTAATGTCCAGATTATACAAAGAATGTAAAGACTAAACATTAAGAAAGCAATTATTCATGTAAAAACTGCAGTTTGTGAAGTAGAAATTCAGCTTCATAAGTCTGCCCACGTTTCTGAATAAATCAGAAAAGCATATTTCCTGGGTTTGCGTTTGATCTCTGTTCTAAGCATGCTTTGTCTGGTACTTTGGGCTTCCCTAATCTTTTTCTAAATCTCCCTTCCCTGCCATGTGGCTGTCTGCCACCATGTGGCTGACCTCTGTTTGGGATTGACTCAAACAGCATGAGTCTCTTCTCCATTATTTTCCTCTGACCAGCTGCTGAGATTTACAGCCTGTCTGCCCTGGGGTGTTTCTCTCTTAAACTCTAGTAAAATTGTCCTCAATATTAAAAAAAAAAAAAAAAAAAAAAAAAAACCTGGAGGAGGAGCATGCAACTAATCAGCAAGTTCTCAAAAGAAGAAATACAGAGAACTGAGAAATTATTTAGCCATCAAAGAAACTCAAATTAAAACTACTTTGAGATTTGATTTTCCCCAAGCTAAAATGGCTAAGTTAAAGAAAAATGACAGCAAATGTGAATGTGGATACTGAGAAAAGGTAATGTCTGCCCAATGCTGATGAGAGTAAAAGTGCTGAAGCCAACAAGAAGGTTCTCAAAAAGCTAGAAAATGATACTCTGTATGATTCACTGTATGATGTAGCTATGCTACACCAGGGCATATGCTCAAATGACCCTATGAGTTATTACAGAGATACTTTCTCATCAATGTTTATGTGTTTTATGCAGAGTAGCCAGGAATTAGGAAACACCGTAGATGTCTATCAACTGATAAATAAATAATAGAAATATGGTACAAATACACATTCAGCTTTAAAGAAAAATGAATTAGGGAAAATTGTAGGTAAACTGATAGAATGAAAACTGATCATTCCGAGTGAAGAATCCCAGACCCAGAAAGACAAATGCCACAGCTTTTCCCTCATGTTTACATGCTAGGTAGTGTTTGTTTTTTTGTTTTTTGGGGTTTTCTTTGTTTGTTTTTTTGTTTTACAAGACAGGGTTTCTCTGTGTAGCCCTGGCTGTCTTGGAACTCACTCTGTAGACCAGGCTGGCCTCGAACTCAGAAATCTGCCTCCCTCTGCCTCATGAGTGCTAGGATTAAAGGTGTGTGCCACCACACCCAGCTGCTAGGTAGTTCTTAATATTCAGATATGTGTGTTTAAATGGGAGTACCTATAAAATACAGTAAACTAGTAAGGAGTCATTGGAGAGATTTTAAGAGACTACAATGGAATACAGGAGCTATGATGAAGGAAAAGATAATAATAAAGCTGAAGAGTTTAGTGGGATGGGAAATGGGAGGACAGAGTGAAAAGGAATTATAAAGGATAGCTAACAGTAAGAATCTTTGAAGATGCCATAAAAAAATCTACTAATGAAAATACTTTCTAAACATATACATATACACAAATAAAAGGCTCTTAAATAGCATTACAACAAAAGGCAAGACAAAGACTCTTCCATCTACCATAAGATATAGAATAAAAAGCCCACTGTCAAATATGGGTTACTTATTTGAGTTCTTTATCAGTGGTATTGCATTGATGCCTGCAAACATTAAAGGCTATTTCCATTGATCTTGGCTTCTCTCAAAAAAGTTGATATCAAGACCCTATTTCTGAAAACACTACATAGTTTAGTCATAGACATAGAGAAGTTAAATTGGTATTGGCCTTAAAAGGAACTGAGAATTACTGGTTTCTTTGGAAATTCAGTTGTATTGTGTGATGTTTTCCTGGTAGCTGTCTTGTGAGATTTTTTTTTTCTGAAGCAGACACTTGAGAGAGCAAGTTATGTTTGAATAGCATATAAATGGCACCTCACAAACGGTAAGAGTACTCTTGCAATATGAAGCCGTGCAGTGTTGCCCTGGCCTTCTCTGGTCTTCACTTCATAGGGAGAAGCATACCAAAGTACTTCTCTTGGTATTCTGACTGATTCTGGCTGCTTCTGCTGACTTGTGCAGATGTGGCAGAGCCTTGAGCTTTCTGCTAGATCGAGCGACTGCTACTGATGTGTATTTGGTGAATACTGCTGGGCTGGATTGCTGGTATCCTGACAACAAAGAGTGAAATCACCTCAAATAACTAATTCTAATCAGGTCCACAAAACCATTTTTCAGTTAACCTTCCTTTTCTCTAACCTCTAGTCTGTGGGTTAGAAGGGAGGTTGAAGCATTCAAGAATACTAAATAAAGTTGGTTTAGAAAATGTAAGCCTATATTAAAAGTTACTTTTGGCTAGGTAGCATTCATAGTGCTGGAAGCTTTAATGCATTTTACCAGGGAACAAATAAATAATGAATCTTACCTACCTGTGAATCCTGACTCACAAGATATTTTCACTGTAGCAAATTATACTTTAGATGCTCTGAAAGTAAACAACAACTTCCTGTTTGGAAATAAAGCCCACTGCACAAGGAGAACTCATGCCTGATACTGTGCCAAGAACCCGTGGTGGCTATGTCATAGGCTTTAGGGGAAAATGTATCACTCTCCTAGATGTACATCGTAATAAACTGCCTTCTAGCTTTTTATCTTTACATAGGTTAGTGTGTCTTTTAACCTCATCAGAAGAAAAACACACAATTTCCTTGCTACAAGGCTCAGGGATCATCACAGAAGGATTCTAAGAGCCAGAACCATTGTATGTCTGCATTGAAATAATATTTGTTGGATGTAACAGTGTCATTGCCTGTATAGACTGAAAGGCTGTAACTGCATATACAAGGACTGAGTGAAATAGAGCAAGCTAAAATCTCAGTATGGTTGGAAGGGAGGTTCAGTAAATTTCCTTTCCTCAGATGAAGAGTTATTGGCAATTTATGGTTGCTGGAGGAAGGAAAGTCACTTTTCTTTGGGGACATAGATGCTACACATGTTCTACTAGATGGCCCTACACCCATGCACATATAAAAATAAGCCCTGTGGAGGCCCAGATCAAGATGTTTCTGAGAGAACTATGAGCATCTGGGCTAGAAACTGTCCCTGTGATGTTTTGGCAAATAAAATGTGGCTGCCTTCTGCCCACATATGAAGAACGTGCCTGGAGCTAAATTTTAATGCAATGGAATAATTTCTTTGGTTGAGTTTTCAAACCAGCCTAATATTGACTCTGCTGTGTGGCTATTAGTAGCCATGCTATACTAGTCTACACTGAAGCATAGTAAATGTGGCAGAAAAACATTTAAATGTACAGTTTGAAGAGAAAAATCTTCAAAAAATCTTATTGTTACAGCCAAGGTTTGTCCTGAAAGAGAGGCTGCAGCTGTTAAGGAGAATTAACACCCATCAGGAGAGGCCAGATCTGTATTGGAATAAAGGGAAGCATGCCTTCAAGGCCAGATCCCATCCAGCTAAACTTTCAATTTATGAAAGGAAAAGGCCTAAGGACTTTTCTGCTCCAAAAACAAAACAACAAACAAAAGTTGATACAGATGTGGTTCCAATGGTACGAAATCTATCCAAAGCTGCCATCCAAACTTGACAGTGTCCTCCTTTGGTACTAACCTTAGAGTCATGAAACATGTGAGAGTAAAGGTGTCATGGAGTCATCTTCCATGTTTTTAGAGAGTTGTTGTAACAGTGGGTGGCAGGGGAGTTCCTGCAGGAAGATCCTGAGAAAGCAAGACACTCTAAACAGAAGCTTTGTAAATCTATGAAAGTGATAGCTATGAGAGTGATAGAAAAGTAACTAATATATTTCTGAGCTTTTTAATGTCAACATTTATAACTATAAAAGTTCCTGTTGGAATGTACAGGAATTCCCTTACTTATATGCCAAGGTTCAAGAGTTCTGAAAGTCCTCATAAGTAGTAATTATATTTTCATTTAACAATACTAATACTAATAAACTAATGGTTATCATATATACCTGGGTTATATTCAATACCTCAGGATGTTGAAGATGCCAGAGATGTGAGAGATCTATCATATTGTCATGGTTTAAATATGCTTGGCCCAGAAAGTAGCACTATTAGGAGGTATGGCCTTGCTGGAGTAGGTGTGTCACAGTTGGCACAGGCTTTTACTCCCTAGTTCTAGCTACCTGGAAGTCTATATTCTGCTAGCTGCCTTCAGATGAAAATGTAGAACTCTCAGCTCCTCCTGCACCATGCCTGCCTGGATGCTGCCATGTTCTGCCTTGATGATAATGAACCTATAAGCCATCCTCAATTAAATGCTGTCCTTTTGTCTTGGTTATGGTTTCTGTTCTCAGCAGCAAAACCATAACTAAGACACATTGTGAGCTGAATACAGAGAGTAGAGAAAGCATAAGAATATATGAATATTTTAGGAAGCAATGATGTAAAGATAGAGCCATGAAAGCTCTTTGACAGAGGTAGAGAATTTGGTGTTTTCCCTTTTGTGTTTTAGTCTTGTTTTGACTCAGTATTTACTCACTATGCCCCAATTCTATTTTGGAATGGTAATGTATATTGTGTGCCATTATATGTTGGAAGTGTACAGTTTTCTTGTGTTTTACTGGAAAATTACAGTTAGGAGGTTGACTTGAATCTCAGAAGAGACATTGGACTTTCAGAAAGGATTGGGATGATAAAATACTATGAAAACTTTGTTTTATGATAACTCCACCCATGAGACCTTGGGGGCCATGAAGCACAATGTGATGATTTGAATGAAAATGTCATTGATAATCTCAACCATTTAAATATTTGGTCCTCAGTTGAACACACTGTGTGGGAGTATTGAAACCATGGCTTTATTAGAGGAACTATGTAAGAAAAAGGTGAATTTGAGAGTTATCATTTTGAGTTTCCTCTGCTTCCTCTTGACAGTTCAAGATGTGAGCTCTTAATTTGCTTCTCTACTACTTTTTCACCATAAAGAAATCTTATTCCTCTGTTCCATAAGCCTAAATAAACATTTCCATCCATAAATTGTCTTAGTCTTAGTGTTTTATCAGAGTGATAGAAAAGTAATTAATTAATATATTTATGAGCTTTTTAATGTCAACATTTATAACTATAAAAGTTCCTGTTGGAATTCCCTTACTTATATGCCAAGGTTCAAGTGTTCTGAAAGTCCTCATAAGTTATATTTATATTTTCATTTAACTATACTAATACTAATAAACTAATGGTTATCATGTATACCCTATTTAGTCTCAGTGTATTTTGCAGTTCTTATAACTCAATATGTTATTCCTGTTTATTTTTACTATATAATGATCTGACAAGACACAATAAATTATTCATTTCTTTTATATTTGTTAAAACTTGCTTAGTGGCAGAGAAGTTTAGAAATTTTAGAAAAGGTGCTATGGGCTTTTGTGAAGAATGTGTGTTTTACATCTGCTAGCCAAATATTTTGCTACATACTTTACCTATAGGCTAGGATAATTCTATAGTTTATTTTCAGGTAGGATAATATATATAATATATTATATAAGTATATTGAAGTCACACATTTTTGTATCAAGATCTCTCTGATCTACTACTATGTACAATAGTGTTTATTTTATAAACTACAATATTTTATGCAATGTGTTTGGTTGCTATATATATATATTCTCTATTAATTATCACCTTTATGAATATGCAGTTGTGTTTTTATCCTCTCTGACTTTTTCATCCTTACTTCAGTCCCATTTTTATCCTTCCTGGCAGAGTTGTACATTCATCACCAAGAATACCAGATCCCGTAAAATCCCTGGATCATACTTGCATCCTGAATTTCTTGGGGACTGAAATCTAGGTACTACTGGTATTTCTAATGTCTGAGCTTGCTGAGGGCTGTAGTCAGGTCATCAGTAATGCTGTGACCTCTGGAAGTCCCAGTGATTTTGTGGGTCAGTAGAGTTAAAGTCTCAGGCCCTCAGTGAACAATGGGACTGCTGGAATATAATTCTTCAGGGACCACTGGGAATTCGGTACCCAAACCCTCAGACCCACACTCACTTCGGAGACTTCTGGAGCCTACATCCTCATGTCAGTTTATTCAGGGTCACTGTCTATCTCTGATGAGGAACTCTGAGATTTCTGGAGGTAAAACCCTGGTCTCTGTGAACTCTGGAACCACTGAGGCTGAAAGTATACTCATGTAGCGAAATTCTTAGATCTCTGAATCTGAACCCTCAAATCTCAAACTGAAATCTGGGCCCATTTGAACCAAACCCCAGGTTCCTTGGTGAATGCATGACATCTGGAGTTGGAGGCTTTATTGATGTCAATCTTGGCCATCATGTTGACTTTCCTAAACATCAAGTGTTACGAGATGTTATTTTTTAAAAATAGGGCATGTTTGCTGTAGCTCACAGTATCTTCAAACTCACTGTGTCTACAAATTCACTGTGTAGCCTCTTAAATTTTGGGTCATATTACCTCTGCCTCCCCAGTTCTGGGTTAAATATATATACTAACATTCCATGTTTATGCAGTCCTGGGAATTGGATGTTGGGCTTGCTACATGTTAGGCATTCATTCTACCAACTGAATGTGAGATATGTTTTATCTGGGGTTGTACATTAGTTTCCATGATTTTTCTCCCCTGAACTTTTATTTTCATTAATTTTAGTATTTCTACCAAAGAATAACCTTTTTAGAAATCAATTCAACAAAGAATGAATAGCTATCTTCCTTTTATTTAGAGCCTTCGAAAATCTAACAAGAAGTACAATACATTGTTCTTTTAAAAAAATGAAGTCAACATAAAATTAAGGAACCATATTCTAGGATAAAGGAAAGCAATCTTAAAGACATATTAAAGTAAGTAATAGTCATGATAAAGGGCCATACTCTGAACCACAAAAAGAAAAAATAGAGGAGAAGCTAGAGAAAGTACCCAAGGAGCTAAAGGGATCTGCAACCCTATTGTTGGAACAACATGATGTACTAACCAGAACCCTGGAGCTCTTGTCTCTAGCTGCATATGTATCGAAAGATGGCCTAGTCGGCCATCAATGGAAAGAGAGGCCCATTGGACTTGCAAACTTTATATGCCCCAATATAGGGGAATGCCAGGGCCAAAAGAATGGGAATGGGTGGGTAGGGAAGTGGGGGGCGCTATGGGGGACTTTTGGGATAGCATTGGAAATGTAATTGAGGAAAATATGTAATAAAAATATTAAAAAAAAAGAAAAAATAGAAATTTAATTTAATTTTGAAAATTAAAAGTATATGGGGTGTGTTTTCAAATCCACAGTTCTGTCACCTAATGTCTGTGCATCCTTGAATACCACTCATTCCTTCTGTCTGAGTTCTTCATGACTGCAGTAATTATTGGAAGTCATTCTTATAGACATAAGAGTTGTACTTCATAACAAATAATATCACTACCATTTATTAACCTTGTGTGAAACAGGCAACTGATAGTAATTTTATGACTTATAGTCCACAGAAGGGGGCAGTATAACATCGTAAATAAATGTGAGCTCAAAGAATTGCATGATCTAGGTATAGGCAATTTGGAAAGATAATGGTGATCAAGAAGCGTCAGACAGCAGCCATAAGATACAATTGATGGCTACAATGCTCCAGATTTTTTTTAATAATGACTGCTTTTAAATATATTTGTTTTGTTTTGCTTTATTTCTTTATCTAAGAAAGCAGATGGATTTCCTACCAACTTTATCTAGGAAGAGAGTTGATATTATTTAAAAATAAGAGGGCAAGAGGGTTGATATTATTTAGAAAATAACAATAAATTACATTTGCATGCTGTTTGACTGACATCAAAATTTAAGCTTTTGACTGAAATAATCTCATTTAGTCTTAGTATTGGCCTCAGTGTGATTGCCTATATTTAATAGTGAGAAAATGAAGGGTCAGAAAGGTGAAGTTGCTTGTCCAAAGTCACAGTGCTAGAAAGTATTAAGGGGGGGGGGGGGAACTGAAGGCATTAATCTGAAAGTTAATAACAAAATTAAATGAAAATGAACTACAAGGGTATGGCTTCTGGATCAGACTTTTATATTGTTAATTCAACCTTTTCCCTTTGCCAACTATAAGATGGAAGTGAAGTTACATGAATTCACTGTTTCTTGTTTTTTTTTTTCAAATTCTACTAAATTCAAATTGTTCCTGTATTCCAGTAAAATAGATGTAATCACACATATATTGGCTGAATACTGGAAGGAGGCAATAAAGTAAATTTTGTAAATATGGAAATGACTGTCTCTAAAATACACTCTGCCCAATAAGTGTTATCTAACTAAGCTGATTAAAAAGAACAAAGTTACAAAAAAACCCCAAACAAACAAACAAAAACATTGTTCAAAGTGGGCATGATGGTGCATCCTTATAATCCTAGTACTTAGGAGGTGCAGGCAGGAAGATCAGCAGATGAAGGTTAACTTTGGCTGCATATTGAGTCCAAGAGCCTAGACTACATAATAACTTGTCTCACAAAAGCTAAAACTGTAAAAGAAAAAAAAAGAAGTGTAAGAGTTATGTATTTGAGACTGCCAGAGAACTAATTCAAAAAGGGAGACTATAACGTTGCAAAATAAAATAGAGAAATGAAATAGTATCATGATATTGATGAAAAAACCCAGAAATATATATTTTATCAGTTTATCCACATTTAGTTCGAAGTATGATATTTTAACTAGTTATTCCATTAACCAAGTTATTTAACTATCAATTACTTCATTGTCTTTTAATGTAAATAGATGACTGACTCAAAGAGAACTGTGATAGTTAAATGCATTAGTATACAGAAAATACTTAGAACACAAAGTGTCTTTCTCCCAGGATGAACCCAACTGTTTCTGGTTAGTAGTATTACTGCAGAATCAGGAGGAGAATTCTTTAAACAAGTTTGGCAAGTGTGATCCCAGAACGTGGGAGGTAGAAGCAGGAAGATCATGAGTTTATATAGCTACATAAGAGATTAAGAGAAACCCACTTAACATTTCTTCTAAATGGAACTTGTAATTCTGTCCTTATTACCCCAGGTTTCTTTTTGACTCTGTTTATCTCTTACTTGACTGTTTTGCACACAGAAAAGAGCAAAGGCTGAGAAACAGAAAGCAAACATGTTTGCTGGGAACATTATCCTAATTAAGGTTCTGAGAAAAGAATTGTCTTGATTGTCCTATACATTGCCTACAAATAAAAAAGCAAACAATGCTAGCCCTGGTGGTACATGCATGTATTCCCAGCTTTGTGGAGGTTGCAGTAAGAGAATTGTGAGTTCAAGGCCTGCTTAGGCTGCAATAGAGAACTCAAAATCAGTCCATGAAACTTGGAGAGTATTTCTCAAACTAAACCATTTTAATTGGTGGGAATATCTCAGTGGAAGAGCATTTATTTGTTGAGCATGTGCAAGGTAATAGGCTCAATCTCTAGCATCATAAAAGAAATTTGCTGAGTACATACAAAATGGCATGTAGCACTATAGAAACTGGAGATTTGAACATGTTTTCTTTCTCTGAGTTCATAGCAGATACTGAGGAAACGACAACAAATACATAATCAATAACAAAAGTTGACAATGTTGTTATTTATTTATTTATTTTTAGGTTTTTTGGAGACAGGGTTTCTCTGTATAGCCCTGGCTGTCCTGGAACTCACTCTGTAGACCAGGCTGGCCTTGAACTCAGAAATCCACCTGCCTCTGCCTCCCAAATGCTGGGATTAAAGGCATGGGCCACCACTGCCTGGCTTGTTACAATGTTTAAAATTTTACCCCTTCTAGATTAGTGCTAGGAGCCATGCTATCTGAGTTGTGTGCTACTTAGAAGAGTGCAGGAATACAGCACATTAAGGGAAGAGAACAGTCTGTGCAGACAATTAGTGTAAAACAGATTATCTGAGTTGTTTCACATGGGCAAGGGGGTCTTTAGGGCTGTCAAATGACAAATAGAACTGTGACTGTGCTTCAAATCTGACAAAAATTTGATTAGATTCATGGTCAGGTTTTTTGATAACGACTTGAGGTTTTTAAATTGGAAAGTAATCAAAAAGAGTACAGAGAACAGCATGACACCTTAGAATTAGAAGAAAATACCTTAAGCTGGGCCACAAAGGGCTCTGTTTTTGCCCCTCCCCATTTTAAAAATTTGAAATCCACCCAAAAATTAATAGTAAAATGAATAACTTGAGGAGGTGCATATTACAGAAATATATACTGTATATGAAGAAAACACAACGTCTGACAGTATATGGTTAGGACCTCAGAGAAATGTGTACTCCAGCGCCCTCTGCTGAATTCTTATGTGTATTTTCCTAAATTCTTGTGACGCAGTTTCGGATTCAAAGCTAAAATGGCAAGGTCCCTGCACCACAGACATAACAGGGTCGCTAGTAGCAGCATCGAGGGGATTGGCCAAGACCTTAACCTCTGGTTTGGGTTGGCAGCCCACCGGAGAGTATAAGCTCATGTTTTTGGACAAGTAGATGTCCGTAAGCATTAAGAATAAAGCTGTTGTCATTACAGAGCAGCAGTCCAGCAGGTGGAGATAGAGGGTAACTAGAGGGCCTCGGCTTCTCTGAAATTTCTAGAACTGGACTGCTTTATTAGAGTTTAAGGCTGTGTTCCAAGTTTTCAATGATGGAATTAATCTTTGGAGCTATATCTTTTATTATTATTTTCTTCAGAGTTTCCGGAATAACCTACACTACAAAGATTTTAGGCAGTGGTGTAGAGAACAGTATACAAACACATACACATGCAAATTTGTGCACTTTGGGGAAGGGAGTGTCTTTACCTTTCATTAGATTTTCAAAAAGCATCTGTTTGGTAAGTGCTTGCATTAGAAGACAGAGCCCTGGGCCATTGATAGGAAACTGTAATGGCTTTTCAGAATTCTAGAGCCAAACTCTCTTTCTAATATTTACTAGGCTTGTTCCTAGCTTGCAATCCCAGTCAATGTTCCCAGCTTGTCTCTGACACATCCGCCTCATCCATAAAATGGGCAGTCTTTAATGAAATAGCTGATGGAAATGAGTCTAGGCTTCCCCAAGAGTTCAGTAACCCTTGGCAACATTTTAATATGTCATGTTGATATAAAGACTCTCAAAATCCATTATCTCCTTTGATGTTAAATACAATTGTATGAAACGTGTTTGCACATAAAGAGACATGAGATAGACAGGTTAAATTACTTGTACAAGATCATGTAGTCAAGTTAATAACAAAATGAGATACTAGAAATTAAAAAAAAAAACCTTTACCATAATTGACTGCTTTAAAAATCCTTATATTGATGATTTAAGCCTAAATTCTGATTCTGAATTTCATTTTACAGTTCAAATATGATATCCCATATGGTACTATACCCAGTCTTAGCTTAAACATGTATTACAAGAAGCAAAATATATCATCCTAGAAGAATCCAGTATATCTTATGGAAGAAAACTACATTACCATGTGCTTTGTAAACGCTGAGAATTCTCTCTCTTTTTTTTTTTTTAGAGCTAAAATTTCTTTGTTTAAAATTTTTTATTAGATATTTTCTTCATTTACATTTCAAATGCTATCCCAAAAGTCCCCTATACCCTCCCCCCCCCACCCTGCTTCCTTACCCACTCACTCCCACTTCGTGGCCCTGGTGTTCCCCTGTACTGGGGCATATAAAGTTTGCAAGACCAAGGGGCCTCTCTTCCCAATGATGGCCAAGTAGGCCATCTTCTGCTACATATGCAGCTAGAGACACAAGATCTTGGGGTATTGGTTAGTTCATATTGTTGTTCCACCTATCGGGTTGCAGACCCCTTCAGCTCCTTGGGTACTTTCTCTAGCTCCTCCATTGGGGGCCCTGTGTTCCATCCTATGGATGACTGTGAGCATCCACTTCTGTATTTGCCAGGCACTAGCAGAGCATCACAGGAGACAGCTATATCAGGGTACTTTCAGCAAAGTCTTGCTGGCATATGCAATAGTGTCTGCTTTGGTGGCTGATTATGGGATGAGTACCGGTTGGGGCGGTCTCTGGATGGCCCATAAGTTTTTACATATTTGAAAACCTTCCTTATATCCATAACTATATATGGTATGCATACCTGATAACATTTTTAGATGTAAAGATGAATGAAGTTATGTAGTTTACAGGAATATGAATGCAAGTTGAGATAATCATATTAAGCAGTCTCACAATATAAACATTATATATTTTCATTGCAAAAATAATGCATATATGTTATGGAAGTAGTAATACAGCTATCTTGGGGACAATGAAGACAAATAGGGATGAGGAAGCAAGGGGAGCGTAAGAAGGTATGGGGAGTAATATGTCCAATATACCAGTGTATACTTATATGTTAAAATGTCTTGATGTATCATGTGCAATGAATGTACAAAATGACCTTTTTGAGACTCATTACATAGTCCTCGCTATCCTGGAACTCACTATGTAAATCAGACAGGCCTCAAAAGTACAGATCTCCACCTGTCTTTGCCTCCTAAGTCCTGGGATTAAAGGTATGTACAATCATGCCTAGCCTACAAAATGATTAAGTAAAGCTTTCCTTGATGTTGATCTCTTGCAAGCTTCCCCCTTATCAATGTCTTAGCTTGATCTCCTTTCTTTGTCAGCCAACTTAGAGAAGAATTGTTTAGCCAGGGTTTCAAATCTTTCAGTTCTGATTTGCCCATTAGTGTTCTTTTTATGCATCTTAGTGTCACTCTCATTGTCAAGACCAATAAGTGCTACTCAGAATTTGTCTGTCCTAACCCATGCATTATTTTTCACCCTGTTGCCTCTTGAACTCTAAATACCATATTGTTTTTATTTTTTCTTTAGCATCTCTGCCTTTTTCCTCACCCTTTCCTTGTGTGCTGTATTGTCTACTTTATATTCGTTGTTGTTCTAGTTATATCCTTAGCCCTCTCTTAGTCTTATGTCACATTGAGTCTCTGGATGACTCACCCCTCACTCAGCTTCAACCAATGCCTGAAGCTAATGGCTAATCACTTTAAGACCACAGTCCAGTCATCTTTCTGTAACTCCAGATTATTACATCCACCAGCCTATCATATATCTCACAAGTACCACCATGCTCTCCTAAAACTAAACTAATCATTTCTCCTTCATTTCAAATCTAAGATACTACCAAGTAAATGGCTTACCAAAATCAGAAACTGGCTATAATTCTAAAGAAATGTTGTTGGGTCCTGGAAGCCTCTCACTTCCCTGGCAACTGGGACATTCTAGTGGCTACCCTCAGTTCCCCATCCCCCACTGCTACATGTTTCTATTCACTTTTTTGACCCTCTGTACTACAATCCTGTCTCTTCACATACCTGATCCTGTCCTCGTTTTTTACTTCACCCTTCTCTCTCCCTTCCATGTTCCTCCTTCCCTCTGGCTCCTACAATTGTTTTGTTTCCCACTCTATGTAGGATTGAAGCATCTATACTTTGATCTTCTCTCTTCTTAGGCTTCATATGGTTTGTGGGTTGTATCATGGGTATTCTGAGCTTTTGGTCCCAGGACACAACAGTGATGACTTTAGCCAAAATACCAAAAAAGAGGAGATGCAACCTGTAGAGATCACCTACAGTAGATAGGCACAGCCCCAAGTTGAGGGATGGGGCCACCTACCCATTTCAAAATTTTAAACCCAGAAATGTTCCTGTCCAAAAGAAAGAAAGGGACAAAAATGGGACAGAAACTGAAGGAAAGGCCATTCAAAGACCACCTGACCTAGGGTTTATCCCATCTGCAGACACCAAACCCACACACTATCGCTGATGCCAAGAAGCTCTTGCTGATAGGAGCCTGGTATGGCTGTTCCCTGATTGGTTCTACCAGCACCTGGCTAATACAAATGCAGGTACTCACAGTCAACCATCAGACTCATCCCTGGGATCACAGTGGAATAGCTAGGGGAAGGACTGAAGGATCTGTAGGGGATTGCAACCATATAGGAAGAACAATATCAACTAACTGGACCACCCAGAGCTCCCAGGCTCTAAACCACTAACCAAAGAGTATACATGAAGGGAGACATGGCTCCAGGTACATAAGTAGCAGAGTATAGCCTAATCTGACATCAAAGGGAGAGTAGACCCATTGTCCTGTGGAGGCTTGATGCCACAACATAGGGGGATGCTAAAATGGTGAGGTGGGAGTAGGTAAGTTAGTGGAGCAACACCCTCATTGAGGCAAAAGGGATGGGGGAGAGGGGGGATGAGATGGAGGTTTGTGTGTGCCTTTCTCTCTTATAGTCATGACAAATTGTGCTCAACAAGACAGTGTAAGATAAACCAATACATGAATGTCACTAGCGAAGAATCCTTCATCATGAATCCTTTCACATGCTTGCTTTAGCAAGCATCCTTTTACCTGTGTCCACTTGAACACACCTTTCCTTCATGTATCTGCTTTTGCAAAACATCATTTGACACAACTTGCTTTCCAAAGAAACCAGAATTTTCCACTTCGAGTGAAGTTCTGAGTTGTGAACAATAAGAGGAGTACATTTAGCATATAAAAGGGTAATCCAATTTGAGATGGTACAAGTATATAAAAATCAGTTTTGATTTCTTAAAGTTCAGTAAAATGGTGGTACTAATTAAAATTGATGGCATATTAATTTAAGTTAGGCTTTGCTATTGAAATCTAGAATATGGATGAAATCACATAATGGATTCAGAAAAGAAGGGAATTAAAGTATGAATCTCAAAGACGATCTCAACTACTTGATGGAGGATTAGGAACTGACAATGAAGACTGAGGTATAACATGTAGACATATCAGAATAAACCCAGTAGCAACTAACTTCTCAGAAGCCAAGAGAAGGGTATATTTTAAAAAGAAAACAGATTAAAGATAAGGAATAAAGAATTTATCCATTGGATACATATATTATAACATTCATTTAATATATATTATAGAATTCACAAAATTTTGCAATATTTAGGAACCCCCTGTGTGCCCAAGACAGGCCTTAACAGCCAGGAAAAAATATATCTAACCATTTGTCTCTTTGCTAAAACATCATCACTATATGCTTGTGTAAATGAATGTTTTTCCATTCTGAGAAGTAACAAACACATGCCTTGTTGCCATGTTTGCTAAGGGCAGGAAAAGTCAGAGCTATAGTTTCAGGGCCATCTTGCTCCTGTTTGAGTTCCTGACTTCCTTCAGTGATGGACTATGATATGGAAGTATAAACTAAATAAACACTTCCCTCTCCAAATTGTTTTTGCTCATGGTGTTTCATAATAGCAATGGTAACACTGCTTGGGATAATAAAGCATGCTGGGAGATATCTGGACATAAAGGTTATATCAACTCAAATCCCAACTACAGTGGAGTATATATCTTGCCAATTATAATTATTTATTAACTAATATCTGACTTTGAATCTCTTGTCCTTCTTCAATGCATTTTTCAAAATATACAATCCTTCTTCAATGCATTTTTCCATTGCAATATACAATCCTTCTTCAGTGCATTTTTCAAAATATACGATACCATCTGTATCTATAAGAGTTGAATATTTTACTCAGCTACTAAATTTTTGCTAATGCTTTGAAAATATTAGAGCCTTTGTTTTATCTTAGCTGTCTTTGGTAAGGGTTATGTCAAGTCTAATATTCAGAACAAGAAACCTACTCCATGTCAAAATAAACTTTGAAAACTGACAGTTTAGGGTAAATAAAAACATAATATTGCTCAATAAGACTAAAAGTTATTGCTATGGTTTGAATATCTGTCACCTTTAAAGCTCATTTTGAAATCTGCTTGGCATTTTAACAGCCTTAAAATGTAAGATATTTAAGAAGTTTCTGGGCCATCATGGTTATTTTCTCATGAATAGATTTATACCATTACCAGAGGAGTAGGTTTTCTATGAATAAATGCAAGTTTGAATTCCTATTGCTGCTCTAGAACTGAGAGTTTCATTTCTTCTTGCTCCTCATCCTTTTGTTATAGCTGTCAGGAGCAAAGTCTCCTAAAAAATGCTGGTAACTTGTTCTTGGAGGTACTAGCTTCAGAGCTATGATTAATACGTTTCTGTTTAGCAAAATTTACCAAGCATACGATATGATAGGAAAAAATGGATGACAAGGTCTAACTCTTAGCAGACCAAGTATTAGACCAGGATTTAAGGTTGTATTCAGGAATTAAGAAGAAAAGACACAAATAAGCAGCATTAGGATACCAGCAAGTTTAGTTTTAGTGGCATGCAGTTAAAATCAATGAATGGAAGAATGACCTGTTTAAAAGGTGGTGTTGTGATGACTCTTTATGCTATATTAAAGGGGTACTTAAAAATAAAATATACATGCAATATGTGAAGCCCATAGTTTATAAAAGCATTAAAAATATGATGGTCGATTTTCAATTTTAGAGTAAATAAGATTTTCCTAAGGCACAAACATGAAACACTACATATATTAATTCCATCTCCTGTTATAAAATACCCCCAACAAAAGCATTGTTAACAAAGAAAGTGCTTGTTTTTCTTTACATTCTAGTTCATAGTCTATCACTGAGTTGGGTGTAAGTGAAGGAAAAAGTCATGAAGCAGCTAGTCACAGTCCTAGTACAAATGAAGAGAAAAATACATACATATATGCTCACTAGTATACAATGTGTTTTCCATGTTTATATGATCCAGACTCAAACCCAAGAAATGGCAGTATCCACAATAGGTAGATCTTCCCATTTCAATTAATGTAATCAAGAAAATTCATCACAGATATGCCCACAGTCTAACCTAATCTAGAAAATTATTTATTTAAACTCTCTTCCCAGGTGATTCTATATTATGTTATACAGACAATTAAGACCAGCCATCACAATTCCACCCCTGGCTAATTATTTTGACAAACACATCACTTTAAGCCATAACCTTCCACACCCCTTCCCCAAAGTCTCATTGTTTTTAACCTTAAGTACAATCCAACTTTATTAGCTCTCAATGTCTTTACATTTTCTACCCACTTAAAGGTCCAAAATACCTGAATTGTGAGCTCCTGTAAAATCAAAAGCAAAGTGTATGCTTATAGCATTAGAATTACTGACTCAAAATCCAATAGCAAACTGTATCTTGATGTCCTTAGTGTCAAGCTTGTCATCTCTGAGTTCCAAAGGGCTTGGGTAGCCTTACCCTCTAGCTCTGCCATCTGAAGGCCTCACAGCTTCTCAT
This sequence comes from Mus caroli, assembly GCF_978045245.1. NCBI lineage: Eukaryota > Metazoa > Chordata > Mammalia > Rodentia > Muridae > Mus > Mus caroli. The sequence goes on from NW_028227260.1 coordinate 71,542,717, forward strand.
ACACACATAGGCCAACTCTGCTCCATACTTTAAACTCTCCTTGTCAGAAGTCCCACAGTATTAACATTTCTAATATCTTGAGGCCATCATTGCAACTTAAAGTTCACCTTCAAAGCTTAACATGGTGGTCTCTCAGAGACTCTCTGCAAGGACTAGGACCATGCTGAATAATTCCTGGTCTGTTTCCATCTATGAGGCCCTCAAATATGTACCTTTTCCTTTAAAGCCATTACCTCATGAGTGGCATTGCTAAGTTCTGTTATCAGCCCAAGATGTGGCCTAACTCCCCTTGATTACAGTCTTATGAGCTTTTCAGTGCTAATCCTGGTCAGAGGCTTTTTAAAAGGCTTCTTTATTTTACATATGTGAATACATTGTTGCTATAATAAAATCCCATTATAGATGGTTGTGAGCTACCATGTGGTTGCTGGGAATTGAACTCAACATTCCTGGAAGAGCAGTCAGGGCTATTAACCTCTGATCCATCTCTCCAGGACTGGGGGAGAAATTTTTAAGGATGTTGCTTATGAGCATGTAGGAAACAACATCCTTCCCAAATAACATAAAATATTTTGGTGTGACTCTAATGAAGCAAGTGAAAGATTTGTTTGACAAGAACTTCAAGTTTCTGAAAAAAAAAATCAAAGAAGACCTCAGAAGATGAAAATATGTCCCATGCTAATGGTTGGTAGGATTAATATAGTAAAAATGGTCATCTTAGCAAAAGCAATCTACAGATTCAATGCAATCCCCATGAAAATTCCATCTCAATTCATCATAGAGTTAGAAAGAGCAATTCTCAAATTCATTTGGAATAACTAAAAGCCTAGGATAATGAAACCAATTCTCAACAATAAAAGAACTTCAGGGGGAATCACCATCCCTGACCTCAAGCTATACTATAGAGCAATTGTGATAAAAACTGCATGGTACTGGTACAGCGACAGACAGGTAGATCAAGGGAATAGAATTGAAGACCCAAAAATGAACCCACACACCTATGGTCACTTGATCTTTGACAAAGTAGCTAAAATTATCCAATAGAAAAAAGATAGCACTTTCAACAAATTGTGCTCATTCAACTGTCAGTCAACATGTAGGAGAATGCAAATTGATCCATTCTTATATCCTTGTACAAAGCTCAAGTCCAAGTGGATGAAGGACCTTCAATAAAAACAGATATGCTGAATCTAATAGAAGAGAAATTGGGGAAGATCCTCAAATGCTTGGGTACAGGGGAAACTTTCTGAACAGAACACCAATGGTGTATGCTTTAAGAGCAACAATCTACAAAAGGGAATTCATCAAGTTGCAAATCTTCTGTAAAGCAAAAGACACTGTCAATAGGACAAAAGAGCAACCCATAGATTGGGAAAAGATATTTACCAATCCTACATCTGATAGAGAGCTAATAGCCAAAATATACAAAGAACTCAAGAAGATAGACCCCAGAGAACCAAATAATCCTATTAAAAATTGGAGTACAGAGTTAAATAGAGAATTCTCAATTAAGGAAACTCAAATGGCTGAGAAGCACTTAAAGAAGTGTTCAGCACCTTTAGTCCTCAGGGAAATGCAAATCAAACAACCCGAGATTCCACCTCACACCAGTCAGAATGGCTAAGATAAAAAAACTCAGGTGACATCAGATGAAGGATGTGGAGAAAGAGGAATACTCCCCCATTGCTGGTGGGACTGCAAACTAGTAAAACCTCTTTGGTAATCAGTCTGGCGATTCCTGAAAAAACTGGAAATACCTACCTGAGGACCCAGCTATACCACACCTGGGCATATACCCCAAAATGCCCCAACATATAACAAGGACACAGGCTCCACTATGTTCATAGCAGCCTTATTTGTAATAAGAAATAATCTGGAAACAACCCAGATGTCCCTCAAGAGAAGAATGGATACAGAAATGTGGTACATACACACAGTAATTAAAAACAATGACTACATGGAATTCACAGGCAAATAGCTGGAACTAGAAAATATCATGCTGAATGAGGTAACTCAGACACAAAAGAATGTACTCACATGCTGAGTGAGGTAACCCAGACACGTGGTATGTACTCACTGATAAGTAGATATTAGCCCAAAAGCTCACAATGCCCAGGATAAAACCCACAAACCATATGGAGCATAGAATGAAGGAAGACCAGGGTGTGGATGCTTCATTCCTGCATCGAGGTGGGAACAGGATGATTCTTGGAGGTGGAGGGAGAGGGGTGACTGGGGAGGAAGGAAAGGATAGGGAAGAAATAAGTGTGGCAGTATCAAGAACTGGAAAAGATATGAGAGAGTGGTACAGAGGATCAGGAAATCGAACAAAAATATGTTGCAGTTGGAATGAGGAACTAGGGATAGCCACTGGAGGGTCCCAGACACCAGGGAAATGTGATGCTCCCAGGACCCAATGAGGGGAGGTAGAACCTCATGAGACCATCTGGCACAGCCCCTGGTCAAGGAACTGGGTCATTCACCCTTCTCAAAAATTTTAACCCAGAAATGTTCCTGTCCAAAGGAAGAACAGAGACAAAAAAAAAGAGAGAGACTGAAGGAAGGGGCAACTGAGGACTGCCCCACCTGGGGTTCCATCATGTCTGCAGATGTCAAACCCAATACTGTTGCTGTGGTTAAGAGGCATTTGCTCACAGAAACCTAGTGTGGTGGCTACTGGGTAGATCCAGCCAACAACTGACCAATGCAGCTGTGGATGCTTGGAGCCAACAATCAGACTGAGCTCAGGGATCCTGTTGGGGGAGCTGACAGAAGGACTGGAGGAGCATGGGGGTATTACAAACCCATTGGAAGAACAACAGAGACTGGCCTGATCACCCGGTTCTTCCAAAGTATAGACCACCAATCAAGGAGTGTACCTAGAGGGATCCATGGCTCCAGATACAAATGTAGCAGAGGATGGCCTTGCATGACAGCAACTGGAGGGTTAGCCCTTGGTCCCAAGGAGGTTTGATGCCCCAGTGTAGGGGAATGCTGGAGTGGTGGGGTGGGAGAGTATGGGTGGGTAGGGGAGCACTCTCATATAGGCAAAGGGGGGGAAGGTGGAAATGGGATGGGAGGTTTGTGGAGTGGTAACCGGGAAATGGAATATCATTTGAGATGTAAACAAATGGAATGATTAATAAAAAAGAAAAAGAAAACTATAAAAACAATGTGTAAAAATAATTCTAAGTTGTAAGACTACCAAAATATTGAAGAATAATACATAAAAGCTTACTATTTGTATAATAATATAAATTTAAACTTATGTACTAATACGTTTTTCACAAACACATTTACACATATGTAAAAGCATAGAGATGTTTTTATGGCTATTCCTTAACTATATGTATAAGAGATTATATTTGGATATAGTAGATGAGGAAGAACTTAAAACATTTCAATATTAATGTTTTAACAAAAAACAATGTAGTATTAGTTCTTTTTGAATTTTGTGGAATGTGTCTTGATCACCCTCATCCCAACTCTTCTTAGATCTTTACCTCTCCCTAACCACCCAATTTTGTGTCCTCTTTTTTAAAAGCTTTTTGTGCTGTCTATATGCATGTGGATATGTGGTCTTTCAGTAAACCATGGGTGACTTTAGGTTTAAAATAAAGGTTTAATTTTATATTAGTCAAATAAGTTAAAATAAGATAAGTTTGAAAAACGCAGAAATAATATAGAAGTGTAGTTTCATTTTAATCCCAGGAGTGGAATATGGGATTGCTTCAGATTGTCCATAGCAGTCATGCTATAGCAGAGGCATGACTTTGAGATCTACAGACAGTTTCTGCAATTGTGTGATGTTTGGAATTCTGGGGATTTTTCAGAGAGTACATAAATGTTAGGACCCTGAAAGGCAGTGTGAGTTGTTGGCTGGTTACTGTTGGTTGTGGTTGGTAGTAGTTATTTAAATAACAAAGAAATGAGAATAAATTAGATATCGCGATGACAAAGATCAGACTTGCCCTAAGGAATTCAAGAACTGTAATCAGCAGGAAGTGATCTAGTGAAAATGTTGCTGCCATACAGTCTATCCTTCTGTCTCCCCTATCTAGTGTTATAGTGTTTTAAAGGTAGAAAAAAATAGGTTGAGAAGGGTGGAAGAAAGAAAACCAACAAAGTAGACAAAGTCATCCATTGGACAGAGCACAAGGTCCCCAATGAAGGAGCCAGAAAAATACCCAGGGAGCAGAAGGGGACTGAAGCCTCATAGAAGGAACATCAATATGAATTAACCAGTAACCCCCCCCCGCCCCCGAAGAGCTCCTTGGAACTATATCACCAATCAAAGAAAACACATGGTGGAACTTGTGGCTCTACCTAATATTTGTAGCAGAGGATGGCCTAGTCAGCCATCAATGGGAAGAGAGGCCCTTGGTCCTGTGAAGGATCTATACCCCAGTATAGGGGAATACCAGGACCAGGAATGGAAGTGGGTGGGTTGGGAGCAGGAGGAGGGGAGGGGATAGGGGATTTTCGGAGGGGAAACTAGGAAAGGGGATAACATTTGAAATGTAAATAAAGTAAATATCTAATAAAAAGAAAAAAAGAAAAAAAAATGTTGCTGTCATACAGTCTATCCTTTTGTTCTCTCCTATCTAGTGTTAGTGTGTTTAAAAGGTAGGAAAAAAAAAGTTGAGAAGGGTGGAAGAAAGAAAACCAACAAAGTAGCCAAAGTCTGGCTAAAATAAACAGAAATAAAATAAAGAATCCAATTAAAATAGGCACATAGAACTAAGCAGGGAGCTCTCAAAAGAAGAGACACAGATGGCTAAGAAATAATTTTTAAATGTTTAACATCTTAAACATTAGAGAAATACAAATTAAAACTGCATTGAGATTTCATCTTACTGTAGTCTGAATAGATAATAATAATAAAAATAATAATATTAGTAATAGACATAAATTGCTGTGGATGTGAGAAAAGGGATTACTTATTTGCTATTAGTGACATCACAGACATGGTAGAGCCAATAAGAAAATCAGTTTGCAGTGTTCTCAGAAAACTGAGAATAATTTTATCACATAACTCTGCTATCACATTCCTGGGCATATACATAAAAGAATTTATCATATATCGGAAATTTACTCTTCTATGTTCATAGCTACTCTATTCACAATATCCAAGATATGGAAACAGCCTAGATGGCTGTAAAATGATGAATGGGATAAGGAAAATGGAATTTTATTAGGCTGTGAAGAAAATGAAATTAGGAGTCTTGAAAATAAGGAGTGTTGAAAATATGCATTCTGAGGGAACTATCCAAACCTAGAAATACAAACACAACAGGATCTTTTTCACATACATATTAGAGCTTTGAAATTTTAGATATATACTAATTTTAGTACCTATAAAAGTCAGAAAACTAGTAATGCTCCATGGAAAGGATTTTAAGGGAAGAAAAAGGTAGATTAACACAGGGACCCACAACTGGTCTACATGTATAGACAAAGAAAATATAGAAACGTCAACCTGACATGGGACATATGTATCACATCCATCTTCTCAAGATTCAGTTATTATCCTGAGAGAAGGGAAAGAAAGATTTCAAGAGCAAGTGACAGTGTGGATCCATGTAGAAAGCAGTATTTTCTCAAAAGGACAAGGCTGTTGCACAAACAAAATTACAGAATTTATAAATGCCTACACAATACCTGCACAAGACCAAGCCATACAAACATCTCTGCCTGACTGGAGAAGTGGAGTCATAACTAAGGAGCTATTGATAAGTGGTGGCTGCTGGACGAGAGAGAGTCAGTTTTTTTTCTGTGATATGGTTCCTGTACTCTGGAAGATGCATATAACTGTGCCCATATTGGCATTAATTCAGAGATGTAAACAAAAACCACATGAAATTGAAAGAGAAACTGGTGGAAGGCATAAGTGATGAGTTGGAGAGGTGGCAATATGGGATGGATTTGATCAAAATTCTTAATATTTATGTATAAAAATTTCAATAAAATATCATTTCATATATGCTTATTATATATCCATCATTCTCTCCCTCTTTTCAGATCCCCTTGCCACCCCAACATATTGCACATTTCTAAGTATTGTTATTGTTTTACAGATCTCTGAGTCAAATTAATACTTCCCATATGCAAGTGAGGATAGAATAATCCATTAAAGCATGTGTAATTTAAACATTTCTGCCCCTTAAAAAAGTATCTCTCCATTCTTCAATTAAATTGACATTAGTTCCTCAACTACAGGTAGGACATCAAAAATCCCTTCCATTTCCATACTTGAATTTTTCACACTATTTATCTTGAGATCTTCTGTGGTGAACTGCAGGCTCAGTTCACGTGGGTAACATCCATGTCCTGTCTAGAAGCTATCATTTAACTGAATTACATCTCATTCTCTGGTTCTTACAGTTTTTCTGCTCCTACTTCTATGATGTTCCCTGAGTCTTAGAGTGTTGATATGCATATTGATATGATATTCTCTGAATGGCTAAGGACTCACACTCACTTATTTTCAGCATTTTAAAAAGCCATGAGCTTTATTCTCTGCAATAAGAAGTCTCTGACCAAGGTTGGGAGCAGCATAAATCTATGGCTATAAACATCCATATTTTGAAGGGAGTTTGACAATATGATAGTCTAACAACAAAACATTAATAAGCTGTCACATAGAGTCTGTGGCTTTCACAACCCTGTTTTCTTTTTTTTTTTTATTACATCTTTTCCTCAATTACATTTCTAACGCTATCCCAAAAGTCCCCCATACCCTCCCCGCCACTTCCCTACCCACCCATTCCCAGTTTTTTGACCCTGGCGTTCCCCTGTACTGGGGCATATAAAGTTTGCATGTCCAATGGGACTCTCTTTCCAGTGATGGCCGACTAGGCCATCTTTTGATACATATGCAGCTAGAGTCAAGAGCTCTGGGGTACTGGTTAGTTCATAATGTTGTTCCACCCTTAGGGTTGCGGATCCCTTCAGCTCCTTGGGTACTTTCTCCAGCTCCTCCATTGGGGGCCCTGTGATCCATCCACTAGCTGACTGTGAGCATCCACTTCTGTGTTTGCCAGGCCCCGGCATAGTCTCACAAGAGACAGCTATATCTGGGTCCTTTCAGCAAAATCTTGCTAGTGTATGCAATGGTTTTCTAATCATGTTTAAATTACCATACATGAATTCCTTCCTCTTTTCTTTTGTTTTTTTTTGTTTTGTTTTGTTTTGTTTTGTTTTTTTGTTTTGTTTGTTTGTTTTGTTTGTTTGTTTTGTTTGTTTGTTTTTTGTTTTTTCGAGACAGGATTTGTTTCTTGGTATAGCCTTGGCTGTCCTGGAACTCACTTTGCAGACCAGGCTGGCCTCAAACTCAGAAATCCGCCTGCCTCTGCCTCCTGAGTGCTAGGATCAAAGGCGTGCACCACCACACCTGGCTGAATTCCTTCCTTTTTAATCAGGCCTAAAATCCAGTAGAGAACGGATTACTTCCATATACTCATATGTCACCATTTCACCAATAGGCACATCTGGACTCACAGGTCATTATTGTACCATCTAGCAAGTCTCAAGAAAGACTCTTGAACTGTTTTATCCTCCAATAATTTCTAGCACTATGAAGGCTAGCTAGTAGGAACCAGGTGTCCTTGTCACTTCAAGATGTATTTCTCTTTTATCCTGCAGCCAAAGTTACTGTTGTCTTCCGGAGTAGGATTTTACTCATTAGTTTTGATGTGCATTAGTACCAGTGCTGACAACTTCTATTGTTTTGACATTCTCACTTACCAATAACTCATAGGACGGTAACCTGTGGTGGGCACTGAAAATTTTATTTATTTTATACTGAGCCCATGAGAGGTAACCAATGTTTTCTGGAAGCTTCATTATTAACCCAAGTGGGCTAACTCTGTTTAACCTATTTTTTTAAAATTGTGTTTTAGTTAGCTTAGAGGATGGCTTAACCAGAACTAAGGATATATAAAGAAGTCCTATGAAATCCCAGTAGTTCATAAACTAATTTATTTTTCAGGGGTCAGTGTGAAGGTTGAACCAAGATTCTCATAATTGAGCCTCATTAATAAGAGGCAAGTTTTCTACTACTGAGCCACAGACATATTTGTTAGAGTATAGAGTTTATTGCCTTATAAAATTATAGGATAGGATGAACTTTTTTTCCCATGATATTCTAGCTGAGTAAGTTGACTATAGGCAATTTATTTTTCAGTAATAATTGGAAATTGAAACTTTCCAGTAATACTCCTTCACTTCAGTTTGTCTTGACTGTATTTTCTATAATAATTTAGGTTCTTCATCATATTTTCACATATTTATGAGGAAACCCCATTGGACTAAAGCCAGTATGGTTATTCATAGTTCTGTTTCTTATAAATAATAGTTGAACTCACTGGGGATTGGTTTGCTTAAGAATTAACTAACCAGTGTGTATCATGAATGTTGGTTTAGAGACAGATAAATGATCAAATGATCTAGTAAAATATAAAGTTTTTCCTTAAACAATTGAGAAAGACACTTTCTATATATGGACCAAAACCTGTGTAGATATAAGTCCCTTGTCACTAGAGAAGGCCCCTGAAAGATGCTTAAGAATAAATTTTTAAAAAGAGAAAATAAACTGGAAAACACTGAGTCTTGATAATATATCTTGAATATTTATAGTCAAGCATAAAGCCATATTTCCTTTAGTACTTCTGTTATTTTTTCAATAAACATTTGCTGAATTCTTGCCTTTAAATTTTATTAATTTTATTAGTTTGTTAGTTTTATGTATGCATTATATTTTTAAATGTTATTTACTTAGTGTGTATGTGTGTGTGTGTGTGTTTGCATGTGTCTGTGTTTGTGTGTATGTGTACTTGCATATCATGGTGTATGTCTGCTCTTCTACCACTATAGGTCTTATGGATAAAATTTAGTTCATCAGCAATTAGAACAAGTATCTATAATTGCTGACCTAGCTACCTCTATGTCCTGAGTGCCTGTTTTGTTACAGAGATATGTTTGGGGAAGTTAGGCTTCTTTTAAAAGGTGTGTCTAGTAACAACAGGTTTTCATATACACAGGTTTTGTAACAGGCAATGATTTGTGCATAAGAACACTAATGTAGACAAGGTAGGCATGTCTCTCTGACTTCATTATAAAAAGTCAATAAATTTTTTTCTTTTTTAAGAAATAAAAGTCTGTTTCTCTAACCTGAACTGAAAGAGTCCTGGTCAGTACAAGAAGGATGAGGGAGTTTTCAGGATGAAAATGACATGCTATATGTTTACTAACAACAACTAGCATATAGTACCTCATAGTAGATGGTTTTATGGCTCTGTATCTACACCTCTTCCAATATTCTCAAGTGATTGCTATAAATATTATCTTATTTCTCATAAATACATATTCTTTCTTGCATTTTGCTACACCCATACATAATAAGTGACCCTTAACAATATGCCATTTCAAAACATCTAGGGAAGTGACACCACAGGCAAAGGACTGAGAAAGGAATACTCAAACTCTAGACACTTCTAAAAGACTTTGTTCCAAACACACTTCAGGCAGGGTAGATAATTGCTGTCTTAAGGTGATATATAGTTGTATATTTCTTGTGATAAGCATTGATTCACATTCACACTATTTCTATTTGAAGACTGCACTTAAGTTTACTATAATTATAGCAAACCTCTAAATTTCAGTTTCTTGGCATGAAAAAAAAAGAATAAAAGTTTTCTTAAGTACAAGGGTTGTTACAAATCCTAAGTGAGTAAAAATATTTAAACTGTTTTTAAGAGTGTGTTGATAATAAGTGCTTAGAAGATGTGATTGTTCATGACGCTTTTCAAGAACCTTGGAGTAGAACATTTGAAAATGCTGTTACTGTGCTTTGCTCTCCCATAATAATGCTATTGCTTAAAGATATAACTACTGTGCAGCAAGATACATCAAAGCATCTCCAAATCCATGCATTCCACTTCTTTTTGAGCTGCAGTAGGACTTTTTTCTTCAGTATTTTTCCTGTGTCCCTGGTCTGTCCTAACATCTTATGTAACATACTCTCACACTCTTCACACGTATCCTTCTACACTCTCTACTACTTCTCAATTGGAAAAATATCATCTGATATTCTTCTCAGGTTGTAAATCTTGCTTTCCCTTAATTATCCCAACAGTCTGTCCTTAGATTTCATTTCTTCATAGTGAAACTCACTGTAATTCAGGTAATAGTCTCACTACTATTCTGAGAAAGTCCTGGTACATACCACCACCTACCTCTTTAATATTAGAGTGGAAATCTCTGTAGAAAACTTACATATCTGGCCCTTGTACTACAGAATTTGAGTCTGTTTACTGCTCTTCTGGCTTTGGGCAAACTTATCTTACATACTTTTTCTCTCTGGTCACTCTTTCTCTATGTCTTCGGTTTGTAATTTTAAATTACCCAAAATATTATTGTGCCTAGAGGTTTTACCACACTATCCACTTAGTTTACATATCGCTTGTATATTCCCATCCACCGCTAACAATTTGTTTATATCAGTGATTAAGCATTCAGGTTCTAAATCAAGACTGCTGAGTTTAAATGGATTCTCTGCTACTTGTAATATGAGTTAATGTCCTCCAACCTTTAGTTTCCACATTAATAAACTGAGTACTGATACACTTACTAAATAATGTCTCTGTGAGGATTAAATGAGAAATATTTAGAAATGTTAAAAATATAATAAATTTGAGTCAGTTTAATACTATGTCCACTTAGCAGAATAATACTAATAGGTTGTCCTATAAGGCCCGTAACCTATCTAGCCATAGGTTCTTGACCCCAATATCTATAAGTTCTTCACCCCAATATCTATACGATACAACAGGTTTCATCCTGTAGACAAGGCCTTAAATTCGATCAAACCGTATTGGCTTTATCCATGACATCTGTACCTATATTTCACCAGTGGGTGTCTCTTTCATATATATATGCCACACGTGCATGAGTGAACCCCATAAAACCAGATGAAGGCAACATATCTTCTGGAACTTGAGTTAAAGATAGTTGCTAGCTGCCATATAGGCAAGTAGGGGCTGGGAATCAAAACGAGGAGCTCTGAAAGACTATTTAACTGCTGAACCATCAGAAATGAGGGCTGGATAATATCAGCAACAAGTTTCTTAATCTAGTGCCATGAATAGCTACTGTCAGTACAATAAAAGCCAACCAGTAAAGATAAACCTTACATCTGAATGCTACCTTCACATCCCAATATTCTATTACCCAAGCATATTGTATCTTTACCAATACATATTTATCATCATATTCTGCAGGGTGACCAATAGCATTGGCAATAGTCTGAGTCCCAGGTCAGTAGCATAAAGCTGATCCTCAACAAGATCATCATTGGAAATATCTTCAAATGTGGGAAAGGAATATCCCTAGAGATATAAAAAGTATGCAGAACACCAAATAGGCAAGACAAAAAGGGAAAATGCCTATAGCATGTCATGTTTAAAATATTAAATATACAGGAATAAAAGAGTATCAAATTCTACAAGGAAAAAAAAAGAAAAGAAAATGCCCATCTTAGCCAAAGCAATTTAAAGTCAGTGCAATTCATATCAAAATTCCAACAGAAAATGTTATAGACCTTGAAAGAGCAATTATCAACTTCATATGGAAAAAAAACAGGATAGCCAAACCAATCCTGAACAATAAAAGAACTTCAGGAGGAATCATCATCCCCAACTTCAAGCTGGATAACAGAGCAATGGTGATAAAAACTGACACAGATGGGTGGATCAATAGAATCAAATCAAAGACCAAGAAATTAACCCATACACCTATGGACCCTTGATTTTTTTATAAAGAAGCCGAAACCATACAATGGGAAAAAAGAAAGCATCTTCACCAAATAGCGCTGGTCTAACCTGATGTCTACATGTAGAAGAATCCAAATAGATTCATATTCACTACCCTACACAAAACTCAAGTCCAAGTGGATCAAAGATCTCAACATAAAACTGAATCCACTAAATCACATAGAAGAGAAAGTGGGAAATAGCCTTGAATGTATTGGTATAGGAGACAAGTTCCTGAACAGAACACCAACAGCTGAGGCTCTAAGATCAACAATTGATAAATGGGACCTCATAAAACTGAAAAGCTTCTGTAAGATAAAGGACACTGTGAACAATACAAAACTGTCTATAGACTGGGAAAGGATCTTCACCAACCCTACATCTAACAGAGGGCTAATATCCAAAGTTTACAAAGAACTAAATAAGTTAGATACCAAGAATGCAAATAACCCCATTAAAAATGGGATACAGGGCTAAACAGAGAACTTTAAACAGAGGAATCTCAAATGTCTCAAATGGCTGAGAAGCATTTAAAATGTTCAACGCCTTTACTCATAAAAAATGCAAATCAAAATGACTCTGAGATTCCATCTTACACACATCAGATTGGCTAAGATAAAAAACTCAAAGGATACATGCTGGCAAAGTTGTGGAGCAAAGGGAACACACATCCACTGCTGCTTGGCATGCAAACTTGTACAAGCACTATGAAAATCAATTTTGTGGTTTCTCAGAAAATTAGGAGTAGTTCTACCTCAAGAACCAGCTACATCACTACTGGGCATACACCCAAAAGCTGTTCTACCATTCCACCAAGACACTTGCTCTACTATGTTCATAGTAGCTTTATTCACAATAGTTAGAAACTGGAAATGACCTACATGTCCATCAACTGAATTATGGATAAAGAAAATGTGTTTCATTTATACAATGGATTAGTCACCCCCTAAAAACAAGGAAATTATGAATTTTGAATTTTGCAGGAAAATAGATGGAATTAGAAATAGTGAGGTAGCCTGGACCCAAAAGGACTTTGTGTGGTATGTACTCACTTATAAGTGAACATTATTCATAAAGTACAGGATTATCATACTATTATCGACAGGCCCAAAGAAGCCAAATAACAATAAAGGTCCAAGGAATAATGGCTGAATCTTTCTCAGGAGCTGAAACAAAATAATATTGTAGGATAATTGAAAAAGGGAACTGGATGGAATAGGAAATGGGGAGGGAGATAGGGTGGGAGTGGAAAGATCATATGGAGGGAGAGATAAGTGAAATCAACAGTGGGGTGGGGTTCTCTAGGACATGCCAGAGACCTGGGACCGGGGATGCCCTAAAAGGTCTATGGGAACAACTCTAGCTAATGCTACTGATATGAATATGAATATGAATTCTGAAGTGGCCACTTTCTGTATCGAAGCAAGACTCCCAGTGGAGGGACAAGCAGAACAATTCAGTAAGAAGACAAAAGAAGCCAGTTTGAATCAGTGAACTTGGAGAGAACTTTGATCCAGAACAACTGAATTGAACCAGACAGAGTTCAGAAAGATGTAGAAAGGTTAAGCTATTTATAAGTAAGCCTCCAAGAGGAAAATTACATCTGATGAATAAAAGTTACATTAATAACAACCCACAAACCCAGAAAATCTAAGTAACAAGAAAGGGTCAAGGGATTATGCATAGATCTCCTTAGCATGGGGGAAATAGAATAGACTTTGTGGTTGGACTAGAGGCTCATAGGGATGGGAACAGAAGGGATCAGGCAGGGTGGGGGCAGACATAGAGGGAAAGAGTATTGGGAGAAATGACTGACTGAAATTGGGGAGCATTTTGGGAATGATGTAGAAGCCTAGAGAAATGGAAACTCCCTGAAATTTATGAGATAGTGATTCTGGCAAAGTTTCCTTGTAATGAGGTTCACTATATGAGGATGGCATGAACTTGCCATCTTCCATAACAAGGCAAGTCTCTAAGCAGCGGGACTGAGACATCAACAAAGCCACAAAACTTCAACCTACAATTTGTCCTGCCTGGAATACCTGTTGGAGAATTGGTGGCACAGAAATTGTGGGGGTATCCAACCCATGATTGGTCCAACTTATAGCCCATGCCACTAGGAGTCCACTCTTCACACTGCCTGGATGGCCAGGAACAAGAGGCAGCACCACCCAGAGATACAGGATAGAACCAACCATGACTGGCCAAGAAAGAAAGGAAGGAAGGAAGGGAGGGAGGGAAGGAGGGAGGGAGGGAGGGAGGGAGGGAGGGAGGGAGGGAGGGAGGGAGGGAGGGAGGGAGGGAGATGAAGGAAAGGAGGGAGGGAGGGAGGGAGAGAGATGAAGGAAAGGAGGGAGGGAGGGAGGGAGAGAGAGAGAGAGAAAGGGGAGGGAGGGAGGGGAGTCAATTAAATGACTCTAAAAATATTCTCTGCACCCAGTATCTCCTAGCCTTCCCCCTCCCCATCCACTCCTCCTTTCTTTCCCTCCAGAAAAGGGAAGGTCTCCTATAAATATTAACTAAACAGGCATATCAAGTTGCAATAAGATTAGGCACTTCCCTCATATAAAAGCAGGGCAAGGCAACCCTGTAGGAGGAAAGGGTACCAAATGCAGTCAAAGAGTCAAAGACAGCCCCTACTCCCTGTCTTAGGAGTCCCACAAGAACATCAAGCTACATACCATAACATATATGCAGAGGGCTTAAGTCAGACCAATGTAGGTTCTCTGTTTGTTGATTCTGTCTCAATAAGTACCTATGAGCCCATATTAGTTGAATTTATGAGTTTTCTTGTGTCCTTGACCCCTATGGCTGCTACAATCCTCCATTCCCTTCTTCTGCAGGAATCACTAAGCTCTATCTAACTTTTTTTTGTAGTCTCTGCATTTGTTTCTATTTCTTGCTGGATGGAGCTTCTTTGATGATACTTGTGTATCATTAGGAATCATTTCATTGACTTTTTTTTTCTTTGATCCGGTGAGTCTTTGGGTCATCTGGCCTCTGGTTTCTGGTCCTCCACACAGTGTCATAGGTGAGTTCCCTCTTGTGATATTGGTCTCAAGCTGCACCAATCATTGCTTATCCACTCCTACAATTTCTGTGCCACCTTTAACCCAGCACATCATGTTTGAGGACAAATAGCAGGTCTAAGGTTTTGCAGCTGGGTTAGTGTTCCAATCCCTTTACTGGAAGTCTTGCCTGGTTATAGGGGATAGATGGCTCATTTACACTACTCTTGGAAATATACCCAAAAGATGGTCCATCCTTCTACAAAGACACATGCTCAACTATGTTCATAGCAGCTTCATTGTTTTCATAATAGCCAGAAACTGGCAACAACCTAGATGTCCCTCAACTGAATAATGAATAAAGAATATGTGGTACATTTACACAATGGAATATAACTAAGCTGTTAAAAAAACTAATGACATCATGAAATTTGCAAGCAAATAAGTGGAACTAGAAAAAAAAATCATACTGAATCAGGTAACCCAGACCCAGAAAGGCAAATATGGTATGCACTCACTTAAAGTGGGTATTAAACTAAAAACTAAAGCATAACTCTGCTACAGTCCATAGGCCTAGAGAAACTAAGTAACAAGGAGGGCTTAAGGCAGAATTTTGAGGAAAATATTAAATATGAACCCATCAACTCTCTGCTCTCCTGCTTCTCTCAACCTGTGAACTCCCTGGCTGGGCCAGACTGGCAGGCTTCCCAAGCTCCTGCCTCTGGCAGCTCTCTCCAGCTAGACTCCCACAGCATCTGGCTCGTTTGTCCCTGGAGCTGCTAGTTTCCTCTTCACCATAAACCCCTGTAATCGGTGGTCCCACATTCCAGTCATCAAGTAAATCAAAACTCTTGAAGCCTACAATTAACCAATTAGATTTATGTATCAATAAATTCTCAATTTATAAGATATCAATACAATAATTTCAGAACCAAGTGATAATGATAAAAGCTTTATCCAAATTATTCTAACCTTATGATATCATAACTACCTGTGGATGGTAAAAGCCATGCTGGTTCACATCTGATTCCATCTTGGCATTCCTCCTTCTCCCCTGAGGTGATCTCTGTTTCTCTAACTCTTAGCTCCACCTCCCTTCACAGGCCTCCTGCTGCCCTAATATTTTAGTGA
The DNA here is from genome assembly GCF_978045245.1 of Mus caroli. Lineage (NCBI taxonomy): Eukaryota > Metazoa > Chordata > Mammalia > Rodentia > Muridae > Mus > Mus caroli. The sequence goes on from NW_028227260.1 coordinate 71,558,666, forward strand.
TTGTACAGGGAAAATCCTGTCACATCAGAACACATGGAACTCCCTGGGAAAGAGAAATTGACGAAATCTCATGGGTGGATTGGACTTGGGTGGAAATGGATACAGGATAGATCAGGTGAGGACAAAGGATGGAGAGACAGAGTACTAGGAGAGACAACTGAAATTGGTAGGGGCAATTCAGGGATGAGGTAGAAACCTAGTGCAATGGAAACTCCCAGGAATCTATTATGGTGACCCTATATAAGACTCCTAGTAATAGAGGATAAAGACCCAAAGCACTTTCTTACACCTTAGGAATATTTTTAAGTGTTCACTTAGACTTTTATACAAGTTCTTAGGCTTTCATTTTGACTAGACTCTGTTTTCTTCAATAGCTTCCCCTGAGCTCTCTTTAGGAACTTCAGTCCTGTCATACAGGGCCAAGTCTCAGTTTATTTCTATAACTACTTCATGTCCATTCTGAAAACTAATACCACCAAATGACTCATGTATTACAATGTTCAGCTAGCAGCATAGTGTATATTCTTATATATGAGTGCATCAAGGTGCAGCCTTATGACCTTATTAAATGAGCATTATTTTTAAGTAACATTTTTCATAAACCATGCTTTTATGATTTTTATTTTAAGGTCAGGAATTACCATACAACAATTAAAAACAAACAAACAAACAAACAAAAAAAAAACAATGGGAGTAATCCCCAGTGAAGGATAGATGGATGTAAGAGTCATAGAAACTGAATCAACTTTGACTGCCTGCTATAGAGCAATTTCCAGACACTTTTACAATGAAACATTGGTGAAAGGTAGGCATCTCTTGGATATTAAACATGCTTATATAAGTGCTACCACAAATAGGTGTAGATAGGAAGAAATTGACGAGGAAAGAACAGGTTTAGCTATAAGAGATCCTTGGATCATTTGTTTGTGCAGTGGCAGAAGTTGTCACCATTGAAAATCGACCATGCCAATTTTAGCCATTGAACTATACTGAAGCCCAGCTGTTTGTGACAACAGAGTGAGGCTTTAATAAATCCGAGTCCACAGAATTAGAGAGGATCTCAAAACTAACTCAGCTGAAGGGAATTTTATCAGCTCCAAGTGGGAGCTGTGAGACAAGTGGGGGCATAGAGGAGCTGTGAGGCTTCCAGGAAGCAGTTGAGAGAGAGAGAGAGAGAGAGAGAGAGAGAGAGAGAGAGAGAGAGAAGGGATGAAGTCACAGGGGCAGCCTGGAAGGGCTTAATGAAGCCATTGGACTTAACAGGCAGCTCCTAGAAGGAAGAGGCAAGGAAACAGGGAGGGTTCCAATAGAGAGAGATGAGCAAATGTCTTTGTAACTAGATCTGCCCATTAGTAAGGCCACAGAGGGTGCAGTACTTACTGGGTACGCAAGAAGAGATGGAAGCTTGGAGAAGGTAGAGGAATATAGAATCTGGAAACAAATATGATGGGTGGCAGAAGCCACCAGAAACAAATGATACATATGAGAGTTAGTTTGAAATATTGAGGCATGTGCATGTCTAAAAGGTAAGTATGGGACCCTCTACTAATGCTACACAGAAAGTTCACACAAGAGTCTTATCAATATTGAGATAAGATTTGTGCCTTAGCAAAACTTTTGAGAATTAAATTAAAACAAAAAGAGCATAAGATGAGTATCAATAGTCCCAAATTGGAACAGTCTGTTCCTTGATTTTGTTTTGCTTCCATTCTCTTTTACATAGTCAGGTGGCTCTCCTAATATAGAACAGAGATTATGGAGGAAATCATTAAGCAAGCATGGTGGGTCGCGGGAATGGGAAGCCATATCCCAACTCCAAAGACAGCTTTAATGAAGTAGGACAGCAAAAAACAGCAGTCTAATGAAACTCATACCTGAAAGACACCTAAAAATGCACATGAATTTCTATAAAATTAAGTCAGTAAGCTGAGAGCAAAGAAGGCTTGGAGATTGAAAATGTTTGACTACGGCTATCTAAAGACAGAGGACACTGTCACAGGGGGGTGAGAGACCCACCAGACAGAGAGCAGAGTGAGGAGTAAGTGCCTAGTCTGTGCACCCTGCTGCTGGCTTACTCTTTTTTTCCTCCCCCTCCACTAGGTCTAACTCCCTGCTCCCACTTTGCAACAAACTTACAATTCCATCAACCTTAACTTAAAAGATAGGGAATTTACACAGTGTGAGTTTGGAAGAGGAAACCAGGCAAAACCAAACAGGGCTTAGAGTAGAGAAAATAGATTGAACATAAGGAATGAAGAATGTCTTTCCATTTCTCTGATTGCTTCCAGAATTTGTAAAGATTCCAAATAATATTGGGATCTAGGATACCATTAGGATGCCATTTGGAATACTTGTCTAAGGGTATTGAGCCAAATTGATTACAAAAACAAATAAATTTGGGGCCAGTCAGGTCCAGTGCCACATTAGAAGGCTGGGTGGTTTCTGAAAGGCCACCTAAGGGGAAATGAGAGGGTATAGCAGACACTGTTTCATGTGAGGTGGATAAGGGAAAAATGTCACTTCAACATGTTAGTTGATGACATCCAAAAGAATCAGGGACGACTGGAGGAAGACACACCCTTTTCAATGGATTGTCACTGCACTCAACTGGTATCAGGGCTTTCATAGAAAGGAGGCCAGAAGGAGGGAAAGAGAACTGAGCCCTAGGAGAGGGGATCTTATCCAAAGGAAAGGATCAGAAGTTGGCTAGCAAAGTCCTGAGGGCCTAGAGGACTGTGGTATTATGGGCAGTTTCAATGGGAAGGCCTAAGGAAACTACAAGACTCTAAGTATGGAGGATGGGGCGAGTCATGACTTTAATCGCCATAGCTGTGGGTACTTGAGTCTTCTGGAGTGCCAGAGAGGTGCCAAATGTTCTGGGGTCACATCCTCATAATCAGAGAAGTGTTTATTTACACCAACCAAAGGGGAAACTTACCTAATGGCTTCTAGTGGATGGAATGCTGAATGACAAGTGAGTGGGAAGGTGAGTCTGTTGAGGGTGACCTAGAGAAGAGGGATAAGGTCCAGGAGCAGCTCATACCCTGAAGGGGAGCACAGGCACAAGGAGAGCCTATCCCCAGTCACAGCACCAATATTAAATGTTACAACTCTGGGGGGAAAGGATTCCCCAATGCAAGTGAGAAGGGAAAGGTATCCTGGCAGTCAGAAACCAAGGAATACCACAAAGTCACAATGCGCAGCAAACCTCACACAAGAGACTTTTTGGGAATGACATACAAGCTCAGACAGGAGGCAGTAGACAACTGGGCAGGAGACAGGCTTATACAAGGTTGTTCAGTCAGAGTTTTTCAGGGTGAGTTTTTCAGCGTAGTGATTGGTGGGATTTCATGTTTTGAGTTTAGGAGGGAGTGAGCTCAGACATTTTTATCCTAAACCACCCACCTACCTACCCACCTAACTTCATGATCATTGGCCCACCCAATATCCCTATCACTGTTTCCTTTCTCTAAAACAAGAACAACAACAAAATACAAATAATCTTACCGACTAAGATAAAACATACCCAAACAAAACAAAAGAAAATGAAATACGACAACCCTCTTCCGGTCAGAAAAGCACCAGGGCATCTGGGGCGCAGGGTCTGCTGACACTCGCCAGCTACCCACAACACCCGCCACAGGATCTTAAGACTTCTGGTGAGTGGAGCACAGCTTCTGCTCCAATCCAAGTGCTCAGGACCTGAGACTGCATTAGTTAGGGAAGCAGAAACCGGCCTGAGTAGGGCCACAGGCCTCATCCAGCCAGATCAGCTCCGGGGTAGCGGGAGCGCAGGGTTGCCTGACATCCGCCAGCTACCCACGACCCCCGCCGCAGGATTTTGGGACTGCTGGTGAGTGGAACACAGCTTCTGATCCAGTCCAATCACACGGGACCTGAGACTGCTCTGGTTGGGGAGAGAGAAATCCGGCCTACACAGGGCCACAACCCTCTTCTGGTCAGAAAAGCACCAGGGCAGCTGGGGCGCAGGGTCTGCTGACACTCGCCAGCTACCCACAACACCCACCACAGGATCTTAAGACTTCTGGTGAGTGGAGCACAGCTTCTGCTCCAATCCAATTGCGCGGGACCTGAGACTGCATTAGTTAGGGAAGCAGAAACCGGCCTGAGTAGGGCCACAGGCCTCATCCGGCCAGATCAGCTCCAGGGTAGCAGGAGCGCAGGGTTGCCTGACACCCGCCAGCTACCCACGACCCCCGCCGCAGGATTTTGGGACTGCTGGTGAGTGGAACACAGCTTCTGATCCAGTCCAATCACACGGGACCTGAGACTGCTCTGGTTGGGGAGAGAGGAATCCGGCCTACATAGGGCCACAACCCTCTTCCGGTCAGAAAAGCACCAGGGCAGCTGGGGCGCAGGGTCTGCTGACACTCGCCAGCTACCCACAACACCCACCACAGGATCTTAAGACTTCTGGTGAGTGGAGCACAGCTTCTGCTCCAATCCAAGTGCTCGGGACCTGAGACTGCATTAGTTAGGGAAGCAGAAACCGGCCTGAGTAGGGCCACAGGCCTCATCTGGCCGGATCAGCACCAGGGTAGCGGGAGAGCAGGGTTGCCTGACACCCGCCAGCTACCCACGACCCCCGCCGCAGGATTTTGGGTCTGCTGGTGAGTGGAACACAGCTTCTGCTCCAATCTTTAAACAGTGACAACGATAACAACTAACCCCAGAGATTACCAGATGGCGAAAGGTAAACGTAATAATCTTACTAACAGAAACCAAGACCACTCACCATCATCAGAACCCAGCACCCCCACTTCGCCCAGTCCAGGGCACCCCAACACACTGGAAAAGCTAGACACAGATTTAAAAGCATATCTCCTGATGATGATAGAGGACTTCAAGAAAGACTTTAATAACACACTTAAAGAAATGCAGGAGAACACTGCTAAACCGGCAGAAGACAATAAAGAGGAAGCACAAAAATCCCTTAAAGAATTTCAGGAGAACACAGCTAAAGAGTTACAAATCCTTAAAGAAAAACAGGATAACATAATCAAACAGGTAGAAGTCCTTACAGAAAAACAGGAAAACACTTCCAAACAGATGATGGAAATGAACAAAACCATACTAGACCTAAAAAGGGAAGTAGACACAATAAAGAAAACCCAAAATGAGGCAACGCTGGAGATAGAAACCCTAGGAAAGAAATCTGGAACCATAGATACAAGCATCAGCAACAGAATACAAGAGATGGAAGAGAGAATCTCAGGTGCAGAAGATTCCATAGAGAACATCAGCACAACAATCAAGGAAAATGTAAAATGCAAAAAGATCCTAACTCAAAACATCCAAGAAATACAGGACGCAATGAGAAGACCAAACCTACGGATAATAGAAGTGGATGAGAATGAAGATTTTCAACTCAAAGGACCAGCAAACATCTTCAACAAAATTATAGAAGAAAACTTCCCAAATCTAAAGAAAGAGATGCCCATGAACATACAAGAAGCCTACAGAACTCCAAATAGACTGGACCAGAAAAGAAATACCTCCCGACACATTATAATCAGAACAACAAATGCTCTAAATAAAGATAGAATACTAAAAGCAGTAAGAGAAAAAGGCCAAGTAACATATAAAGGCAAGCCTATCAGAATTACACCAGATTTTTCACCAGAGACTATGAAAGCCAGAAGATCCTGGACGGATGTTATACAGACACTAAAAGAACACAAATTCCAGCCCAGGCTACTATACCCAGCCAAACTCTCAATTAACATAGATGGAGAAACCAAAGTATTCCACGACAAAACCAAATTCACACATTATCTCTCCACGAATCCAGCCCTTCAAAGGATAATAACAGAAAAAAACCAATACAAGGACAGGAACCACGCCCTAGAAACAACAAGAAGGTAATCCCTCAACAAACCTAAAAGAAGACAGCCACAAGAACAAAATGCCAACTTTAACAACAATAATAACAGGAAACAACAATTACTTTTCCTTAATATCTCTTAATATCAATGGACTCAACTCCCCGATAAAAAGACATAGACTAACAAACTGGCTACACAAACAAGACCCAACATTTTGCTGCTTACAGGAAACTCATCTCAGAGAAAAGGATAGACACTACCTCAGAATGAAAGGCTGGAAAACAATTTTCCAAGCAAATGGCATGAAGAAACAAGCTGGAGTAGCCATTCTAATATCTGATAAGATTGACTTCCAACCCAAAGTCATTAAAAAAGACAGGGAGGGACACTTCATACTCATCAAAGGTAAAATCCTCCAAGAGGAACTATCAATCCTGAATATCTATGCTCCAAATACAAAGGCAGCCACATTCATTAAAGAAACTTTAGTAAATCTCAAAGCACACATTGCACCTCATACAATAATAGTGGGAGACTTCAACACACCACTTTCACCAATGGACAGATCATGGAAACAGAAACTAAACAGGGACACAGTGAAACTAACAGAAATTATGAATCAAATGGATCTGGCAGATATCTACAGAACATTCTATCCTAAAACAAAAGGATATACCTTCTTCTCAGCACCTCATGGTACCTTCTCCAAAATTGACCACATAATTGGTCACAAAACAGGCCTCAACAGATACAAAAATATTGAAATTGTCCCATGCATCCTATCAGATCACCATGGACTAAGGCTGATCTTCAATAACAAAATAAATAATAGAAAGCCAACCTTCACGTGGAAACTGAACAACACTCTTCTCAATGATACCTTGGTCAAGGAAGGAATAAAGAAAGAAATTAAGGACTTTTTAGAGTTCAATGAAAATGAAGCCACAACATACCCAAACTTATGGGACGCAATGAAAGCATTTCTAAGAGGAAAACTCATAGCTCTGAGTGCCTCCAAAAGGAAACTAGAGAGAGCACACATTAGCAGCTTGACAACACACCTAAAAGCACTAGAACAAAAGGAAGCAAATTCACCCAAGAGGAGTAGACGGCAGGAAATAATCAAACTCAGGGGTGAAATCAACCAAGTGGAAACAAGAAAAACTATTCAAAGAATCAACCAATCAAGGAGCTGGTTCTTTGAGAAAATCAACAAGATAGATAAACCCTTAGCCAGACTCACTAGAGGGCACAGGGAAAGCATCCTAATTAACAAAATCAGAAATGAAAAAGGAGACATAACAACAGATCCTGAAGACATCCAAAACACCATCAGATCCTTCTACCAAAGGCTATACTCAACAAAACTGGAGAACCTGGATGAAATGGAGAAGTTCCTAGACAGATACCAGGTACCAAAGTTGAATCAAGATCAGATTAATGATCTAAACAGCCCTATATCCCCCAAAGAAATAGAAGCAGTCATTAATAGTCTCCCAACTAAAAAAAGCCCAGGACCAGTTGGGTTTAGTGCAGAGTTCTATCAGACCTTCAAAGAAGATCTAATCCCAGTTCTTCACAAACTATTCCACAAAATAGAAACAGAAGGTACTCTACCCAACTCATTCTATGAAGCCACAATTACTCTGATACCTAAACCACAAAAAGACCCAACAAAGATAAAAAACTTCAGACCAATATCCCTTATGAATATTGATGCAAAAATCCCCAATAAAGTTCTTGTTAACCGAATCCAAGAACACATCAAAACAATCATCCATCCTGACCAAGTAGGTTTCATCCCAGGGATGCAGGGATGGTTCAATATACGGAAATCCATCAACGTAATCCAGTATATAAACAAACTCAAAGACAAAAACCACATGGTCATCTCGTTAGATGCGGAAAAAGCATTTGACAAGATCCAACACCCATTCATGATAAAAGTCTTGGAAAGATCAGGAATTCAAGGCCCATACCTAAACATGATAAAAGCAATCTACAGCAAACCAGTAGCCAACATCAAAGTAAATGGTGAGAAGCTTGAAGCAATCCCTCTAAAATCAGGGACTAGACAAGGCTGTCCACTTTCTCCATACCTATTCAACATTGTACTTGAAGTCCTAGCCAGAGCAATTCGACAACAAAAGGAGATCAAAGGGATACAAATTGGAAAAGATGAAGTCAAAATATCACTTTTTGCAGATGATATGATAGTATATATAAGTGACCCTAAAAATTCCACCAGAGAACTCCTAAGCCTGATAAACAGCTTCGGTGAAGTAGCTGGATATAAAATTAACTCAAACAAATCAATGGCCTTTCTTTACACAAAGAATAAACAGGCTGAGAAAGAAATTAGGGAAACAACACCCTTCTCAATAGTCACAAAGAATATAAAATATCTTGGCGTGACTCTAACTAAGGAAGTGAAAGATCTGTATAATAAAAACTTCAAGTCTCTGAAGAAAGAAATTCTAGAAGATCTCAGAAGATGGAAAGATCTCCCATGCTCATGGATTGGCAGGATCAACATTGTAAAAATGGCTATCTTGCCAAAAGCAATCTACAGATTCAATGCAATCCCCATCAAAATTCCAACTCAATTCTTCAACGAATTAGAAAGTGCAATCTGCAAATTCATCTGGAATAACAAAAAACCTAGGATATCAAAAACTCTTCTCAAGGATAAAAGAACCTCTGGTGGAATCACCATGCCGGACCTAAAGCTCTACTACAGAGCAATTGTGATAAAAACTGCATGGTACTGGTATAGTGACAGACAAATAGACCAATGGAATAGAATTGAAGACCCAGAAATGAACCCAAACACCTACGGTCACTTGATCTTCGACAAGGGAGCTAAAAACATCCAGTGGAAGAAAGACAGCATTTTCAACAAATGGTGCTGGCACAACTGGTTGTTAACATGTAGAAGAATGCGAATCGATCCATTCCTATCTCCTTGTACTAAGGTCAAGTCTAAGTGGATCAAGGATCTTCACATAAAACCAGAGACACTGAAACTTATAGAGGAGAAAGTGGGGAAAAGCCTTGAAGATATGGGCACAGGGGGAAAATTCCTGAATAGAACAGTAATGGCTTGTGCTGTAAGATCGAGAATTGACAAGTGGGACCTCATGAAACTACAAAGCTTCTGCAAGGCTAAAGACACCATCAATAAGACAAAAAAACCACCAACAGATTGGGAAAGGATCTTCACCTATCCTAAATCAGATAAGGGACTAATATCCAATATATATAAAGAACTCAAGAAGGTGGACTCCAGAAAGTCAAATAACCCCATTAAAAAATGGGGCTCAGAACTGAACAAAGAATTCTCACCTGAGGAATACCGAATGGCAGAGAAGCACCTGAAAAAATGTTCAACATCCTTAATCATCAGGGAAATGCAAATCAAAACAACCCTGAGATTCCACCTCACACCAGTCAGAATGGCTAAGATCAAAAATTCAGGTGACAGCAGATGCTGGCGAGGATGTGGAGAAAGAGGAACACTCCTCCATTGTTGGTGGGATTGCAAGCTTGTACAACCACTCTGGAAATCAGTCTGGCGGTTCCTCAGAAAATTGGACATAGTACTACCAGAGGATCCAGCAATACCTCTCCTGGGCATATATCCAGAAGATGTCCCAACCGGTAAAAAGGACACATGCTCCACTATGTTCATAGCAGCCCTATTTATAATAGCCAGAAGCTGGAAAGAACCCAGATGTCCCTCAACAGAGGAATGGATACAGAAATTATGGTACATTTACACAATGGAGTACTACTCAGCTATTAAAAAGAACGAATTTATGAAATTCCTAGCCAAATGGATGGACCTGGAGGGCATCATCTTGAGTGAAGTAACACAATCACAAAAGAACTCACACAATATGTATTCACTGATAAGTGGATATTAGCCCAAAACTTAGGATACCCAAGATATAAGATACAATTTGCTAAACGCATGAAACTCAAGAAGAATGAAGACCAAAGTGTGGACACTGTGCACCTTCTTAGAATTGGGAACAAAACACCCAGGGAAGGAGTTACAGAGACAAAGTTCGTAGCTGTGATGAAAGGATGGACCATTTAGAGACTGCTGTATCCAGGGATCCATCCCATAATCAGCTTCTAAACGCTGACACCATTGCATACACTAGCATGATTTTGCTGAAAGGACCCAAATATAGCTGTCTCTTGTGAGATGATGCCGGGGCCTAGCAAACACAGGAGTGGATGTTCACAGTTAGCTATTGGATGTATCACAGGGCTCCCAATGGAGAAGCTAGAGAAAGTAACCAAGGAGCTAAAGGGATCTGCAACCCTATGTTGGAACAACATGATGTACTAACCAGAACCCCGGAGCTCTTGTCTCTAGCGGCATATGTATGGAAAGATGGCCTAGTCGGCCATCAATGGAAAGAGAGGCCCATTGGACTTGCAAACTTTATATGCCCCAATATAGGGGAATGCCAGGGCCAAAAGAATGGGAATGGGTGGGTAGGGAAGTGGGGGGCGCTATGGGGGACTTTTGGGATAGCATTGGAAATGTAATTGAGGAAAATATGTAATAAAAATATTAAAAATTAAAAAAAAAGAAAGAAAATGAAATACAAAGAGCCCACAGATAACAAACATGGAGTCTGCTTTATGTTAGCTAACTACTCCAGGGTGTAAGGCCTGCCCTGAAGTGTCTTTGAGAGGAAAATGACTTTTTATTTCCTAGCAGGTCTCAATTGCAAATAATTTCATGTTAAGGGAAGGGACATTGTACTCATTTTTCTTTCTCAGTGCTGGGATTTTCACTGGTTTGAGATTTTGCAGGCATTATACATACTGTCATGGATGCTGTGGATTCAAATGTGTATCATTCTGCTCTGTATAAAAGACACTGCTTCCTTAGAGTTACCAGGTACCTCTGGCTTTCCTATCTACAAACCCTTCCATCTACAACATGATCTACTAGCAAAATACACTGGTGTAAAAGTAGCACTAAACAAGCAACTTTTTTGTTTCTTACATTTGAGGCCCACTTGATAAGTAACCCACACAGACCTGGCTAATGTGGCTGAGAACCCAAGACTAGTAAAGTAATGGGGTTAGAGAGAAAATTACTAATACTATTCTCCTAACGAAATATATCAGGCCCATGATTAGAGTGGGTATTTTTCTTTACTCTGCTTTTTAAAAATTCATTTTAAATCCCATTTTTAATAGCTGGTCTGAATTCTTGGGCAAATGGAGTTCGATTCTGAAAATTGGTTTCTACACTTATATAGAATATTGCCAAAGTTTTTGTCTAGCAAATTTACCTTCATGTTTTTATCTTTGATCTATTTGGAGTTAGTTTTTGTACAAGGTGATATATATGAATATAATTTCATTCTTCTGCTTGTGTACCTCAGTTTTCACAGAATGAGTGATGCTGTACTAAAGCAGCAATATATCTAATCACATTCTAAATATATGTTCTAATTCACAAACATAAGTGTAGTCCTTAAGCCTTATCAAGGAAACTTGTTTTTTCAATAGACAGAGACCATTATTTGGAATAGTATTCCATAGTGTATATATACAAGATTTTGACTAGAATTTAGGTTGTTTCTATTTCTTAGCTATTTTGATTAGAAAAGCAATGATTATAGCTGAACAGGTAGGTATCTGTGGGGTAAGATATCCAGTCCTTTGGACATACTCGAAGTAGTACATCAATCAAATTGAAGTTCTGTAAAAACCAGTCCCAGTGGATATGTTCACAATACTCAACATCCTTCTCTGCAGCTTCTTACTCAACTGTATTGTGGCTATGCTAGTCTCAATAACTAAGAGATGGGAACAACCTAAATGTCATATAGTGGATGAATGAAAATATGGCATATATGTACAGTAAGACATTATTAGCTTCAAAGAAAAATGGATAGAACAAGAAAACATATTGAGTGAGATCACAAGCCTAGAAAGGAAACTGCTGTATATTCTCCTTCATCTGTGTCTTCTATGTATAAGCCTTCAGATATAAATATATAACCTGGAAAAACTGCAGAAATGAGCAAATAAAAAAGGAAGCCTAGTGGTATACTCTAGGGATGGAAATATCACTATCAAGGAAATATTATGGTTGAAATGGAAAATGGGAGAGAGGCTTTAACTGAAGAGATTCAGAAATGGAAACACAGAAGGAGCCCTTCCAGCCAGTCCTTTCTACTGTGGCAGACTGCTAACTAATCTGCTCCCCTGAAGACACTATATCCTGAGGCATCTCAGGAGAGCTGCTGCACTCAGGGCAAGTGTAAGGACCATCCCAAAGACCCATAGCTTCCATAGGAGTCCAGTGGATTCGGGACATATCACCCCAAAACTCCTGCTCACTGAATTTCACTCCCCTTCAGGCTGGTACCTTATGCTGGGACAGATTTCTAGTTAGACTGCTCACCTGAAGACACCAGAGTCTGAGACATCCATAGATAATCACTGCACTCTGGGCAACTGACACCAGAGCCTGAGGAATCCCAGGAGATCCACTGCACACAGGGCAAATGACACCACAGCCTTAGGCATCCCAAGAGATCTGCTACACACAAGACAACTGGGCAACTGATCACCAGCTTGTTTGCTCCCCTGAAGACACCACACCTTGAAGGCATCCCAGGAGTTCCTCTGTACACAGGGAAATGGGGCAACCAACACCACAGTCTGAAGACCTCGTAGGGGCTTTGCAGCATGCAGAGCAACTGACCCTAGAGTTCTTCTGAACACAGGGAAACAGAAACCATAGTCCATAGGCCCCCTGGAGAACAGCTTTACCAAGGACAACAGCTTGACTATTCCTCTGAAGACCCAACAGTCTCCCAAGAGATCTAGTGCAGCCAAGGCAACAGATCAGCAGCTTCTATGCCTCTCTGAAGATACCACAGTTGGAAGACCCCATAGGAGGTCTGCTACAGTTAGGGCCACGGGCCTACCAGGAAATCTGAAGCAACACAGGGACAAAAGAGGCAAACTCCTGACAGAGTCACCCAGACCAGCAAACACCAGGGATAATTTGATGGCAAGAGGTGAGCACATCATAAGCAACAGAAGCCAATATATACGGGCATCATCAGAACCCAGTTCTCCCAACACAGAAATCCCTGAATACACCAACACACTTGAAAATCAGGAAGCTGACCTAAAATCCTACCTCATGAAGATAATAGAGTCCATTAAGGAGGATATAAATAACTCACTGAAAGAAATACAGGAAAACATAAGTAAACAGATAGAAGCCCTTAAAGAGGAAGCAAATAAATCCCTTAAGGAAATACAGGAAAACACAAACAGGTGAAGGAATCGGATAAAGCAGTCCACAGAACTCACAAAGGTCAACAAGCTGAAAAGCCCAAGTGAAGATATCTCAATTCCACTTGGGAGGGAGAAGAAAGTAATCACAAGGGGGGAGAGAAGGAGGGACCTGGTGGAAAAGGTGACAGTTGGGGGCAAATAGGGGAACATGATCTGGTATTGGGTGGGGAAAAATACTGAAGCCCTGAGAACCAGCAGAAAGAATGGAAACAGGCCACCTCAGAAGGAAGGAGGTAGGGGGTCTCTCCAGAATATACCAGAGACTTGGGAGGTTAGAGACTGTCATGACTCAGAGGGAAACCATCGTAGATGAAATGCACTTCAGTAGGGAGAGGGAATTTGTAGAGCCCACATCCAGCAGAAAGACAGGACTTCAAGTGAGGTATGGGGTTGCCATCCCACAGTCAGAACTCTGACTCATAGTTGTTTCTGTCTGAAAGAACTGCAGGGATGGAAATGGATAGGAGCCTGATGAAAAGGAGGTTCAGCCAAAGTGGGATCCAACTCAAGGAGAGTTCCCAAGGCCCGATACTATAGAACACTCACAAATGGCACCTATCATGACTGCCCTCTGAAAGATCCAACAAGCAGCTCAAATGAGTCAGATAAAGATATTTGCACCCAATGGAACAGAAGTTGCTGAGCCCTGTGGTTGAATTAGGCAAAAACTGGAACAAGCTGAGGAGGAGGGCAACCCTGTAGGAGAACAAGCAGTCTCAATTAACCTGGATCTCCAAGCTGTCATAGACACTGGACTACCAACCAAGCAGCATACACCAGGTGATATGAGGCCCGCAACACATATACAGCAGATGACTGCAGGGTCTGGCTTCAGTCAGAGAAGATGCACCTAACCATCAAAAGCTTGGAGACTCCAGGGAGTGGGGAGGTCAGGTGGGGTGGGGGGTGTGAGGGGCTATGAGTGTAGGGGAAGAGGTGGGAGGAAGAGAGCTCATGCCCTGCCAAAGTTATGGTGCTCTGGGCAGGCAGATTCGGAAGGACTGCTGAATGCTTTCCACAGGGCCCTGGATGGGCATCTGGCTGTGTGAAGCCCCTGACCCCACATGGCAGGGGAAACAAGGGGCAGCCCCTGGTACCAGGTTCTCAGTCTCTGGCATCCCACACTGGATACAGTGGAGGAGCTGAGACTGGCCATGACCACGGCCATGTAGAGAGAGGGGGGAAGGGAAAGAGAGAAAAGTAGCTACAGAGTAAGAAAGGTGATGGTTTAGAGAGGTAAAAGTTTAGAGAGTAAGAGAGCAAGGAGGGGTCAAACAGCCCCTCTTATAGTGGACTTGTTATCTTGCTGTTGCTAGGTAACTGTGGGGAGAATTCTAGCCAGAAGGCCAGAAGCCTGGGACATTTTCTACATGACTGCTAGCCACATGCTTCTCTTGTGGGGGCTGTGGGAGCGGTAACTTTGACAGGAGCCAGGGGTCCAGGAGACATGGTCGAATGCCTACTGTCCCATGTAGGTGGAAATTACCACCCATTGGGTACCACCGGGTTCAAGACCTCAGCTCAACTGGAGACCAGGTTGTCTGTGCATAGCCCATTGCCCCACAGGGGTGGAGGAGTGTGTGCATCCTCGTGGAGTCAGGGGTGCAGGGAGGACATATGGTATGGGGAGCAGTCAGAGGGTGAACTGGGAGGGGAATAAAATTTGTAGTTTAAAAAAATTAAATAAATGTTTTTAAAAAGACAAAGATAAAATCAAAAAAAGAAAATACAGAAAGAAAGAATGGATAAGTAACATCAAGAATTTTTTGAAGATAGGAAATAAGGTTATATGTATTTAATTATATTAATAATTATATGTAAAATAAATATATGTATACATATACATATATATTATGATTATGTATACATATATATGTGTATACATAATAGAATATATATATATATATATTCTATCAAATAAGTTTATCTTACTCAGGATGATATTTTCCTACCAAGGGTCATAGATTATCTAACAAATCCCTATAACTGGGAAGGAGAAACTTGCTTTCAAGGTGTTATATTTGGGAGTACAGGATGTTTCTAAATCAGTATAAGCTATGGCCTTTGCCCTTGGTTACCTCCTAGAAGTTAGATGTAGGGCCCTATTGTTGACAATACCACAAACATTGGACTTTGAAGATTTGGGTGGCTCAGACCAAAAACCTTCCTCCATGAAGAATAGCTTTCACAATACCAAAAATTCCTCTGCAATTTGCCAAGAGAGGAAAGTAATCAACATTCCTACCAATATGGTGTGCCTATGAATTACAGAAAGAACTAGCACTCTATATCTTTAATGAAACAATAATGGAACTTGCATCTTAGTAGCAAGCCCAACTTTCTAATTGGGCACTAGGCCTACACAACAGAAGAGAAATTATACCTGCTCATGTAAACCTAGCCAAATACACATGACTAGTGAAGTCATGGATCCTAGAGGATAATAAATTACTACTTTCCTAAAGCAGTATAATTTCTAATTTATTTCTACCCTTATAACCACAAGTAAGTGTAGCTCTCACCTTTCATCCAAAAGTCTCCTTTTTGCAGAAGTTAGATACAATGCCAGACCTATATAGAACACAGAACAACTGATTATGATGTGTCCAGCCTCAATTGATACATATACAATGCAATCCCTACACCTATGTCTCAAGAACATTGCAGAAGAGAGGGTAGACAGACTGTCAGAAACAGAAGACCAGAAAGTCTGACATGAGATTGTGTCACCTAGATATCACTGTCAAATTTCAACAGTATGGCTTCCTAAAGAAGAAAGGAATAAACAATTTCAAACACAAGTTGGCATTCCATATAGATACAGTAAATCTCACATGATCCCAGGAAATTAATGACTGTTTAGAGAAGAGTTAATCTTCTTCAGGAATTAGGCCCCTAATTGCTCACTGAATACCAAGTGGCCAGCCCCCAAAATAATACATACAAACAGCACTGTATAGACCTAGATTTATTTATATACTTATGTATATATGTGATTTGTGAGCTTGCCTGCAAGTCTGTGTGTGTGTGTGTGTGTGTGTGAGTGTAACAGAGAGAGAAAGAGAGAGGGAAAATAATTAAAGAATAAGAGAGATGTGCTTGAGAGGGTGGATTGGGGAACATGGGAGGAGTAGTAGAGCAGAAACATGGAAACATACTATAGTATTTTAATTAAAAATAAAGTTTAAAAAGGAAAACCCATTGTATGCTAAGCACTGAATGAAACACTTAATAATCACTTTCTCTTTTGTCTTGCATATACTAAGTACTTAAATTTTGCAGAATATTTTGAGAATATTCTTGTACCCTATAAGACCAGAGACAAAGTTTGGAGCTGTGACGAAAGGATGGACCATCTAGAGACTGCCATATCCAGGGATCCATTCCATAATCAGCTTCCAAACGCTGACACCATTGCATACACTAGCAAGATTTTGCTGAAAGGACCCAGATATAGCTGTCTCTTGTGAGACTATGCCGGGGCCTAGCAAACACATAAGTGGATGCTCACAGTCAGCTATTGGATGGATCACAGGGACTCCAATGGAGGAGCTAGAGAAAGTACCCAAGGAGCTAAAGGGATCTGCAACCCTATAGGTGGAACAACAATATGAACTAACCAGTACCCCGGAGCTCGTGTCTCTAGCTGCATATGTATCAAAAGATGGCCTAGTCGGCCATCAATGGAAAGATAGGCCCATTGGACTTGCAAACTTTATATGCCCCAGTACAGGGGAATGCCAGGGCCAAAAAGTGGGGGTGGGTGGGTGGAAGGTTATGGGGGACTTTTGGGATAGCATTGGAAATGTAAATAAGGAAAATACCTAATAAAAATAAATAAATATATATAAAAAAGACCAGCCAACACTTTAGTATTCATATTTGGCAGATAGTAAAAGCAGGGCCCAGATATAGTAGTAACTTCTTCAACTAAAGGTGATGAAAGATCTCAACCTTTCTTTTATGACTGGTTTGCATTTATAAGTTTTCTTCATGTCTGTGACACAGAATGAGTGAGATAGAGCATGGTAGAGACAGTAGAATAGGACAAACATTAAGAAGCAGCAAGAATTGTCCTTAAAGTTGGATTTTTTATTGTGGACCACCTAGTTCATTGAAAGGATATGCCCTGGCTGCTATGAAACAAAGGAGGCACAACAGGGAAAAGTATAAAAACCGGATAAAAATCAGTTGGAAGAGATGACATAAAAACAGAGCATGCCTCACTCTCCTTATCAGCCATCAAGCCAAACAGAGGGTGCTGAAAGAGTTGAATCAATTTCCTGGGAAGGAAAGAGGAGCTTTTGCACAACTAATAAGGACATCTGGAAAAAGTCTTTCTGATTGGCCAGCAGAGGTTCTTAGGGTAAATCTTAGAGTTCAGTGTTTTGTAGTTACTTTCTGGTTGTCACAGTGAACTAAACATAACAATAACTACCCTTTCCTCCCTCAGATCACTCATCATGATTCCAGCTCCAAGAAAAAAAAAAAACGGCATCTCACATTAGCCTTATTATATTTCTTTTCACATTTTCCTTGTTTGGTTTTCTAGGACTCTGTATTAATTACCTTCTCTCCCTGCTTCTAGTAAAGTCATCTGACAGTCAAAAAAAAAAAAAGAAAGAAAGAAAGAATAAAGAAAAAGAAAAAACAAAAGGAAACATCCTCACCATTTCTTTCTGAATTATGTCTCTTCTTAACTCTCCACCCAGCACTCTCCTAGCTCCCACCCCAGCTCCTCCAACACATAACACACACAAACACAGAGTCCAGTGCTTTTTCTCTATATAGAATGAATTGAAATATTCATACTTTAACTAGCTGTATTGTCTGTAAATATTGCAATCTTTATAGTGGCTTAAAAATAAAAGATAAATATCAGGAAGCAGTACTATCTACCACATGCCATGAATTGTACATTCTTAAATACCACTTCTTGTCACAAACATTGCCTCAAGGATTGTATTAATCTTCATTTTCCAAATCAGCCAACTGAGGCTTGAAAATGGCAAGGGAAATAAACTAGAAATCAGTGCCAAATATATCTGGCTCCAAAGCCACAATGCTTTATGCATTGTATCCTCTCATTGTGAAAGAAACAAAATGTCATCAGGACAGGATGAATGCTAAACCAATTTAATGTCTTATTTAATTTTCACAACACATGTCCCCATTAGTTGTTAACTCCATTCTTTAGATGAAGGAAACAATGCTCATTTCCCAGTGTGTAAACTAAATTTGTAGCAATAGATTAACAAGGAATTAAGGTACTCTTATATAAAATGTCTAACACCACATTTTACACTAATCAGAACTGTAATATTTAGCTATGAGTTTGAACATTCCTAGAGTGTATTTAACTGACTCTGAACATGTTTACTATCATGCTCAGTTTCAAAATGACCCAGGCCTAGATCCCTATTTAGAAAACTATATTCAGATGAATTGTGTCCATCTTGAGGCATGCATTCCTGTGGCTCATAAGCTAAAAATGGTTTAAAGATATTTAATAGGCTGTAAGAAGGAAAAGAAGAGTATGAAGAAGTAAAAGCGACAGTATGTGGGCCACAGGTCTAAAATGCTCCCTGATCCTTTCAAAATGTTTGCCAAAATTTGCACTAGCCCCCCAGCATAGTGTTAAAATTATATATAGTAATTAGGCTATGAGAGTTGTTTCCTTTCAGCCTTATCTTTCTTATTCCTCTTTCTCTACTGGTAGATTCTCTTTATACTAGATGAACACATAAACCAAGTCTGACTAAACTATATGGTATTTCTTTCTGACAATGCTGATTGCTGTAGCTCATATGGAGCCAATTTGAGTCTTTCTCTAATATATGTAAATTCTAAGAGGAAATATTACTACTTTTCATCAATGTCACTATGCCAATGGGAGCTGTATTTACTGCCATGTGAAAAAGTACTGTCTGAAATAAGAAAGCATAGGAGATACTTGAATTCAGATATTAAGATGAGAGATAAAATAAAAACACAGTCATGGCATCTTATAGCATCCTTGTTCTGATATTGAAGTATTTATTCTTTGGAGTTTCACTTCAATTTCATAACTCACTTTAAGACTTCTTACAAGGATATCTCAGTACTTTCTTCTTAAAGAAAAAGCCACTTAATTTTTTTGTTTATTTCATTTTTTTCCCTTCTAGACTGTTGATTTTATGACACAACAATAACAACAAAATCCTGTTCCAATAGAGAAAACAGGATAAAATACTGCTCCAACAAGATAAAAATTTGTTATAATCAGCATCATACCAGCATCCCACTGTGTAACTGTATGAATTTTACGAACTGGCACTATGCCATTAATACCTGTTTTAACATCTTAAAATTAGAATACTAATATCTATATAATGAAGTTTTCTAAGAATCAGGCAGGTAAGCTAAATGTACAAAAGAGTTGCAATAAAGGCAGTAGTACATGCTCACAAATATATGAGTTCTTTTCTCTAATGACTAAGTCCAACTGATCAGCTGACTTCCAGACAAGGAAAATGTCCATGACTCATAGCTGCCCAGCTGTTTCTTGGTGACTCTTGACTGTAATAAACCTGTCAGATTCCTACTCTATAAATCAAATCTTGAACTCGGCAGCTAGTATGACAGGTGTAGTTTAGTAGCGGGGTCTGAAGAAATCACTGAAACTTATGATACATCTTGCATCAAGACAATTTCCTCTTGCCACACGTTATCTAACTTCATATATTGTATATTTTGTAGTCCTCTAGATTTTCCAGTCATTAAAATAAGCCTATCTATTTTAAATAAGTTCATATAATCATGAGCAAAATGTGGTCTGGTTTCCCTGGGGTGGACAGTCAAGCAAGAATTAGCATATCTTTTTATAAAAAGTATTATTATTAACACTGTGAAGCTTTTATCGAAAGATGGCCTAGTGGGCCATCACTGGAAAGAGAGGCCCATTGGACTTTCAAACTTTATATGTCCCAATACAGGGGAATGCCAGGGCCAAAAGAATGGAAATGGGTGGGTAGGGAAGTGGGGGGGGGGTATGGGGGACTTTTGGGATAGCATTGGAAATGTAATTGAGGAAAATACGTAATAAAAAATATTAAAAATTTTAAAAAGAAGCTTTTAATTAATTATTTTAGTTATTTACATTTCAAATATTGTCCTCCTTCCTGGTCTCCCCTCCACAAGCCCCCTCCCAACCCTTTACCCTTCTCTTTGCCTCTAAGAGAGTGCTCCCCAACCCACCCACCCACCCACCCACTCCCACCTCACCCGTCCACCATCACCCTTCTCTGGGGCATCAAACTTCCACAGGGCCAAGCACATCCCCTCCCACTGAGGCCAGACAAGGCAGTACTCTGCTACATATGTAGAGTGGTCCACGGACCACCCCTTTATGCTCTTTGGTTGATAGTCCCTGGGAGCTCTGAGGTGTCTGAGTAGTTGACACTGTTGTTCTTCCTATGGGGTTGCAATCCCCTTGAGCTCCTTCCATCCTTCCCCTAACTCTTCCATAGCGATCCCTGGGCTCAGTCCAATGGTTGGCTGTGAGTATCTGCATCTGTTTCGGCGAGGTGCAGGTAGAGCCTCTCAGAAGACAGTCATGCCAGGGTCCTGTCTGCAAGGCCCTGTCTCCGGACCAGCAATAGGGTGGAGGTTTGGTGTCTGCTCATGGGATGGATCCCAAGTTGGGGCGGTCTCTGAATAGCCTTTCCTTCAGTCTCTGCTCCATTTTTTGTCCCTACATTTTCTTTAGACAGTAATAATTCTGGGCCAAAATATTTGTGATGGGTCTCTTCAGGTTCCATATCCTTACTGTTTGGCATTTCAGCTATTGTCATCCCCATTGTGTCCTGGGAGCGCCCCTGCCCCATATTTGGGACTTTCTAATGGTTCCCCCTGTCCCCTATCCCATGCTGCTGCATATTTATATTCATTCTTCTGGCCCTCTGGGCTTCTCTCCTGTCTCCAACACCTCATCAAACCTCATCCTGCCTCCATATTCCCTTCATGTCTCCTCTCATAACCAGGTCCCTCCCTCCTTCTACCTCCTGTGATTATTTTGTTCCTCTTCTAAGTGAGATTGAAGCATACATAAATGGGCCTTCCCTCTTGTTAAATTTCATATGGTCTGTGAGTTGTATCATGGGTATTCTGAACTTGTTAGCTAATATGCACTTAGCAGTGAGTACCATGTATGTTCTTTGGGTCTGGGTTGCCTCACACAAAATGGTATTTTATAGTTCCATCCATTTGCCTGAAAAATTCGTGATGTCCCTATTTTAAATTACTGAGTACTATTCAATTGTCTTAATGTACCACATTTTCTGCTCCCATTCTTCAGATGAGGGAACATCTGGGTTATTTCAGGTTTTTGACTATTACGAAAAAGACTGAAATGAACATACTGGGGCATGTGTATTATGGCATGGCGAAGCATTTTTCGGCATATGCCCAGGAGTGGTATAGCTGGGTATTCAGGTAGAACTATTTCTAATTTTCTGAGAAACCACCAGATTGATTTCCAGAGTAGTTGTAGCAGTTTGCAATCCCATCTGCAATGAAGGAGTGTTTGCCTTTCTCCACAGCCTCATTAGCATATGCTGTTGTCTGAGTGTTTGCTCTTAGCCATTCTGACTGATGTGAGGTGTAATCTCAGAGTTGTTTTGATTTGCATTTCCCTGATGACTAAGGATGTTGAACATCTCTTTAGGTGCTTCTCAGTCATTCCTCAGTTGAAAATTCTTTGTTTAGCTATGTAGCTCCCCCCCTTTTTTTTTAGCTGTTTGTATAGTTTGGATATTAGCCCTCTATTGGATGTAGGGTTAGTGAAGATCATTTCTCAACCTGTAGGTTGCTGTTTTGTCCTATTGACAGTCCTTTGCCTTACAGAACCTCGTCAATTTCATGAGGTCCTATTTGTCAATTGTTGATCTTAGAGCCTGAGCAATTGGCGTTCTGTTCAGGGAATTTTCTCCTGTGCCAACATGTTTGAGGCTATTTCTCACTTTCTCTTTTATTAGATTCAGTGAATCTGGTTTTATATTGAGGTGTTTGGTCTACTTGTACTTAAGCTTTCTTTGTACAGGGAGATAAGTATGGATCAATTTGCCTTCTTCGATATGCTGACTGTCAGACTATCACCATTTGTTGAAGATGCTTTCTTTTCTTTTCTTTTTTTTTTTTTAGTTTTTTTTTTGTTTGTTTGGTTTTTGTTTTTTTGTTTATTTTTTTGTTTTTTTTTTTTGAGACAGGGTTTCTCTGTGTAGCCCTGGCTGTCCTGGAACTCACTCTGTAGATCAGGCTGGCCTCAAACTCTGAAATCCGCCTGTCTCTGCCTCCCTAGTTCTGGGATTAAAGGCATGTGCCACCACCACCTAGCTGAAGATGTTTTCGTTTTTCCACTGTATAGTTTTTAACTTCTTTGTCAAAGAAATCAAGATATCAATATTTGTGGAAGATATGATAGTATCCATACTGACCCTCAAAATTCTACCAGAGAACTCCTACGGCTGATAAATAACTTCATCAAAGTGGCTAGATATAAAATTAACTCAAAAAAACCGGTAGCCTTTCTCTATACAAAGGATGGATGGACTGAGAAAGAAATTGGCAAAACAGCACCCTTCATAATACTACCAAATAATATAAAAATATCTTGGTATAACACTATGACAAGAACTTAAAGTCTCCAAAGAAAGAAATCGAAGACCTCAGAAGATGGAAAGTTCTCCTATGATCATGGATCGATAGGATTAACATAGTGTTAATGGCCATCTTAGCAAAAGCAATATACAGATTCAGTGCAATTTCCCATCAAAACACCAACTCAATTCCTCACAGAGGCAGAAAGAGCAATTCTCAACTTCATACGGAATAACAAAGATCCCAGGATACCAAAAACAATTCTCAACAATAAAAGAACTTCTGGGGAAATCAACATCCCTGAATTCAAGCTGTACTACAGACCAATATTGATAAAAACCCCATGGTATCGGTACAGAGACAGACAGGTCGATTAATGGAGTAGAATTGAAGACCCAGAAATAAACTCACACACCTATGGACACTTGATCATTAGCATGGTTTTATTATTTTAAAGAGACAGATTCAAAGCACAATGAACACAAGACACATATACATACAGAGATCAATTCCATAAAATTTAGAGAAAAAGAATTACAGAGTAAGAAGTGAACTTTAGATTTCATATTTGCACCAAAATAGGTCATAAACATTAGAAAAAAACACAAAACCTTCCCAATATGAACACTAGAAAGTGCCTTTTGGTGCAATATAGTATCACAGGATCACCTTCTGACCATACTTGATTAAAATGGAGCCTTGTCTGAGAGCAGCAAATGCTGGCAAGCAGCAAGATGTTTTGCAGTATATAGCTAGAAGTGGCAGCTTAATTTGAAAGATCATCTGGCTCTCCTACAGAAAGAAAGAAATAACTGTCAAGGAAGCACCAGATAACTCATGGATACACCCCTTAAACTCAAACAGTAGAGTATCCAGTCTTCATTATCCTGAGAAAGAGCCAGATAGAAATGTGGAGGACAACAAATAAGCAAGCAGGGCTTTTGTTCTGATTGTTCTGTTCTTTCCTTCTCCTAAGACGAAAGCACTTGGGTCATAGAAAATGAAGTGGAAAACATATATCTCTGTAACATTGTACTTGCAGACACACAAATATACATATGTGCATACCAAATCTAAATTCCAGAGAGGATTGCCGAATGGAATGTTCTATGCAATTTTTAAAATTCTGGCTCTTGAAGCTATGAATCTGGACTGTGACAAATAGTAACTTTTGAAAATTACTTGACATTAAGATTGTAGAATATAAATAGCTATGCAATCTGATAAAAAATGTTTCAAAGAATCCATCACTCAACCAAAATTGGTAATTTAAACTAGCACAAAAAACTATCAATGGAATTTAGAAAATATTTCATACTGGTTTACAGTGTTCTACAAATCAGTTGCATATGAATCATGGTATGTCCAGTTTCTCCAAATTCTCCAAATGACTCCTGTCTTACTTAGCTCAGTATAAATTAAAACTTCCCTAGAAAAGAAAAAGCCTTGCCTGATCTTTCAACTCTTTATTCAGTGTCATAATCACACTGACTTTTCTTTAACTCACCTGAATCATTCCCATGCTTGTGAATTTCATTGTTTTATCTATTGCTTTCTTTCCTAGATTTCATAGAACCACATCTTGTATAGGTGTGGCCTTGTTGGAAGAAGTGTATCATTGGGGGTGGGAGTGATGGACTTTAGGGTTTCTAATTCTCAAAACAGACCCAGTTCTTTCTGGTCATACCTCCTGCTATGGTGATAATGTAAAAAAAAAAAACTCTCAATATAACTAGGCTATAATTAAATATTTTCTTTTATAAGAGTTGCCTTGGTCATGATATCTCTTCACAGCAATGGAATATTGACTAAAACAATTAGGGGAATATCTTTTTACTTTAAATGACCCTTTCAAGAAAAGGGGTGTCATCCATTAGCACATTATTTGCCTATAGGAATCATTGTAGATTTTAAGGAAACTGGATAAGTCCATCACTACAAACAAAACAAATCATGAATTATCTTCATGGTATTTATTTGTTCATCAATTTTCTCTCACAAATACTTTAGTGCTGTGAGAATAAGTACCTTGGATTTCCTTTTAAAGCATTGACATATATTCATCATATAAGATGACTGGTTTCATAACTTATTCATATGTACCCCTCCACCCTCTTATGGTCTTCCCTTTTCTATCACACTCTCATTCACTGCTTAAATTTCTCTCTCTCTCTCTCTTTCTTTCTCTCTCTATTTCTCTCTCTCTCTCTCTCTCTCTCTCTATCTCCTCTCTCTCTCTCTCTCTCTCTCTCTCTCTCTCTCTCTCTCTCACACACACACACACACACACACACACACACACCACCACCACCACCACCACCAGCAGCAGAAGCAACAACAACAACAAAGGAAAAACAATCAACAAAACCAATACCTCTAGGGTGCCACTCTGAAGGCAAAACTTTAGAACTATGCACATTTTTTTTCAGTTGTGCAAAGTTGTAGGATACAAGAGCTTCAGAAGCGTACCTGGCTCCACATGAATGTCACTGGGCCCAGAGAGGGAGAGAGAGAGAGAGAGAGAGAGAGAGAGAGAGAGAGAGAGAGAGAGAGAGAGAGAGAGAGAGATGCCTTCATGGTGCAATCCTTATTGGATTTAAATATCCCAAGACTTCCAAACAATAGCATGAAATGCCACTTTTGAAAGCTTCAGGAAAAATAGTCCAACCAGTAAGATCTGCATTATGTGGTGCTTTTAGAAACATAAGGACTGTTTCCAGGAGTCTTTGGGGGCTCAATCTATACTAGAAGGCAGAAAACATATAGTAATTTTATTTCTCAAGAATCAATGTTTTTTTTCCTATTATAATTTATACTTCTTTGGGGACTTTTTATTTCCTTTTTTCTTTTCTAACAGTCTGGGAATAGAAATATCTCTTCTGCTTGGAAATAGAAATATCTCTTCAATATCTGTCCCAACATTCGATATTGCAGGCTCAAAAGTATAGAAAATTTTTCTTCTAGAAAAATCATGCCCAAGTCTCATTCATATTTTGTTTACAGGAAATTCTGAATTTTAGACTTATATTTGGTGCTGGAAAAAGTAATGCAATGGAAAATGTGTTTCATATGTGAGAGTAAGAATTTTGGGAGACCATGAGTGATATGTTATAGTTGTAAAATGTCTCATTCAAAAAATGAAGTTAAAATACCTATAGTTTAAATGAAGCTTTGCCACTTGGGATACTCCTCCAAGAGCAATAGACTAACAAAATTATAACACCAGGCATGAAAAACCTTCGTTAAAGTTTTTGATCACAGTAGTCTAAAAGACCCCTAAAGCAATTTAGGCTATTGCTGTTGCCTTTGTTTGACTCCCAGAAGTTGAAGTTATGTCCCTATTGCTAAAGACACTATGCAACTAGGACACTGAATTCAGAGGAATAAATATAGGTCCAAATAAAAGCCTGATCCATGAGGACCAATGTTCATATTACCCAAAGGTGCTATTTAAGGTTCTAACAGAGGAAACAATCAATGATCCTTCTCAGCTCTGATGCCTATGAACCATCACAATGATCTGCATGATAAAATATCCCTAAAGGTGCAATATTGCATGGTGGAAACCAACAGCTGTTTAATTGGGCTTAAGTCCTGCTCATCAGGAGGGAAATCATGCCTAGTACTTGTTGGAATATTTTATTGGCTTCTTATACCTTTACCTCTCTTTCAACACTTACTCCATCCTAATCCCTTCCAACTTTATAACACTGGGCAGGAGAGAAAGAAGGTTAGAGGGGAAAGAAGATATACACCTCTTCGGACTATTTCCTGCTGTTTCGAGTCATTGTGTTCCTTAGGGCAAGTCCAATCTTCATAGTCAGAATATCCAGCAATCAAGCAATAGCAATTGAAGCAGCAGGAAACAGCAGGGGGAGCAGCAGTCACCACAAGCTCTATAGGGGCTCTTCCATTTATATCTTCTCCAGAGTTCTAAAATTTAAACTCTCTATAGCTGGCAAAAATCACTCCCCTGCTAGTGTACGAGGCAAATCATAATCACCTGCTGTGAAGCAGCCTTTTATCCCACACATGGGATTAAAACAAAAATATATTCATATAACATAACTGAGTTTTTAAATTTTTATTTAATTTTTTTTTACACTCCAGATTTTATCCCCCTCCCGGTTCACCCTCTGACTGTTCCATATCCCATACCTCCTCTCCCTGCCCATCTCCATGAGGATGTCCCCACCCCCACATTATCAGACCTTTCCACTTCCTGGGGCCTTCAGTCTCTTGAGGGTTAGATTCATCTTCTCTGACTGAACCCAGACCAAGCAGTCTTCTGATGTATATGCGCATAACTGAGTTGTTTTTAAGAAGCAAAATTCTCATTGCATGTATCTTTAACCTAATAAACTGCATGTGGTTAATAAGATTATGGATTTTATAGGAGAATGAACATCTGAAACTTCCCTGGTAGAGTTTCTAACTCTATTCTAAATATTTTTCTTATACCCACTGGGAAGTGTAACGGTCATCCCTCATCACTGAAGCTTCTTTACAGAGCAGATAAAGAGAAGTACAGACAACCATCATTCTTCAGAGAACATTGCAGAAGAGGGAGTAGAAATAGAGTAATAACCAGATCAGGAAGTCAGATGTAAGATAATGTGTTATAATATGACAAGGAAGCTGCACCCATGAAATCTCAACAGTAAGGCCATCCAAAAAAGGCTCGAACAGTGACAATACCATTTGACATAAAAAGTGGATGGGGAAATATTCATAGGGCTCCATCTGTAGATGAAGAGCTACAGTCAATTAATGATTACTGAGAGAGGGAGAATTTGTCCTCCCCAGAGATGACATCCCTAAGTGGTTTTCTAATACCAAGTAGTTAGGCCTAAAAACATATATATGAGCATCTGAGCAGGTTGTATTTATGAATGCATAATAATAATTTTAAAAGAGGCCATGAATTTGAAAGTGAGTTGGGGACATGGGATGTGTTGAAGGCAAAGGAGGGTAGAAATGATGTAATGTACTTTACTTAAATAAAAATATTTGGCATTGTTTGCTGTGCAGGGAATACAAACTAATACTACTTCATTAATTCACTTACCACAGACTGAATGGCCAAGATCAGCAAATGACAACAAATTCTAGTATGGATTTGGGTAAAGGAGAACTCTAATACACCATTGATGGGAATAAAAAATCAGGCTAGATTTTTCTCAAAACAAGTAGATGTAGAAATATCCTACGATCCATCTGTATTACTCCAGGTTTTATAAAGTCCCACAAGACTTTATGTCCTATTATAAAGAAACTTGGACATCCATCTTAATTGAGGCTCAATTCACAATAGCTAGGAAATGCACTGAACCAAAATGCCCTTCAACTGATGAATGAATGGCAAAATTGTGATATATATGTGTAATGATCTACCACACTACTATACAGACAAAGTTAAATTATGAAAATTTCAAGTTAATCCATGTCAAAAAGACAAATACTGAATGAATGTTGTCACTCATATTTTCATCCTACCATCAAAACATTTGTTTTTTTATGTTTAGCCTGACATATATGAAGAAGCCAGAATACTAGAAACTAGTCGTTGAGGGGTGGATGCTCTAAAGAAAGTGATATAGAAAAGGAAAGGTAAAGTGAAAGTAGAGAAGGGGCTTTCTACAGGCAGAAGTGTTTAGGCATGGAGAAGGTAGAAAATGAGAAATGAGAACAAAGACTTAACAGAAACTTATAAAAAGTTGTATGAACCATATGAACTTCCAACTCAAGGAAAACAGTTAAATTACAGGGGATACTGGGATACAGGTGAGAGAAAATATGAGAGGAAATATTCAGGGTTAAACGTTTAAATGAGAATAGGAATATAGAAAGGAAAAAGTAATAGATTAGCAAAAGCTCATAGTACATTAAGATGTCTTAAGTAAATTCACAAGTTTGTGTAAGCTAATTAAACATGCATACAATATATGTTATTGGTTTGAGTTAAACAAACTCCCTAATGTTCTAGTACATTGGAATACTTGTTGTCTATTTGGAAGTGCTTGGAAAAGATTCTTAGGTGTTGGAGGATGCCTATCACCTGGGGTGGGCTTTGAGGATTTAAAAGCCCTGGCCACTCCAAGTTAGCTTTCTCTGTGCCTCCTGGTTTCATATCTGGATGTAAATGTTCAGCTACTACCCCAAAGCCATGCCTGTCTGCCTGCCTGCCTATCTGCCTGCCTCCTACCATGTTCCCCTCCATGATGGTCATGTGCGTTCACCTTCTGAAACTGCCTTTTATAAGTTACTTTGGTCGTGGTGTCTTATTACAGCATAGAGAATTAATGAAGACATATGTCTTAGCTAGGGTTTTACTGCTGTAAACAGCCACCATGACCAAGGCAACTCTTACAGGGACAACATTTAATTGGGGATGGACTACAGGTTCAAATGTTCAGTCATTTATCATCAAGGAGGGAGCATGGCAGCATCCAGGCAGGCATGGTGCAGGAGGAGCTGAGAGTTCTACATCTTCATCTGAAGGCTGCTAGCAGAATATTGGCTTCCAGGCAGCTAGGAGAAGGGTACTACAGCCCACTCCCACAGTGACACATCTACTCCAACAAGGCCACACCTACTCAAACAATGCTACTCCTCAAAATAGTGCCACTCCCTAGGCCAAGCATATATAAACCATCACAGCTTCCAACCATCTCAGGCTAGGGCATCTCTCAGAAGATGGAATAAAAAAAAACATGATCCAGTAAATTTGGGGGAGAGTTGTGAAATGTTAGCTTCTGAACATGACAGAGTTTTAGCAAGCACCAATTTATAGCAGCTATGATTACCTGCACAAGATCAAGTCAGTGAAAATACCATTATAGATGAGAAAATGCCCAGTGCTACACTCTATCAAAGATGCTATGGGAAGTTGATGGCTGCTGAGGGAGGATGTGCCACTCTCCTTTGTGGCTATGGCTCACAAGTGGACTGCTCATGGAGTGATTTTCTCCAATTAAAAAATAAACATTCAACAGCCATTTATTTCCAGCATTTTGACCAGTTATAATCCTCCAATGTAACCATTGCCCACTATATAAAAGACGTTTATAAGACTGAAATCCACAGAAGCAATAATATATGGACATAAATATAAACAATAAGAAAGCCATTTCACAAGTACACCATAGTCATCACCAAAATAATAACAGATGTTTCTCCAGTAAGGCCTATAACTGCCCCAGCCGAAGGATATTCTTATAAAATACTAGACACACGTCCCCTCATGCAGGGGTCTATTGCAAATGCTGGTGCTCATTTCATACTCCTTCTTCCACATCCAGGTTATCCTTTTACACAGCATATTGACTGCAATTGGAGGAGGTCTAATGTGAATAATGTAAATTTTCCTTTTCTACTATTTCTAATGAGATTTTATTTTGTCATATACCATAATTGTTAGCATTTTGTCTAAGCTCTGCCCCACAGTTATCTGGCAAGAGCCAGGTGTGCCTGACTCACTATAAAAGGGGCTGCTTCTCCCCGCCTCTCCTCTCCTCTCCTCTCCTCTCCTCTCCTCTCCTCTCCTCTCCTCTCCTCTCCTCTCCTCTCCTCTCCTCTCCTCTCCTCTCCTCTCCTCTCCTCTCCTCTCCTCTCCTCTCCTCTCCTCTCCTCTCCTCTCCTCTCCTCTCCTCTCCTCTCCTCTCCTCTTCTTCCTCTCTCTCTCTCTCTCTCTCTCTCTCTCTCTCTCTCTCTCTCTCTCTCTCTCTCTCTCTCTCTCTCTCTCCTTCTCTCTCTTGTGCTTTTGCTATTGCCTTCTTTCTCCAGTTCTTTCCTCTTCCCTTCCCTTCCCCCTCCCCTCCATGTGTTCATGGCCGGCCTCTACTTCTCTACGCTCTGTCTCTTCCTCTCTGCATTTCTCTGCCTCTATTACCCTCTTGACTCCTCTCCCCATGCCCTGAATAAACTCTATAGATACTATATCATTGTGTGGCTGGTCCTTCAGGGGGAAGCATGCCTCAGCATGGACCCGCTGAGGTACCCACTTTCCCCATACCTCACCACACATTCACCAAACATATCCCTCTCTCTTTATCTTTTTATA
Source organism: Mus caroli (assembly GCF_978045245.1). NCBI lineage: Eukaryota > Metazoa > Chordata > Mammalia > Rodentia > Muridae > Mus > Mus caroli. The sequence continues at coordinate 71,589,560 of NW_028227260.1, forward strand.
AACACATCAATAATTGCTCCCACAACCTCCTTATTTTTCCTGAAAGTATTTTTATATATGGATAGTTTCTCAAAATGAGATTTCTACAGGGGGGCAAGCACTGAATAGTCCTATTCCACTATGTTGCTGATGTTATCACTACTTAATATTTTATATATTCTTTTCAATTCAAAAATATTTATTTAAAATATTTTAATATTTCTAAATATTATATATTATAATGATAAATAGTATAAATAATAGTATTTATTAATATTTACTTTAAAATATTTATTTTCATTTTCTGTGTATGTTTGAGTACCTGCATGTATGTACATGTATCATGTCCATATATGGTACCTTAGGAAGCCAGAAGAGAACATGTGATACTCTAGAGCTAAAGTATCATGTGGTTTTGAGCTGCCTGATGTATGTGCTGGGAACCAAATCAGGGTCTTCTGTAAGATCTCAAGGGCTCGTAACTACGGTGCCATCTATCCTGTTCCCTAGTGTTTTTATTTTTAAAAAGGAACTAATCTTTGAAGTATTGTAAAAGACTGTATTCATTTTCACTGTCGCTGTAATAAAACACTCTGAACAAAAGCAACACATAGGAAAAGGAGTTATTTGGCTTAGGGTTCCAGTAGGTTAGCATTCATAATGTTTGGGAAGACCTGGTGTCACAAGCAGGAAGCTGAGAGGTCATATCTCAAAAGCACACAAGAAGCAGACAGCTAAGGAGAATTTGGGTGAGGCTAGAAAGCCTGAAAGCCCTCCCTGAAGGACTTAACTTCCTCCACCAAGAAGGTTTCATAATGTTGCCAAACAGCACCACCAACCATGAACCAAGTATTCAAAATAGTCTATGAGGGACATTTAAAAAAAATCAAACAAACAAACTAGAGCACTATAGCAAAGGGTTAGTGAGCAAAGTTTTATAAATTGCCTAAAACTAACTGTTGCCCATATGAGCAACAATTAGTTTATAAAAGTATATATACATATATATACATTTATAAATGTATATATATATAACAATTTATAAACGTATATATATATATATATATATATATATATATATTGTCTCATGGATAGCAACTTGGCCTTTTGTAATTAGTAAATTATCATAATTATAATATGCCAATTTTTTGATTATATTAAAGCTGAATGACAGAGAAGAGATATTTGCTTCCAAGTTCCTTTAAAGTAAAATTATTAATAAGCATATATATAATATGCATGATTCTGGGCTTGGACCTTGGAGTGTGTAGTATGTAGAAAAAACATGGGTTTGGCTACTTGCCTGAGTCAAAACTGTATTATTTCAGTTAGTGTTTGAGTAATGCAACACCAAATAAAACCAGGACATACTGACAAGGAAGTAGATTAATAAGCGAACTTATCACTGAGCATGTGGAGAGCATGGTTGGAAGACTATGAGGAACTTGGTAGTTAGGATGCCCACACGAGATTTACCTTTTAGATATGCTCGATTAATTCACACCAACATAAAGTTTGCAATACCAAGGGGCCTCCCTTCCCAGTGATGGCAGTGAAGGCCATCTTCTGCTACATATGCAGCTAGAGATACGAGCTCTGGGGATACTGGTTAATTCATATTGTTGTTCCACCTATAGGGTTGCAGACCCCTTCAGCTCCTCGGGTGCTTTCTCTAGCTTCTCCATTGGAGGCCCTATGTTCCATCTTATAGATGACTGTGAGCATCCACTTCTGTATTTGCCAGGCACTGGCATAGCCTCATATGAGGCAGCTATATCAGGATTCCTTCAGCAAGATCTTGCTCGCATATGCAATAGTGGCTGGGTTTGGTGGCTGATTATGGGGGGAATGCCAGGGCCAAGAAGCGGGAGTGGGTAGGGGAGCAGGGCGGAGGGGGGTTATAGGGAGCTTTCGGGATAACATTTGAAATGTATATAAAGAAAATATCTAATAAAAAATCAATAAAAAAAGAAAAAGAAAATTAGCTGATTCCACGGAAATCCACTCTTTGGTGTTATAGCTGTATTGGAAGGTCTTCTTTTTCTTTTTTCTCTTGTTGTTAGTACTATTTTTTTTTTCCAGGCGGAATAAAGCTGTTAGGTGAAACTGCAAAAAAAAAAAAAAAAAAAAAAAGAAAGAAAGAAAGAAAAAAAAAAAGAAAAAAGAAAAAAATCACACCAACATTCTTTATAATACCATGCTATAGTGCAAACTAACATCTCACTAGTAGCAGGGAACAGTTGATCAGTCAGACATTTGCTGCATGGCTCCACTGAGAAATCCTCTCCTGTTAGAATGTTTCTTGCAGGTCTGGCCCACTTTGCTTTGAAGCCCTTCACCTGCCACAGGCCCAATGGATGGCATTGATGGAGGTCATAAAGGGACCTTGAGAGTATACATTGGTGCAATCACTGAAAGGTGGTCATGTCTGAACTCAGCTACAGTGACTGAAACTTAACAGTCACCAAAGCTATTAAAGGCTGCTACATAAAGGCTGTTCTCAAAGTCTTCTTGTGGATGGGTATCAGTGCAGAGGCTTGAGATGCTGTCTCAGGTCAGTGTGATACTAAAATTGCCTTCAAATGTCCACATATTTTAGTATTTAAATAGTGTTAGTTTTGTGTTATGGGTTTTTCACACTTTAGTGCTGGTTCACTAGTATATCAATGCCACCTTAAGGTTGGTTTACTAATATATGAAAGGCTGTGTTGGGCTTAGTTTATACGGGGCTGGTTCCTGTCTTGCAGACATTATTATTTCATTATTATACATTATTTCAAGTCACACAACATTGTTTTTGAGTTATATGAATTATTTAATTTATTTTCCTAATATTGGGCTAGAAAATTAGTTGGCTAGTGTATACTTTGGTGTACTCTGGGAGTCAAAATGCAATCTCTTAACCTGGATAGGATATAAACAACATACATTTCTCATAGTTCTATAGGCTTGAAGGATAAGAATAAGATATAAGTTGATGCACTGTTTAGTCCATTCCACTCCCTCTATTGCTGCCTTCTTGTATTTTTACATGATGGAAGAGACAAGGAATATCTGTCATCTATATAATTTTTTTATAAGAATACTAATTTTTCATGAAGTCTCTGCCCTTTATAAAGGAATACCTACAAATACTCTGCCATTAGAATTTAGGGTTCAGCATATGAGGTTTGGGGGAGATATAAACATTTAGACCATATCAAGGAGAAAATGGTTAGTAACTATATTCATTACTATCATCTGTATCAGTGATAGTTTCAGTTACTGAATTCCTGTGCTTACAAATCATATAAGGAGACTATAAATTCTCCTGTTTAATCTTCCTAAAATTCCCTGTCTTTTTCCCCCTTTTTAATGGACACGGTCCTTGAAGTTCAAATATGTTTAAGTGGATGTTTCAAAATCACACATGTAAGCTAGTGAGAAATTAAAAACTTCATTTTAGGATAGAAAATATGATACATGTGTATTGCTAAGTTATAATCATACTTGTTTGAGAAGGATAATATAATATGGCATGTTTAAAATCAAATTCTGGTTTTCATTCTGGAACGAATTTATGCAACTTTGTACCCTTGGACATTTTAGTCTAGTTCTCTGATTTTGAGTTCCCTATTTTATGAATTAGTAAAAAGAATACATATGGTAAATGGCTGACTATCAGATAGATGGAGTCAAGTGTATAAAATATTCTGAGACGATTCACCTTAACAAATGTTCATAGAGATAAGACAAGAGAAACCTCTATTACATGATCTGAGAGGGACTATTTTAAGAAATAGAAGGAAACTGGTAGATGGAAATTTTATCCCAAAAAAAGAATGTTTCCAGAAGAAAACTGACCAACACTGGGAAAAGCTGGGGATAAAGAAGAAAATGACCAAAAATGTTCTCTAATATTGGGCACGAACAATTTCCCTATTGTCCAAAAGAGAGCACATAGTGTAAGAAGCCTGGTTACAATGTGTTAGACTGTTGACATAAATGATGATTTGGAAACAGTAAGTACAGAGTACTCTGGTCAGAATTTTTAAATGATTTTACTAGTATACTTATGCTTACTTATAGTGATGGGTTTCATTTTACATTTTCATACAAGTACACAATATAATTTGATCAAACATTCATTCCTTATTACCTTCTCTTGTTTTATTTCTTTTCCTCTTCCTCTTCCCTTCTACTTTCATGGTGATGGTGGTGGTGGTGAGGGGGTGGTGTGGGGGAGGGAGATTCAGTGAGTTTCATTGAGGTTGCTTGTTTGCAGGAACATGGATGAGGGGTTGTTGACAGGATTACAGGCAACTTTTCAGTGACTGTGATGTTAAGGAAACTGTCTTCCCCATCAACTGTCTATTCAACTGTAAATCCTCAGGCAAAGTTTAGACCCAGGACCCCCTCCTTACTTCATGATGAAGTATTGACAGGTCTAGTCTTTTGCAAATTTTATTCAGGTAATCATGGCTTTTTTTAGTTCTAGAATGCATCAGCCATGTGATCCTTCAAAGACATTGTTCCACATGCCCTTACCTCTGCTTCTAGCTTTTACATACTTTCTCCCAATTTCATGGTATTTCTTGAACCATGGAGGAAGGGATATAAATGTCCAATTCATAGCCAAGCATCCAACAATTACTTGTTCTCAGGACTTTGACTTGCTGAGTCTTTTAGTTGCATTTTCCATGCCAAAGTGAATCCTCTCTGATAGGCCTAAACATAGTTATTCAGTAATGATTTGATTAGTACATTATGCCTGTGTATCATAGCAAAAGCACTGTCTTCCCTACTAGGGCCTATGGCCTCTCTATCTAGGGGCCTTCATTTAATTTTATAGTATCTGACCCAGTATCTGGTCAGAACTTTAAGAAAAGAGGAGAAATCAACTTGTTCATTAAGGAGGAGACAGTGTAGATCTAGGTTCCACTTACCTTTATAATGGGAGGAGGATTAAAATGTGTTTGTGGGTAGAGGGTGTGGTCACAACAGAGAAGAAAAATAATATAGATACCAGTGAAGATATGGATGATTGATGGTGCTTGTCTACAGGTGGCAGGAAGAAGGGGTTCATTTCTCCTTCTCTCCTTTCAGAGAGAAGGTCAGGATGAGCAAAGAGGGCATGACTATAATGGAATTAAGTGAAAGAATTGGGTGTTCTTGATAGAAAAGTGCAAAGTCTGTTTTCTATCCTGAAAATTCAGTTCTGAGTAGGAAAAATTAAGGAAAGATTTGAGGTACAAAGAAGTTTTCCAGATAGGATAGGATGGTCCATTTTGGGAAGGAAAAAATGGCTTGTTTTTAAATGTAGCAGTGAAAAATTCAAGGCTGACTTATTTTTAAGTGTTCTGGATGGTTTGCTGCTTGTGGCACTATGACAAATTGTCTGTTGTTGCTGTGTTTCAATGTTCTCAGTCACAAAGTAAAATCTTGCATATAGAACATTTAACACAGGAACTGACATGGACAGTTGATGAAGTGACTATAAAATTTTACTCGTCACTACTTTTTCTTATATACTTCTGATGTTTAATTTTTTAATTGAGGATTATTGAAAATCATGTGCAGTAGTTACTGTGAGGTCCCAAGGGAGTCAGTCTCAAGGATCAACCTAAACATAATAGTTTTGAACCTTTGACCTTCTCATCCATTCATATGTTAATTCATTTATTAAAGACATACTAATAGATTTAATATAATTTGTAAAAACATGTGCTCCAGGTGCTATTTTGGACCTGGAAATCAAACAGTGAAATGATACAATATGTTCTTGAAACACAGGTCCACATTCCTGAGAGACAAATTAGAGTCAGGGAAGAGGATTAGTTTAATAAACTCTCAGATATTCCAGTATCTGAATGGTAAATAGAGAAGACAAATTCTGAGAAAAGTATAGAGGAAATAATTAAATCAAGAGTCATAATTTTTATGAAAGCCAAGACAAGAGTCAAGAAAGGAAGGGTCTGCACAATTCTGGATGTTCTAAGGAACATCAATAAGTCAGAGTCTCTAAGTCTGACAGCAAGTTATCCGTGAGTGGTCTTAAGGAGAACAAAATATAATGAGTTTAAAAATAAACAGGTAGAGCCAAATATAGTGGTTTATATCTTTAAAGCCAGCTTTGGGGATTTTAGGGATTTGGTGGCATATATATATATATATATATATATATATATATATATATATATATATATATATATATATTCCTGGTTTGCTTGCCCTATGTAATAAGACAGGGGAATGCCAGGGCCAAGAAGTGGGAGTGGATGGGTTGGGGAGCAGGGTGGGAGGGAGGTATAGGGTGCTTTGGGGATAGCATTTGAAATGTAAATGAAGAAAATATCTAATAAAATGCCTTAAAATATTAACAATATTATCACAAAATTGTTAGTAGCTATTTGTTTTATATGAATGAATGAATGAATTTCTGTAAGTAAAAATTAAAAATGACGCTCTCTCAACAAACCAAAGCTACAACAAAAAGGGAAGAAGAGTAAATGTGATCATATAAAACCAATTACGATGGTAAAACTTTGCAATATCTTAGCTTAAACTAGAAAGACAAAAGGAAGCAGAAGCATCTGAGGGCAAAATGATTACAAAGATACATGAGAAATGATAAATAGACAATAAGAATGAATGCTGAAATATCATTTTGAGACAAAAAGCAATGCTTAAATGTGATAGAAGCATGAACTTGAGGAAGGAGAGGTCACTTCTCTTTTATTCTTGAAAATGAAGTAGTCTGTTCAGTGTTTTAGAGTAGCATTTGAGTCTTGACTAAGAAGAATGAGCTTAACATCGTTATTTTTGGCAAATGGAAAGAAACATGGTATAGGATGAGAGAATACACTAATTAACTATGCTAGAACTTAGCTGAAGTTTGAAAAAAAAATCACATGAATAAAAGTAACTTTTTTTTTATATCCTAGACTTCTAATCTAGAAGACCCAAGCCATTCAGTGAGACAGGTATGGACAAACTTATTTACACATATTACATATGCTGAATAACATCCAGAAGAAACTGATTGTGTACGTCATGGATGCTGCTTGACATACTAAAAACCAAAGGGTCAATTCTATGGCTTTCATTTCCACTCTTTAGATTCTACAGACTGAAAGAGCTTTCAAATAACTGAATAGCCCTTTTTTTTAAATTATAATAAGTCACTCTAACTATCTTTTACCCTTGAATTAGAAGCTACTCTGGCTTTTTGGAGAATTCAGTAAAGCTAATATTCCTAAGTGGCATGAGGAATTTCTGAAAGTTGACATTAGAGAGCCATCTCTGTGTGTGGTCCAAGAAGAACCTATTTGCACCCATATACATTCATAGGGGAGGCTGGACCTGACTATTCTCCAGTTAGGTATGTAAGGTAGGTTCTAACAATGATGTATAATCAGAGAAGAAAGGATTATACTCTTTGTTCTCATGAAATAACTTCCATGATTTGGGGGAGCCCAAAGAAGTGAAGTGACCCAACTCAGTTTCCATTGCCCATGGGACTCAAATAGATTCCATATAGAGAAAATAGTTGAGAGCTTTACTCTGACTCAGTGTCATACTCTACCTAGGGTACTTGGAGCTAGTACTGAGGAAAAGCTCTTTCACTGGAGTCCAAAATGCAGGGGCAATTCCATTAGCGTATATTAGGGTATTGGTACTCTTTCTGAAAACATTTGAATGGAGAACTAGAGGAAGTGATGGAGTCATAATAATGACTGGGAATAGGGCCATGACGTTGGCTGTTGAAAAAATGTTTAAGCTGAAAAGCCACAAGTCCAAAGATCAGTTCTTAACATTCCAAGTATTAGGAGAAATAAACCAAAGATACTAAAATGTTGAGCATATTGATAAAATGGAATAGTAGATTAGATCAAAGATATATGGTAGGGATGGTTGTCAGATTGGAGTTGAGTAAATTATAAAGTATTATAAATCACAATCAATACATTTGGCTTTTTACTATGTATAAGCACACTAACAGAATGGTTGGATTTACTAATATTTTAAAAGGGCCAATCTGGCTGCTATGCTGAGAAATGACTAGAATAGGGAAATTACAAAAAGAAGGAGAACACATGGCTACAGTTGAAGTAAACGTTCTGAATTATGAAATTTAGAATGAATTTTAGAGACAGAAAATGCTAGTGAACTATTTGCGGGGTTATAAAAAAAAGTAAAGCCAGAGATTATTCTGTTATTTCTGATCTCATAAGTTGTTAGAATATATACATTAATTGATAAAATGTGTTAAAGAATGCTTGTTAAGTTCGCAGTGAAGATCAACAATTATTCTACTATTAGACAAATTATGGGATGGGGCAGAGTTGCTTAGAGATATTTTCCAAATAATATGACAATAACTTAAGGACTCTGAAGATTTTTTTTTTTTTGCAACCTTCCTCTCATGTTTCTTCCAGACATCATGGAGTACTAGGATTCACTTTGGCAAAGAATTTGTATAGTAAACCCTACCTCAAAAGATGGTTGTTAGTGACCAAATAGCACAAATTACATGATTGATTTGTTTTAATTTAAATCTGGTGTCTCCCAAGGACCCATTTGTCCATAGCTTGGACAGTAGCCCATGGTGCTACTAGAAAACGTCAAGAGCTTTTAAGAAGTGAGGTCTAGTGGGAAATATATTGGTAAGTGGGACTCTATCTTTTGAAAAAGAGAGTGAGATCCATATCATTTGAAAGGTTTCTCTTTTGAATTCTGGCCATTATGTAAATGGCTTTGTGCCACTGACTTATAATAAGCTAAATTACCACAGACCAAACAACAACAACAACAACAAAACAGGGGAAACCATCCATGGACTGAAAGCTCCAATACTATGAGTCCAAGCAAGCCTGTCCTTTTCACAAGTTGATCATTGTATAGAATCTGGGTAACAGAGATGAGCAGCTAATGTTGCTTTTGCCTACCATCTAGACCTTTGTTGTTAAATTCATTATCTGAAACTCAGATGCAACTATATCAAATGAGAATGCTGTTAGAAAACCAGTCTCAGCCTCACATTGGTGATACTAATTTTGAATCTGTGTGTTATCAGAAACACTATGTGACTATATGTGTACATTGGCATGTGAGAAGCACCACGTTTAGAATTTCAAGACCATCAAGGCTAAAAACCTGTTAAAATTTCAAATACAGAAAGCAAGACTGAGAGACATTATATGAGGTCAAGTGTCCTAGTCCTCAAACCAGCATTCTTTTTACTACAATGGAGTCTCAAATCTCAGTTAGCTTAGACATTCTCGTTTGTAGAAGATAGAGGAAAATCAGAGAGCCCCTGTTTTGGAAAACTTTGCCATCTCTGGGAGAAGAGGCAGATTCTTCTCCTATTAGTTGCCCCTTGTCCCTACTCAGGACAAAATTAGCTATGTAGGTTAGGAATTTTCATTTTATTCTCAGAGATGATGTCAGATGACCCCAAAGTATATGAATGTATGTATGTATTCATGTATGTATGTATGTATGAATATTTATATGCATGTATGTATTTATATTCAAAATACACATGTATATCACTAAATTCTAGTCATTATTCTAATCCAATTCTGCTCTTTTCCTCCAAAGGTTTTCAGCCTTCGAGACTTGATTCTTAATTCCTGTTTATGCACTGCTCAGGCCAGATGAGGTTCCATAGTTTTCTCAAGGCACATTGTTTGGTTCTCTCCTCTACATCTTGTCTCAAGCTCCCATTTCTTCCTATTTATAATGTGTTCCAGGACATCCTCCACTTCTGTCTGTCAAGTGAGACTCTAAGAAAGTGTCATTGGTGGAAGAGCATATATATATATATATATATATATATATATATATATATATATATATATATTAGTGTCTGTATGTGTGTACCATAATAGGTATGTGTAGCAAGAGACCCAGAGACCCAATAGAAGTCAAAGGATGGCATAAATTCAGAGTGAAGTATAGGATTCAGTTTTTCTTCATTTTTTAGTAGTCTTTCCCAAGCTTTATATTTTCTGTTAAAACTCTTAATCTTCTGAAGGTATTAATATAAAAATGCAAAGCCAGAGCCAGAAAGTAGCTTCGACTCGTGTCTGAGAATCCTTACTTTTTCAACTTTTGGCTTTCTCTGGAACCCCAAGCCTGCTAAATCATGTATATGAACTTTAAAAACTTAAAAAAAAAAAGCTGCATTTTGCTAGCTGCCTCCTCCCTTCCTCCCCACAGATTAGGCTAGATCTAACTCTGGGCCCTTCCCTCCCTAGACCCAGCTTCAGTTCCTGGAGCTTTAGTAACTCTTGCCAGACTTGTGACTTGGCCAGTGTTTACCCGCCAGACTCACACTGTCCTTTCAGGGGCGGGGTTTATTTGCATAACCACTCCCAGACTTATAAAATGGTCCAATAGCTGTCCTGCATTCCTTACAGGGGAGGGGAGGGGGATAGGCATAACATGAAAGAAATAGAGGATGGATTTGATCTGTTGTTGCTACACGTGGAAGTGAAATGACTCCAGCAGAACCCTGGTTGCAACGGATTCCACCTATTGTGAGAGCGGTATGCTGTCTGGGGGCTGAGGGGCGGCTGTTGGGCTGGTTGTCTGCTCTGTACTCGAATGCTTTTGTTCAAAGAATCCCATTGTAAGATCCATCCATTTGATCTTGACAGAGTAAGTGTGGGAACATCCTTCCTGTGGTAAATCACTTGGAACCTGTGGCACCTAGGGACGGAAATAGAGGACCAGAGAACTATATCAGATGTCCCTGTAAGAGTGCTACAAAGTCAGCATGACTTGGGGGGAAGAAGGGATTCTGTGGCTCTCAGTCATTCTATCCGTTTGTGCCCTGACAGCATTCTCCTAGATGTCAGAAACGTAGGCTGTTATCCCTACAGCTTTGAGTAGTCAGTTCCTGCCTGTGCAGGTTCGAACTGGGGCCAGATGGCCGCTGGGAATATGCCCGGACTTGTCCAACAACCCTGTGCATCTGGGATCCAGAGATAAGGAAGAGAAGGAGCCTGGGAGTTAGCTCTTGGAGAGGAGGAGGGAACGGATTGGACAAGCAGAGCATCCTGTGGAAAACTGAACTAGCCCACCCACGTGGTGCCTGGGCAAGTCCGGGCCTGTGTAAAAAGCAATTTGGCACTGTGTATGGGGGCTTTCAGTCCAGCCTCGTCACCAGTGCGACTGAGTTTCATTTGATCACTTGCTGCTGGAAGCCGAGCCCGGGACAGTGATATTTTGATCCGGCCTCACCCCAAACACTGGCCAAGGCCCAGACAGCTGCAAGAACTGGCAGGGTGAAAGGAGAAGGGACCTGCCAGAGACTAGGCTGGGAAAACAGGCTGCAAGATCTCATTTTGACAGGTTTTGGCAGCGCTGGCCAATTTCATCTAGGGCAGTAAGAGGTAGTAAATTGTGGAACTCTCTGTCCAGGTAAAGTTTCTGTCCCCCTTGACTCACCATACCTTTCATCCAACCTATGATGCATACTGAATATTTGCTCTCTATCACCAAGTTTGAAGTACTAAGCCATATAGAGGCTGTTCTCCCTGGAGCCTTAAGAGACTCATCCTGAGTGTAGGACGACAACCAGTACTGCACAAGATGAGCTTTAAACATACAAGCAAAACTCTCTGAAGTTTTCATGTAGGGACCATATCAACTAGAGCTAGAGAAAGTCAGATATGGGTTTGCTTGTTTTTGTCTGTTTGCTTGCTTGTTTGTATGTTTTTGGACACCTTTTGAGTGTTTGATTTTTCACCAGAGGTACTGAGGGAAGACTTGTCTCAGGTTTTTTTTTTTTTTGGGACCTGATGCAATCCCATGTAGATAAGGCTGGATTGAATGATACTTATTAGCCGAGGAGGATTTTAATTTCCGACCTCCCTGCCTCTAACTCCTAATGCTTTACGTATAGGTCTGTGTTCATTATGCCCAGCTGACTGTGGTTCAGTCCTAACACCTTTGCCTGCTAGAGAGCAAAAGTATTTGTATTCAGATCTCATTCCACCATATAGTGACTGTGTGACCTTGGAGAAAAGGAATATTTCTCCCTCTCTGAGCTTCCTTTTACTACCAGCAACAGTTGAGTTAATAATAGTACCAACATCATCGAGTTATTGTGAGAATGAACTGAAATAATCCATGTAAAATACTTGAACATGCTTAGCACAGTGCAAAATAAGCACTCAATAAACGTTAGCCGTGATTATTTAAGATAGATTATGTAGCACAGATAGGATTTCAACAGGTGGAATATGGAGAGAAGACATTTTAAGTAGAGAAAACATGGGTAATGGCCTGACAGCAAGGAACTCAGAGCACAGAGCATGAGAAAGGAGCAATAGTTGTGTTGAATGTTTTAGTATAATTAGGGGAAAGTACAAGATAGATTGATGAGAAACTACACAAGACTGGATGCTTGAGGTTCTGTTTATTAGACAGACAACCATAGGGCTGCTGTGAGTTTCTTTTTCCCCATTCATTCATTCATTCATTCATTCACTTTACATCCCTATTGCTGCTGAATTGAAGAAAAAGTCAGATCTATACTTTAGGTAAATGTGAATAAACTGGACTTGAGTAGGAAAACACAAAGTGGACAAATCAAAAGTACACAAAGCCCTGGATCTGATGTGGTGGCTATGAGAAGAGAAAGGAGGCAACATAATGTGTAGATCAAGTCATATAAACTTTGTTCAGAAATTTGAAGTTGATGATTTTCATGGAGTTGAATGGAAGATGGAGGGTCTCTTTAAGGGTTAGGTTATACTTTGAAAGAGCACATAATTTTATCCCCTCTCTCTGGGTAGAGTTAGAGACAGATGTTTTTAAATCTTGGGTAGACTTACCTCCTGTTTGGAATCCTAAATGCATTGTGTGCTCAGCATTTTTTTTGCTGCATTAGTATTCATTGGTTGTATACAACAAAGAGATGTTTCTTCTGTCCACCTATGGAATCATGAGTAAGCCTGGTGAGAAAATTAAAATTTCCCCGTGCTTCTGTTTTTCTGCAAAATGGGAAATAACTCCCACTTATTGAAAGGATTAAAAATGGTAATCCCTGTAAAAGACCTAGCCCAATGCTTGATGAATACCAGGCTTTTGTGAGTCATATGTTTCTTTTTACAACAACTGACTTCACCTTTAAACATCCATCTCATCTCTGACTGTACATTTCTAGAGGAAAAGTCTTCATTGTTCTCTGAAAGAACCCATCATCTGGGGGGGGGGGGTGGACGGGCGGGGGGGGGGGAATCCTGGCCTGTTGGAAGTTCTTTCCTTTGTCTGGCTGCATTCATTATGCCTCTGACTTGTATTCAAATGTTCTAATAGAGTTTGCTGGGGTTACTTACAGCAACTGGCCTCTCCTTTCTAAAAGTTCAGAGATCTGGAAATAAGAGACCAAATTTCCTTCACATTCTGTTCTCTGGTAAAGGAGCTGGTTTCTTCCATTTCTTGGCTGGCTTGATATTGAATAAGTGTGAGTCTGAGGTTTTGAATTATACAAAAGTTAAGTGGTAATACTTTCAGAGAGATGGCAGTCACTAAAAAAAAAAAAACAAACAAACCAAAAAACAAACAAACAAACAAACAAAAAACCATGATGGGAGAATGGGACAAGTTTCTTTATAATGTATTATTTCCTTCACTTGTTTAATTGCACCATTTCTTTGTAGAGAGTGTTTAAAGAAAATGAAACCTGCTCAAGACTGTTTGGTCTGTATGTGTCTGAGTCATAACTTTAAGCCACATTTTTCGTCTAATTCACTTTTTTCTTCATTTTCTACAACTGTTTATATATAAAATGATGGGTGGGTAGGTTAATTCTGACACTAGAGAGGAAGATAATCATTTAATTGTCCTGTACCAGTTATGTTTTTGAAATCATCTTTCAGTAAGTGAAACCAGGGAGAAAAACAAACAGTAACTCCGTGTAAAAATCTCCGGCAGGCCATATAGCCTTTCTTTACATAGATGGCTGCCTGATCTATTCCCTGCAGTGAAGTCATTCAGAGCTGAAGCTTGTGAAGCAGAGGCTAGTTTTTCTCCATTTGCTTTAGAAAACGGGCTCCACCTGTATATTCTCCCCTAAAGTGCTTAATGGGAAGACTACTGGCGAGTTTTATCATCATTCTTTATACTAGACGGACTCTTATTAGATAAATATGAGAGATGCAAGGATGGCTCTAGTCTGCCTTAGATTAGAATTAACTATATATTTTTTTGCTGTTTTTCTAGACCTGTTCTCTTATAGATGATAATAAGTTTTTGTTTGTTTTTCATTCCAGTGTGGCTTTCTCTCTTTTGACTAAGTTCTAACAGAATGCCGAGCTTCACAAACAATTATCAAGTGAGTGGTTAGTGACTAGACATTCACCCTGGAGGAGCTAAAGCTACTCTATATAAATGTCCCTGAGAGACAACAACCCACGCTGAAAAAGTGAAGTGGTTTCCATGTAGTGTATGATGGAATCAAACAGTAAAATGTCATTATTTTCAGGAGGTTGTTAGTCACTATTGTGACTAAGCCAGAAAGAGTGGGCAGTACTATTTCCCTTTCACGAACTACCTTTCCCTGAACCAGTCTACCCTTTGGAATTTTTCTGCTTGAGAGATTACCGAGCCAACATTCTGTTGTGAGAGTAAGAGAGAAAGAGAAGCTGGACCCTTGGTAACAGTGGATTGTCAGTGGACAGTCAGCATGAAGGTGGCCTGCTTCTTTGTGTATGGGGAGTAGACAAATGCACTAAAGTAACTTTGAGGAATTCTTTTTGTTCTTTTAGTTCCAGTTTTCTGACTTGGATCCTAAGGGTTGAGGTGATCTTGATATACCCTTGTAGAATTTCATGCCTATATAGTCCAATCAGTTCTAACTTATATTTTATCCACTTGTGAAAAAGGAGAAAAAAACATAATGAAAACATATTGTGAGTACTGAGTGGCCTGTTATTAAGGAGGTCAAATAGAGATAGATGGTAGTTTCCTCTTAACAATAAAAAGATGAGGCTATTATGACCTTTTGTGTGGGATTTTTCAAAATCTGAAATTATTTCTGAAAATTGTTTCACAGAGGATAATTATATATGAAATAATAAGTTTATTTTTACTAGATATTTTTATAATGCCAACTCTTTCAACTCCTACACTTTGTCTTCTTCATGGGCATTTTTCACATTTTCTTTTATGTATGGTTTTTAGTTAGCATACAAAACATTGAGTTTCCTTGTGACATTTTTATAAGTGTATATCAATCTTTCTTATTTATGTTCACCTCCAATTACCCTTCCCTGTTTCTTGGGCATTGCTTTAAAATGGAGGTGAAACTACTTTAGCCATGGAACATCATTTTCTACAAACAGGCTTCAATCACTGGGCTGACTTTTCCCAGTCTTATTGTATGATTTTTGCCTTGGGTTGTGTTACATGTGCCTTCTGGCTTGCCCCACTATTTCTGTAGTATATTTTATTCCCTGGTTTTGTGAGGGAGAGATGGCATATTTGATTGTTGTTGGGTATAAAGGACTGACAGATTCAAGGTGGTTCAATTATTCTAGATAGCTTGCTAATCTGAACAGAGTAGAAATAATATGATGCAAGAGCAAACAATGGGAAGGGAAATCAGAAATTAGAACACACTTTCTGAGTCATGCACATAAAGAAATCATATTATAATTTCGATTGTTTTCTGGGACACTCCGCCAAATTTCCTTGGTTAACTAATGAAACTCTACATTGAGCACTGTATGGCTAGATAACTAATTGTTGCTCATGGCACAATTCCATGCTATCTTATGGTAGTCAATACACAAACCAGTGACTCATTTAAGGTTCAGTAACAATAGAGAAAATCAGAGGCTTTGAATAATGGCTCAATATTGACTTGGTCTGTGGCTTTTCTCCACTACTCTTTGCTCCTCTGCTTGGGATAGGACACTAACAGTAAGAGCAGCTGTTCACATGTGAAGCACAGTCTGGAGTTTCCAGAGCACTTTCATACACATTGTCTCATTTTTTCCCTTGAACATAATCCAAAGTAGTTTCTGTGCCTTTTCTTTTACTTGGGATGACGGTTTCAGCAGAAATCAAAAGAGTATTTTCCCCTTAAAATCAACCTGGAATTGACTGTTCTTAATTTCATTAATGCTTTCATTTATTATACATCTATATGGTTTTTTTTTTATAGGTTTTGGCCTTTTCTTCTGGTCAATTTACAGTTTTCTAAGTTGTATTTGTCCTTTTGAAAAATTGGTGTCTGTTTGTGTGGTAGCTGTGTGTTCAGGCACACAATCTGAAATTTAGCTCATATTATTACTGTTTGTCTTTAGATAAGTAGATGTGGCCCCATTCAAGTATTAATTCTACCTCTACAGTGACAACTGCCTTGAAAAAGAACTATATATTTCTACCTACCTCAGATGGGACATCACCTCTTGCTGTGTGCACTGGAATAAAAGACAAAGGAAACAGGTGAGTCTTTAATTATATACAACTTCCTTTTATTTTCCTGAAGTTGATATCATTAATAGATGAAATTCTACACCTATTAAATAGAAAAAGAAACCAATGAAAAACTACAATAGGCAACCATGTTCTCTCTATTATTTTTATCCCAGGCATATATTTTAACACTTTTAGGCATAAAAAGACAATTAAATTTCTAAATATGTGTTCCAAGAATCAAATCTGTTCATTAGGCTTTCATGACAAATCCGTTGCTCTATTCACTGAGCTATTTTGCTGAATGAAATTTTACTTCTATGCAAACCAAAAACAAATCAACATATTATAACCCTCTTGCCCATACCTGTATCAAAACATTATTACTATAACAATATTAGAAGGAGCTAGAGAAAATACCCAAGGAGCTAAAGGGGTCGGCAACCCTATAGGAGGATCAACAATATAAACTACCCAGAACTGTGTCTCTAGTTGCATATGTAACAGAGGATGGCCTAGTAGGCCATCAATGGGAGGAGAAGCCCTTGGTCTTGTGAAGATCATATACCCCAGTACAGGGGAACGCCAGGGCCAGGAAGCAGGAGTGGGTGGGTTGGGGAGCAGGGCGGGGGGAGGGTATAGGGGACTTTCAGGATAGCATTTGAAATGTAAATGAAGAAAATATCTAATAAAAAATGAAAAAAGAAGTTCTTTTTATCATTTGCTCAAACAATAAATATGTATTTAGTGCCTACTGTGTAACAGACACTGTTTTAAATATTTTGGATGGAGTAGTAAACATAATAGGTATAATGGCCTCATAGTGATTCCAGTATAGTTGGAGAAAAAAATAGGAGAAATGTTAATAAGAAAACCATTATGTATAAGAAAGTCATAAGTACTATGGATAATAATGAAATGAAAAGGGATGGAATGATTATGGAAATTCCAGTTTAAAATAGCGGCCAGAGAACCCTAATTAAGAAGATGGTATAATAATAAAGAACTGAAGAAGTAGAGAAGTAATCTAATGTTTGGGAGAAAGATTCCTGTCTTGAGACAGTGTGGTGGCCTTCTACCAAAAATATCCCTGCTTAATTTGAAGAATAGCAATGAGACCACTATGGGTGCAGTGAATAGAGTAGGGGAAGAACAGAAAAGCATATGGCTAGAGATAACAGGAAAATTAGGTAGCCAGATTATATAAAGTACCACCGGCCATTAAAAGGACTTCAGATTTCTTGTTAGTAAAAGAGAAAACCAATGAAAGAGTTGAAAATGATGTCATTTAATATGTTTTAAAGGATCCATTCTCCTATTTTCTGCTTCTTCATCTCTCATATTATATATATATATATATATATATATATATATATATATAAAATATTCCTCTGACTACGGAACAATAAGAATTCCCTTTTATTGGCTGTGACTTATATTCAGAAAGCTTAAGAAACTTGTGCATCCACACTGTTATTTAGAATAGCTGGATGTGAGAATCAGTGGATAAACTGTATAAGTTCCAGAAGTTCAGGTCAGACTTTGACTAATTATACCTGAAACTCAATAGTGGTACTCAGATACCAATATATATTGGAGCTTCCAAAATATAACAAGGAATAAAGACCACTGGTTTAACCTAAGTGTTTAACCTAAGCAAACTTCTCATGATGACTGTGTAGTTTGAGTCAGCAATGAGTATGAATGTTGCTTTTGGCAGAGCTGTACCTGGGACCATTCACTCTAAGTAAAAGAAGATATAAAAATTCACAAAGAGTGAGCTAGAAAGATGATATGATGCTTGATAATATGGAAATAGGAAAATGATAAGAGAAAGCTGTGCTAGAAATGGATCTGGGCCAGACCAGAAAAGAGAAAACTGAAAGACAGTATCTAACTGTTTGAAGCAACATCTGAACTGCAGGCCAAACATCTGGAATTGATGAGGGCACTATACAGATTAGAAAGCAGGGTTTTTCAAGGAAAGATTTATTCTCAAGGCCAAGCTGAGCAACTGCTTTGATTTGTGACAAACCTGTGCACATGGGTGGTGATTGAGCTTGCAGGAGAGGAATGGGTAGGGCATGGGCCAGCTGCTATCTTTATTGCCCTTTTTTAATCTCAGGACTTCTGTACTGCCCAGGCAAAGCAAATAGCCTAAAGTCTTGAGTTCTTAATTTAGACTTGTCATCCTACAAGTTCTACCCATCCGAGATAGAGAGACCATGCTTCATGCCACAGGCATTTCTGCAAGTTGAGAAGACCAACAGCCACAAAGGGTGGCCAGAAGCAGCTGCACACCCAACAGCATGAGTGCCTTACATCCAGAAGAAATTTAGCCAGCATCATTTATTCAGGGCACAGTGAGCTAATGTTGAGATTATTATTAATGCCTACGTCATTCCTTTTCTCTTTCCTGTCTGCCTGCATTCACTCTCTTCTAAGTTAATTTCTGGGTAACAAAGACAATGGGAACAGGTTCAGAGATGGTGCAAATGATAGAGATAGGACAAGTAAAGAAGCACTGTCACATTTGTAGTTGTTGCTCCAGCCTTACTGGATACTTGTATGTATCTATGTACATATACTTAATAAAGTATTAATGTAGCAACATAACATTAAGTATATGCATGTGTTCATACACATCAGTTGCCAAGTTTGGCTAAAAAGTAGAATGAAATAAATCAGTTGGATCATAGGAGCCTTAAATTTTATTTTAATTTTGGAGCTAACTTTGGCAATATTCACTAGAAAAATATGGGATATTTCCAATATTAAAAAAATGACAGTCATCTTTCTCCAAAAAACTGAAACATAATTCATATAACATCAACTTTACCATTTCAAGTATACAACTTTATGCTTTTTAATATATTCATAAACTTCTGCCATGTAATTCCAGGTCATTTTCATTGTGCATTGATCAATCATTGTCTCCTCCTCCCAGGCTATGACAAATAATAAATCTGCCTTTGTGTCTGTGGATTGTCAATGTTGGGCATTTCATGTAAATAAAATCACATTATTGCCCTTTCCTGTCTAGCTATGTCTCTTAATCATAATAAAGATAGATTATAGAGTATAGCATATATTATGTATTTCATTCCTTTTTCTAGATAAATCCTACTTTATTTTACAGACACACTAAGTTCTATTTATCAACTTTATTTATAAGTTGATTATTTCTTTTTTTATTTCTGTTATCATGAGTATGCTTCTAGGAGCATTTATGTACAAGGTTTGTTTGAACATGTGTTTTCACCTCTTGGCATATATATTTAGGAATCTATATTTAGGAATAATTGCTATATCATATGATAACTCAATTCTTCACTTTTTGAAGAACTGATTAATCATTTTCTATAAATGTTGCACTATTTTATACTCTTGGCACCACTGTATGAAATGCTCATTGTCTACATCTTCCATGACAGTTGTCTATCCATATTTAAGAAAAATATATTGCTACAATGTATAATGAAACATTTAATTGTGGTCTTAATTTGCATTCCTACTGGGCATATGTTCATGTGTTTTTGGCCTGAGGTTCTAGGCAAACTAAAATTCACTGATGACTCCTTTGGTGTTAGCTAGATGGTTCTCCTTCTTTCAGAAATGTTTGTTTAAAATCTGAGAGAAGTTAGGCCAAATTTCCCTTCTTGGTTCTCTCCTTCACCCTTTAACCATCAGTCAAATTTTACCCATGAATATTTTCTATCTCACAGTTTGGGAGTATGTGACTCTACAGAATCTCAGATCCCAGATCACATTACCTGTAGCAAGAATTCCATTTAAGTCTGGTGGGAAGATACAGAAACTCTGTCTAGCTCCTCCATTGGGGGTCCTGTGTTCCATCCAATAGGTGACTGTGAGCATCCACTTCTGTATTTGCCAGGCACTGGCATAGCCTCACAAAAGACAGCTATATCAGGGTCCTGTCAGCAAAATCTTGCTGGCATATGCAATTGTGTCTGTGTTTGGTGGCTGATTATGGTATGAATCCCTGGGTGGGGCAGTCTCTGAATGGTCCATCCTTTTGTCTCAGCTCCAAACTTTGTCTCTGTAACTCCTTCCATGGGTATTTTATTCCCTATTCTAGGGGGGAATGAAGTATCCACACATTGGTCTTCCTTCTTGGTTTTCTTGTACTTTGCAAATTGTATCTTAAGAAAGTACCTAAGAGGCTGAAGGAGTCTGCAACCCTGTAGGTAGAACAACAATATGAACCAGATTACCCCCAGAGCTTGTGTCTCTAGCTGCATACGTAGCAGAAGATGGCCTAGTTGACCATCACTGGGGAGAGAGGCCCCTTGGTATTGCAAAGTTTATATGCCCCAGTACAGGGGAATGCCAGGGCCAAGAAGTGGGAGTGGGTGGGTAGGGGAGCAGGGCGGGGGGAGGGTATAGGGGACCTTTGGGATAGCATTTAAAATGTAAATGAAGAAAATATCTAATAAAAAAAAGAAAAAAAAAGATACAGAAACTCTGGGTATGTGATTTGCCATGAAAGAGGGAATCTATTGTGCTACATATGAGATGTTAATTTTAGTCAAATACACTTTTCAGAAGATGGTGAAATAAAATATGGTATTCATCCCATAATCAGCTTCCAAACGCTGACACCATTGCATACACTAGCAAGATTTTGCTGAAAGAACCCTGATATAGCTGTCTCTTGTGAGGCTGTGCCAGGGCCTAGCAAACACAGAAGTGGATGCTCACAGTCAGCTATTGGATGGAACACAGGGCTCCCAATGGAGGAGCTAGAGAAAGTACCCAAGGAGCTAAAGGGATCTGCAACCCTATAGGTGGAACAACAATATGAACTAACCAGTACCCCCCGGAGCTCGTGTCTCTAGCTGCAT
Source organism: Mus caroli (assembly GCF_978045245.1). Classification (NCBI taxonomy): domain Eukaryota; kingdom Metazoa; phylum Chordata; class Mammalia; order Rodentia; family Muridae; genus Mus; species Mus caroli. The sequence continues at coordinate 71,610,820 of NW_028227260.1, forward strand.
ATGTATCAAAAGATGGCCTAGTTGGCCATCACTGGAAAGAGAGGCCCATTGGACTTGCAAACTTTATATGCCCCAGTACAGGGGAACGCCAGGGCCAAAAGGTGGGAGAGGGTGGGTGGGAGAGTGGGGGGGAGGGTGTGGGGGACTTTTGGGATAGCATTGGAAATGTAGATGAGAAAAATACCTAATAAAAATATAAAAAACAAAAACAAAAACAAAAAACCATGGTATTCAAAGCCCTTTCTCAAGGCCATTTTCCAGTAAGTGATAGCTTTATTTTTGAACATAAACCAGGTGCTAGAAACTGTGGGAGATCTAGGGAGAGATCCTGGACTTTATGGAACAGGCAAACAAGAGTCAGTAAAGGGTTTTGAGGTAAAGAGCTACAAGCAATAAGAGCTTTTTAAAGCGCCTTATCCCTGTTCCATCTATTCATCTGACTAAAGGGTAGAGTAGTTGGTTCTGAGTGATGAGAACATCAGAGATTATATTTGAGGGTTTTGAGGTATTCCTGATGGGGTCAGTACTTTCCTTTGGGCTTGAATATCACATCCTGACACTCCTTCCCCCTTTTAAATCTTTACATATCAAAGAGATGAGCTGGTCTGAGACAGTAAGGTCATGGGTTAGAGAGTCAAAGGAAGAAAATTACCTAAAGCTCCTGGCTAGTAGTAAAAAGACCTTAGGCCTCTCTACATTTGGCCTGAGGTTCTAGGCAAACTAAAATTCACTGATGACTCCTTTGGTGTTAGCTAGATGGTTATATCTAATGAACTGTCAGTTATGTTCATCTAATCTATGAGGTCAGTATCTAGATTCTATTCACGTTAAAATATACACGCATATCAGGCCAGGAAAGGACCATGTACATTGTTTTACATTTGCAGTGTTTCTTACTCAGGTCTGTATTTGGTGACTGATAAGGTCAGAATGTTTGGTATATACTTTCCTACAGTTGTCAGACTGGCAGAAATAAGGCCTTCAAACTGAGGATTTCCTCTTAAATGCCCCCTATGTGCTCTGTGGACAATAGAGGGCCTTCCTGGCAATCTGGTTTGTTCACAAGTGAGTCCTGGGATTCTCAAGTCAGCAACTACTGGGGCCCAACCACAATAATCCAAAAGTCATAGAGATTTCTGAAAAATAACTTCTGACCCATAGAGGGGAAAGTAGCCTGATCCTCAGTAGAAGGCATGCCTGGCATTGGTACCATTTCATGTGTTAAAGAGCCTGTGGTGGAAGGTACTGTCAGGGACACTGGTGGTCGACATGATTGAGATGCCACTGGAAGCTGAGACTCGAAGGGTACTCACTGCAACACATCATATTTTCACTAAAAGTCATGGGTGTTCCTGGAATACCAGGCTTTCCTAATGGTGTTGTGTGGGACCCTCTTGCAAATCATCTTCTCTGGCTACAAGAAAGATGCTCCCTGAGGAGGAGGGGTCTGTCAGGAGCAGTATCCCCCACTATACTCAGGTAGTAGCATAATGCACTATGATTCTCCTTTACTCATATTTACTGCATGACTCAACAGACCAAAATAATAAATAATAATAATAGGCCTTCAATTTTTTCAGATTCTGAGAATAGTGATGAATGCTTGCTGTTCTGTGATTGTAAGAGTTGTGCACCCTTTTTCCAGAAAACAATCGTATCGAAAGCTAACAGCAACTTCTCATATTTTAGAGGTGTTTAGTCAACAGACTACCAGGGTCTCAGTTTCTTAGCTTCCTACTCCATGTTGGCCATAGTCCAATAGTACTTTCGGACTCCAGAGGTTCATAATCACTTCAGATCTGAGAGGAGGCACTTTCTTAGTCTCATAATGATGCTTTGAGAAAAAAAAAAGTTTTGAATTTTTAAATAATGAATTTCAACACACCTTGTCTTCCCACCATAATCTAAGGTCACAAAAACTTAGATCTATAGTGTTTGATCAAAGCAATTTTAAATGACATGTTTTAACATCTCTTATGAAAAAATCATATAAACTAGAAACAAAAATGTGATGTCCTATATTTGGAGTTATATGACATTAGATGACAGTGAAAACATATAATGACAGAAACTAGAATGGCAACTACCTATGGGAAGGGGTCATATTTGCTGTGAAAGGAATACAGGGGAGCCTGAGTAGGCCATGGAAAGGCTCTACATCTTACCTGGAGAGTATTTCCTGTCGCAAACCATAGATTTTGTCTACTGCATCTGGGCTTTGCTCAATGTTGATCTGTTTTTTTTTATACTTTTATTCCTTTGTTGCTACTCAAGGCATAGGCGATAGATATGTATTCTCAACACTTAATTATTCTTTCTTTACTTTTACCATAAATTACCACCTGTTGTAGGGCACTGCTATTCATAGGGTATAAGGCCTCATATTATCCATGAGTTTATTTATTGCTTATTAGGCAGTTTTTTTCTGTATATCCAGGATTCTTTAGAACAGTCCATTGTACATGTTTTCTTTAGTATAAGTTTCTTAAATTTAAATCGAACATCAATTTAGTTTATGTTTTGGATACCATTTTGATAAAAAGGAGGGACAAAGAAACTCTGTGTTATTTATTATGTCCTGGTATGTGTATTTGGTAGGAAGCCTACCTGGGAAATGATTTTGAACCAAGGTTAATGAGAGACATTAAGGTTCATGCAATTTAATGCCTATTGGGCAAACTAGCATTTGGAAACCAAACTGAAAATAGGGTCTCACATGTGCCTCCTGGACAGCAGCTTCCACAAAATTCTAGGTGCTTATGTTAAGAATTTATCTCTAAAGGAGGTCTGCTTTGGGAACCCTATCAATGTTTTCCTGTTTTCTGAGAAAGAAAACTATACAGCAAAATTTTTCTTAGTTATTTTATGCTGGATTTGTTGCCATAATACTGAATTCCCTTATTAGTGAAGGTTATGAGATGAATAATTTTTTCCTTTAATAACAAGGAGAGAGAGAGAGAGCAAAAGCTCTGTCTTCTGAGTGTGATAATTTGTCAACAGAGGAGAAAGTGTGTCCATTTTGTTCAAATAGTAGACTTCTTAGACCACCTTCTATTGATTGAAGAAATGGGGAAAAGTTAAGAGAAAAGTTATACTTCAACAAAACTGGCAGCCAGAACATCTTACCCTATTTCTATTGGTGGCCTTGGAGGAGATGATTGGGGTAACATCATCCTCCCTTATAATTAGAAATATACATTAAGGATTTTATGTGGGTGGAGAACCCATATGAAATACAGTCTTGTATAAGATTAGGAAGAAGTGACAAAAATGTCGCTGGCAACACATCCATTCATGGTGTTCTTAAAAACACCCACCTGCATCATCACACCAGACTGTACCACTAGGGCATCCAGAACAAGCCCCACCCTAACAGTGGGGGGAGGCACAGCTAGATTCACAGCACTGAGAGTCTCAACCAGCTAAGCTGAACTGCAAATTAGATGCACCCTGCCCCTGCCCTCAGCTGCCCAGGCCCCAGCATGGAGATGACCTGCACAACAGGCTCAGCACCTCTGAGGTGTGCATTAGCCACTTATAGCAGCAGTCTATCCTCTTTCAAGTATGCAAGCTTTGACTTCACCAGTTGCCATAGCCTGTCCCCACTGTCTGATTCAGTGCTTAACTTCAACCCTAGAGGCTGCCTTGACCTGAGGAGGCATCTCACTGGTTCTGTACTTGTGTGTGCACTACCCCTCACTGCTGGGGCCCAGGACCCAGACTCAGGTAGGAGGGAGGACAGGTGCCTTGGTCACTCTGGGGCACTTTATATGCTGTGAAATTAAACCTGTTGTAAGTATATTTGTTTGAATTAACTGTATTGTAATATTATTTGCTGAGTGTAGTAATTAGATATTTATGAATTTCTGACATCTCAAAAATAAAAACTTCATACATAAAAAAAATATGTCCCACCAGAATTTTAGTTTAGAGAGGCAGGTAAAAAATTGTTTTTATATAAGACTACCTATCTTCATACCTATTTTTTAGTTTGTATAGGTCTTCAAAGTCTTCATGAGGACTTGAAGAAACAACACATTCAGTCCTCTCAAGCTACCTGGTGTAGGGAGGATCACAATGTAAATTTTCCTCTGTTTAAGTAACTGAAGTCATTAGTAATCCATGCAAGACTGTAAGTTGAAATGGAATGACACAGTCAAAGTAATCAGATACTTTGGCAAAGAAAAATCATGTTTCAACTTTTTCATCCACACATAAGGATTATATTTTCCATATTGCTTACATCAGAAAACTATTGAAAATATTGACAAATAAAGTAAGTGTAAAGGTGGTTTTTAAGAGCTTTTCACATATTTTATTGTAGTCAGTAGAAGGAAGCCAATGGGTTTTCTAATTTATTTATTAATTTTTGCCAGTAAAGTTCCTGATATCAAACCACAAGCTGAAAAATTTGTTTGTCCCTTTGCCTTAGTTCTCTTACCTGTAAAATGAAATTAATAATAATTTGTGACATCTTTTTGGAGAATGGAATGCATTGCCACATAGAAAGCATTTAGAAGAGTTATTAACAGTACTCGAAAAGTTTTACCTGCTTTAGGTTGGCTTTTTTGGCCATTTTCACTAGAACACACAGTAAAGAAAACACAGATGCCACATCTCAGGCAAGCCACTACTTTAAAATCATTCTTTAAGATAAGTAGTAATTATTTTTGTACCCACAGTTTTTTCATCATGGATTGTCAAGAGAATGAGTACCGGGACCAATGGGGGCGCTGTGTCACCTGCCAACAATGTGGCCCTGGACAGGAGCTCTCTAAGGTAAAACTTTTTAATCAGTACTTTAAAAAAAGGATACATTTGTGTGTGTGTGTGTGTGTGTGTGTGTGTATGTGTGTATGTGTGTATGTCTGTGTGTTTTGTGAAAGGAGTGAAGAAGGTTTAAAGAGAAAAAGATCTGAGAAAAGCCAATATTAGTAATACAGTCAATCACAGCTATGACTAGTTCAGTTCAGCAGATATAATGAAATGCAAATAGTATGCAATAATAGTCATTGTTCACAAGAAGTGAGGCAATCATACTCATATATTAGGGAACCTCATGAAGAAATATTTCAGTACAGATCTCTAAACTTATTGCGTTAAAGAAACCTGTTAAACAAAGCAAAGTATACTTAATTTGATTAAAAATCATGGTACGCTATGGTAAGAATGAAGCCCTGTTGTAAAATTGCGTGGAAGTTCCTCAAGTAATTAAGAATAGGCATTTTTAGGGAAGTTGGCAGGTTAGAGATCTTATGATGCAACTCAGTGAAAGAAAACAGGATAGTACAGGGTAATCTCTATTCTTGCAGTAGACAGTAGCTGTAAATGGACTTATTAAGCCAAGTGAGATCTCTGTGGGGAAGCAGGCAAGAGTGGCTGTGAACTGGTGCCTAGCTGCACAAATTGGCTCTGGTGAGGTAATTGGAAACCGCGGGGAGGCACTTTACAGCACACACACTCAGCAGCACTGCAGTAACAGTTAGCTCATAACCAAGGACTGGATAGCAATTGCATATGAAGCCTTGGAACTAAAGCTTAGTTCTCACAGCAGGGCTCTGGTTGAGGTTAAGCCCAACTTGCAGGACAAAGCCTACACCTCCTTTCCCTTCCCCATACACCAGCATGGTGGCGCAGCCTGAGGAAAAACTTGCCACAAAACCTGGGTGGCTCCAGGGGCTGAAATATGATAGTACAGTTGACAGCCTCTTTATCCCAAATTTGTAGCTATACTCTATGGGAACCCACAGCAAGGGATCCGACCCTGGCTTCTCCAGCACAGTGATGCCAAACCACACAGAGTATCAAGAAGGGAACTGAGAACTACACTGCTCATCTCACTGCAGCTCTGCCAAATACTCAATCCAAAGTGTTTATTTTCTAATCTCTATGGGACAATACATACATAAAATCAGGCTTTACAGCTTTCTACTGGAATAAGAAACAAATGGCATCTTCCCCATTAGTGCAATTTGCCAGAGGAAAGTTTTGAATGGAAAAGAAAGAATTCAAAACCCATTCCAAGAGGAAAGAAATAGTGACTGATATGATTTTTCTAAAATCCAGTGCTTTTATTATACTTGTCTTTTTTGCTACTGTCAATGTGTTTTTTTTTTATTAGATCTTTTCTTTTTTTTTTTATGTAGAAGTAGACACACAAAGGAAATTTCAAATACAAAGATGATTTTAACTAATGAAAAATAAAGAGTCATAAAACATTTAGAAACACAGTAAATCATCTGTGATAAATTTAAAAATACTTACAAAGCTGAGCAGTGGTGGCGCATATCTTTAATCCCAGCACTTGAGAGGCAGAGGCAGGCAGATTTCAGGCCAGCCAGGTCTACAGAGTGAGTTCCAGGACAGTCAGGGCTACACAGAGAAACCCTGTCTCAAAAAACCAACCAACCAAACAAACAAACCATACAAAATGTATTTTTTCTTTCTTTAAGTTTCAAATGTTATCCTCTTTCCTAGTTTCCCCTTCAAAACTCCCCTATCCCCTCCACACCACTGCTCCCCAACCCAACCACTCCTACTTCCTGTCCCAGGCATTCCCCTATACAGGGGCATAGAATCTTCACAGGACCGAGGGCCAGCTCCCATTGATGACCAACTAAGCCATCCTCTGCTGCATATGCAACTAGAGCCATGAGTCCCACCAAGTGTTTTCTTTGATTGGTGGTTCAGTCCCAGGGAGCTCTAGGGAGTACTGGTTAGTTCATATTGCTGTTCCTCTCGTCAATGTTTTTGATAATTTTTATCTTTTCTTTTCATTTTTAAGCCTTAATTCTTGAATAAATATTCTGAAAGTATCTCAAATTAGGTCATACAGTGCTTAGCTTGCACAACTGTTTTGCATGCTTTTTAACCTATTATACTATTATATACTCTGTAGTATCTTTTTCCTACATACAACCCATGTACTTTGTTTTACTAATTTCCACTTCCTTTACAATTTTACTTCCTTGACTCTCTTCTTTCACCTAACTCTATCCCTCCAAAACTTTAAAAATGGTTAAACTATTAGACACTAACAGCATTCCAACTCTTTCCTCCCAATATCTTTCCTCATCTCAATATTCTTCCAGTTGCTCTAACATTAATTCCTATGTTTATCACATTCTGTCTGCTTGTAATCTTGGTAATGCTCCACTATACATCATGTTATTCTTGTATATTAATCTTCCAATAGTTTTTAGAATAAAAATATCACTGTTAATTGGCTAGAAGGACATTTTTGTAGGCATTTTATCCAGCAATTGTAGTTGATTCTACACCTGATAATTGGTTGTACCAGGAACCCTTAATACATGACTAGGGGTATAAACTCTAAACTATACATATAAATTCTATCACTTGAGTAATGAAAGTATTTTGACTACAAGAAAAACTAATAAAATAACCCAGATGCAAAAATCTAAACAGAATAGAACAAGAAAGATGACAAACCAAGGAAGAATGATGTTATCCCCATGAAAAATATAGTACTGGTATACAGTGAGAGTGAATTAGACAAAATCTCAGAAAAATATAGTTGCTTAATAAAAGAAGAAAAAAATAAAACCCTGAATAAACTCAAGAAGACTAAAACTAAACAGGTAAATGTAATAAGTAAGTTAATCTAGCACATAAAAATTAGAATTCAATGAAGAAACAGAAATATGAAAAATGGAGCCGGGCGTGGTGGCGCACGCCTTTAATCCCAGCACTTGGGAGGCAGAGGCAGGTGGATTTCTGAGTCCGAGGCCAGCCTGGTCTACAAAGTGAGTTCCAGGACAGCCAGAGCTATACAGAGAAACCCTGTCTCGAAAAACCAAAAAAAAAAAAAAAAAAAAAGAAATATGCAAAATGGAAAATTTTATTTATATAAAAATCAGCATGCTCCCTATTCTAAGGAAGGATGAAGTATCCACACTTCGGTCTTCCTTCTTCTTGAGTTTCATGTGTTTTCCAAATTGTATCTTGGGTATTCTAAGTTTCTGGGCTAATATTCACTTATCAGTGAGTGCATATCATGTGAATTTTTCTTTGATTGGATTACCTCACTAAGTATGATACCCTCCAGATCCATCCATTTGCCTAGGGCTCCCAATGAAGGAGCTAGAGAAAGTATCCAAGGAGCTGAAGGGGTCTGCAACCCTATAGGTGGAACAACAATATGAACTAACCAGTACCCCCAGAGCTGCATATGTAGCAGAAGATGGCCTAGTTGGTCATCAATGGGAAGAGAAGCCTCTTGGTCTTACAAACTTTATAAGCCCCAGTACAGGGGAACGTCAGGGCCAAGAAGTGGGAGTGGGTCGGGTTGGTAGGAGAGCAGGGTGGGGGGAGGGTATGGGGGACTTTCAGGATAGCATTTGAAATGTAAATGAAGAAAATATCTAATAAAAATTCGGAAAAAAAGTCAGCATGCAATATAAACCCAATTGAAAGCCTAAATAATACAATAGATCATGTGGAAGAAAAAATTCTAGAGACAGATGAACAGAAACACTAAAGATGTCAACAAAGATAAAATAATGAGAAAATATAACTAAAACATAGAGTTCTATGGGACACCATGCAAAGACTGATTTTGTCCCACGGCACAACTCCTGTACCTAAGACTCAGGGAACACCATAGAAGGTGGGGGGAGTGTCAGAAAATTTGTAAGTGCCAGAGGACCAGGAAGTCTGCTGTAAGATTGTGTCTTTTAGAAATGACAGTGAAGCTACAGCCACAGCACCTCAGTAATATGGCTGCCTAGACACACCTTGAAGAGTGACAATATAAATAGCACGCGAAGACAGGGAGGAGAGATCTCATAGGGCTCCACCTCAAAACTAAGAACTACAAGTAACTTAGGACTTCTGAGAGAAAGAGACTTCGACTTACTGAAGGATGAACCCCTTAATTGTTTATCCAAGACCAAGTGGTCAACACTGAAATCGTAAACATAAAAACTATGCTAAGTGGACTCAGAAAGCTGTCTTTAGTTAAAAAAATCAAACTTTCAAAATCTAGACTAACAGGGTGGCTATCCAGGTTTAGGAAGCATGTCAGTCAAAATATCTGTTTACAGATCTTTCCTAAGTACAAAACATGATAGATAGATAGATAGATAGATAGATAGATAGATAGATAGATAGATAGATAGATAGATAGATAGCACTAAAGTAAAAAGGGCAAATCTATCAGAATTCTAATGGATTTTTGAAGAGATGCCTTAAAAGTCTGGAAAGCATGCAATGATGTATTTCAAGAGCTGAAAGACAATGATTGGGAATTCAGTTACTATTGTATAAACTGATGAAATGACCCTTACCAAGTATGGTTAAACGCAAGGTTTCATCATAGATATGAGAGTGCAGCTTGAGGTATCTGGAATCATCCAAAGAAGGGAAAGAAAGTAATGGACTGAACATAGCAAGCAGACTGAACTTGGTGATCAGAGAAGAGGCTGGGAAGCAAAAGAGGAAGACGAAGAGAGAGCATGGGTAAAGGAGGGCAAGACAAAGGAAAGGAGAGAGAGAGAGAGAGAGAGAGAGAGAGAGAGAGAGAGAGAGAGAGAGAGAGAGAGAGAACCATGAGCTGGAGAAGTTTAGGGTAAAGAGCAGGATGTGTAGAGCTAGGATGCCAGTATGGATTCAGAAATGTTAACAGGTAGTTGGGATAGTGAAGGAGCCTCTAGGCCCTCATGCTATTTAGCATGTTAATAGCACCACAGATAGCTTTTTGTCCATGCAGACAGTGATCAGGAAATGGTTGCCTTCATAGAAGGGAACCAGCTTCATAAGTTACCACAGCATACTGGCTTTTGTATAATCACCAGTATTTTTATCTGACTACTAAATCCAAAATAGTTATATTGAGGACATGGCTCTGTTAGTAAAGTATTTGCTTCACATGCATGAGAAGCAAAGTTTAGACCCCTAGCACCCATGCAAAAAAAGCAATATCCACACATGACAGTATATTCCTGTAATCTTATACTGAAGAGATACAGCTGAAAGAGTCATTGTGGTTTAGTTGCCAGCTTATCTGGTTGAATTTTTGAACTCCAGATTCAGTGAGAGTTTTTGCCTCAAAACATTAGTTCAAGAAGCTATTGTGAATGGTGCATACTTTACATGTGTTTCTGCATACACGTGCATACAATCAGAGATTACAAACGAATAACTTATTAATATACTTTAATTGAAAGAGCAAGAAAAGGGCAAACCCCAAATCAGTAGATAGGAAGAACTAATCTTTTTCAAGGAAGAAATTAAGAAAATGGAAAAAATGATAACAATAAAGAAAAGCAAGTAATTAATGAAACAAAGAGTTGGTTCTTTAAAAAGATAAAGTCAAGTCATTTTACAAAACTATTCTAGAGAAACAGAGAGAAAACTCAAATATCAAAATTGCAAATGAAAGGACATATTTTACAGAAGATCCCAATGGCATTAAAAACAGCTTTAGAAACATCCACGAAGACATCTGAAAAAAATGAATGAATCAATAAGCACATGAAAGACCAAAATTAAACCAAGGTAGATTAAACAACTTAAACAGTCCTAAACTGTGCAATGTGATTAGAGGTTTTTAAAAATAGTAATAATAATAATGATAATAATAACTTCACAACTAAAAAGTACTAGGATGAGGATTCACTATTCAAGTCTAACAACCCTTCAAGGTAGAAACAACACCAGTATTTCTCCAAGTAGTTCATAAAGCAGAAAGATAAAGAACCTACCAAGTTCCTTCTATGAATCCAGTATTGCTCCAATACTTAAATTAGGCAAACAAAAGAAATAATGCTATCAGATAATTATAGGACAGTTTACCTGATGAACATAGATAGAGAATTTTTCATTAGCACACATGTATTAACTACTTCTCTATTGCTATGATAAAATGCAACAACCAAGGCAACTTATAGAAGAAAGCATTTAATTGGGTTTATTATTTCAGAGGCTTGGACTCCATGTTTATGGGACAAAGGCATGGTTACTGGAGCAGCTAAGAGCTCACATCTTAAAATCCCAATAGAGAGGAAGAGAGCTCTGGAGATACTGAGCAAAAGGATTTTGGAGCTCCCAAGTTCATCCCAGTGACATACCTTCTATAACAAAAGCACAGCCACCTTTTAATTCTCAAACAATTCCACCAATGGGGAGGGGATCAAATATTCAAATGTAGTACCCAATGGGGGCCATACTTATTTAATTTGCCATAGCATGCAAACAGAACTTATCTATCTATCTATTTATTGGATTTTTTTCGAGACAGTGTTTCTCTGTATAGCCCTGGCTGTCCTGGAACTCACTTTGTAGACCAGTCTGGCCTCGAACTCAGAAATCCGCCTGCCTTTGCCTCCCAAGTGCTGAGATTAAAGGCGTGCGCCACCACCGCCAGGCAATAGAACTTATAAAATTAATTTAATTCAAAACAAAAAGTACATTCATGGACAAGTTGCTTTTTTTAATCCAGAGATGTGGAAATGGTCCAACATATTCAAATCAACAAACATAATTTATGCCATATATAGACTTAAAGATATATAATTGTTTCAATTGAGTTGTTAAAGCTTTTGACAACTCTAACATCCCTTCCTAATAAAAGTCATAATAGAAGGCTAGGGATTGAAAGAAAATAGCTCAGTGTGTTAAAAGCTACATACAATAAACCTAAAATCAACATCATCCTAAATGGAAAAAAAATCCCAGGCATTTCCACTAAGATTAGAAACAAGATAAGACCTCCCTTTCTCCACTCATACTCAATATAGAAAGAAGACGACTCTGGAAGATGGTATACTGGTCAATTTTATGTCAACTTGATATGAGTTAAAGTCATTTTGGAAATGAGAAAATGTCCCCTAAAATTAGCCATTGGGCAAGAGAGTAGTACATTTCCTTCTTTTCTTTTTTCAAGAATCCTCAAAAACAATTTTAACTGCACCAATTTTCTGTAGCTTTTACATTTTCTATTATTAAAACTTTTATTAGTTATTTTATTTATTTACATTTTAAATTTTATCCCCCTTCCCGGTTTCCCCTCCGAAAAACCTCTATTCTTCCCCCCTCCTCCCTGCTTCTATGAGGGTGATCCCCCACCCACTCACCCTCTCCAGCCTCATCACCCTAGCTAGCATTCACCTACACTAGGGCATCAAACATTCACAGGACTAATGTCCATGCCTCCCACTGATGCCAGAGAAGGCCATCCTCTGATTACATATACAGCTGGTGGTTTAGTCCCTGGGAGCCCTGGGGGCGGGGTCTGGCTAGTTGATATACATATATATATATATATATATATATATATATATATATATATATACATATACACATTTCTTCCTATGGGGTTGTAAACCCCTTCAGCTCCTTCAGTCTTTCCACTAACTTTTAATTGCTTTAGAATCACTCTTTTAAAAAAGGTAACTTCACCAAGAAATGTTTTGGCCAAGCTAGATATCCACTTATGAAATAATCTATGTCCACATAAAACCAAACCAGCACATATGCATACCACAAAAGTCATGAAGCAGAGACAAGGCAAAAGAGCTAGCTTTACATTAGGAAAAAAATCATTTTCCTGAAGTTTCCAAAAAGACTTTTCTTTGCATCTTATGATAATGCATATCTGTATAGAAGGGTGACTATGAATGTATGTTTGACACACAAGAATAATTCCGTCAAGGTTTGCTAAACAAATAAAGCATTTTTGAGCCTGGTCATAATACTACCTAGAATGAAATGAACAATTGATTATTAAGGGAGGCCAATGATGTTTGGATAAGAAGCTAACAACATCCAAGACAACATTTCTGTTCAGTTACCTTTATTCAATTTTATATTTCACTCATGAATTATAAATAACCCTGTAAACAAATTATTGCAGAAGATTAACAGCAATTCCTTGGGATATTTTTCTACAAGTATAATTTGTGAACTAAATACAATTTTAATATTCTTGAAATATATAAATAGATATCACATTTGTACATTTTTACTAATTTCCATTACAATTGCATGTATTTTCAATAATGTATAAAATTCCCATGACCCAAAAGTCAAACCCCAAAATGAATAATGCATATTTCTATCATCTGTTACTTTTATGCTTTCTTCTATAATATTAATTACTAATTTATGAAGCTTTAAGATTTTTTTTTTTTTACTTTTCAAATATTTGGCAGGGATGTATACTAACCTGTGAACTCTTTCTTAGTACAATGTTTATTGTTCAACTTCTACTCAAGTAAAGTCCTTGAGTAGACAGATGTTATAAAATAAAATATTTTTAATACTTTATATAATAAGTATATTAAAATCAGAAATGTTTTTAAATTTTATTCAATGCCATTATTTTGTATGCACTTTTTAATACATTTTCTCTTACTATGTTTATTTGATAATATGGTAATGAATTCTTAAGGTTAAAATATTGTATGTTTTTAGCATAAACCATTCTTGATTATGATTTTCAGTTAATTGTTCTTGCATGTTATACAAACAACTTTTAAAAAGAAATAACTATACTTACTCCATGGTCAGCATCGAAATTTTGTGTCAGCATCATGAAAGCATGATAAAATTAAGATAAATGTTTCCTGATTATAAAACTGATTAGCAGCAAAAGCATTTGGGAACCTGAATCATTTGAAAAACGAAACTCTTTTGCCTCCTAACTATGAAAGATGATTCTCAACAAGACTTGTAAATGATAATTTGCATGTTTTTAATTCTTAGGAAATGATTCATTCATCAGTGAAAGGAATGGCTGGGGGGGGGCAATGTGATAGTATCTGATTTTATCTACAATGCTCATTTTTGCCTTTTAATTGCTTTGATTAGATGATTTAAATTTAAGATTGCTATTGATTGACACTTTAAGCCTGAAGGCTGTTGTTTTATTGTTGGGCTCTCCATTCCTATTCCTTTCTTTGTCTTTTCTTGCCTTTCTGTTGGTTATACAAAGTTGTATTTTAAAACTTCATATTGATATATTTGTGCCAATTTTATTGTATTTATTTGTATTGTTTGCTTAGCTGTTGTAAATACTAAAATAGACACATGTGACTTTTTAGGATCTGCTGGTTTCAACTTTTTTTCCCATTATGAGTATAGAAACATCCATTTAAGTGCCTTTACTTTCCCAATATCTTAGTCAGTGTTCTACTGCTATGAAGAGACACCATGACCCCAAAAACTCTTGTAAAACTTTTTAATTGGGGCTTACTTACAGTTTCAGAGGTTTAGTCTATTATAAGTGTGATGAGAAGATGACAGGGGGAAGGGGGAGGGAATAGGGGATTTAAAAAAAAAGAAGAAGTTATTAGAACAACAACAAAAAGGACTTCCTTTGCTTCCTTTGGAAGTTTGTATTATCCCATGGTCTTTTTTTAGTATTGTAAAAACTATTCCTTGTGGGCAAGGTATTCAAGTTAGTTCTAGCACCAGCTCCTCTAAGCCCTATCCTTGATGTGCATAGTGTGTTATAGAAATATAGACTTACTTTCTACTTTTGAGGACAATCACTGTTGACAACAATAGGCTGTTTGTTTTGGGGAGTCTCTTGGACAACCCTGAGCAAAATTTCAAAAGAGGGTTTCTCTTGCCTGCTCTTTACATTTTTGTTAGATTGTCTTTGGCTCTTAGAGGAAGCATTTTCAATCCAGATAGGAAATATACATGAATATAATAAATAGTTAATAGTATGATTCCTTATGACCTTTTCAGACATGCTTGTTGTTATTTTATCCTCCCCATTCGAATTTCATTTCCCTTTCTCTTCCATAATTTGAGCCTCTCTGTCCCATTTCCCTGATCACATCATTTGGATCCTGCTGGTTCCCTCTGCTCTGATCTTGAGCCAATTTTCTTAATACTATTTGTGGGCCGTTTTTCCTCTTTATTTCTTGAGCTCTTCACATATTTTGGATATTAATCTTTTTCATATGTATAGCTGGCAAAAATTCTTATTCTTTGGGAATAATCTTCATGGGATTGTTTCTTTAGCTGTGAAGAAGCCTTTTAGTTTTATGAGTTCTACTTTTTAATTCTATGAGATCAATCATTACCCACAATACCTTAGCAAGTGAGACACTATTTAGAAAGTCCATTCCTACATTCATTTTATGTAGAGTACTTTGTATATTTTCCTGTAACCATTGATATTTCAAATTTAGGTCTTGGCTCCATTTGTATTTAGATTTTGTCAAAGGTAATAGATACAGTTCTGATATATTTCTCTTATATGTAGACATCCTCTTTTGAATATGTTGTATTTTCACCAGTGTGTGGTTTTGGCATCTTTGCAGAGTATTAGATGAATGTAGCTATATATACTTGTGTCTCAATCATCAGTTTTGTTTCATTCATCAGTTTTGTTTCATTGGTCAATATGTTTATTTTTGTGCCATTATCATTGTATTCATTACTTGACCCGTTAATACATTTTGAAACTAGAATGGGTTTTGTCCCCTAGAGTCTTAAGGTTCCATGTGAATTTTACAATAGTTCATTTCTTTTCTATTTCTGTAAAGAATGAGATGGGGATTCTGATTGTGCTTGCATTAAAACTCTAAATGGCTTTTTAAGAGAACACTCATTTTCACAATATTAATTCTACCAGTCAATAAGCATGATTTATGTTTTTACTTTCTAGTGTCTTTATCCCTTGCTTTAGAGGTTTAAAGGTCTTTCATCTCTTTGGTTTGGTTTATTCCTTTCTTTGAGACTGTTGTGAATGAGCGGCTCTCCATGGGCTCTTTCTCTATAAGTGTTTTGGTTGGTGGTGCTAGTGCTGGATCTATTTTTACTTGTTTCTACAAGTCTTCTGGGGAATATCTGCAATTTCTAACATATAATCTCATGTCAGTTGCCAATAGAGATAGTTTCATTTATTGTTCCCAATTAGTATCGCTTTAATTTGCTTTTTAATGCCTTAAGTTTCCTGGCTGGTGCTTACAGTATTGAAAAGGAGTGGGAGTAAAAGCTCAGTTTTTATAAATTATCTTTATAATTCCAACATTTTTCACCTTTTACAAGCTACCAATTTTGATCATTTCTTTTTGATTGAAAATTTTTAGTAGCTACCATTTTATAGTGTGTCTACCAGGCAACATGGGAGTTTTATGTTAACCTGAAGAATATCTTTTTTCCCCTTCTTTCTTAAGTTGAAGTTTCACAGAATATTAACAATTTGCACATGGCGGTTATGTACTCTCAATATCTTAAAAATATGGCTTAAGGAATTTTTCAAAGTTTCAGACAAATACTCACTGTCATTTCAGTGATTGTTGTTTTAGAGTTAATGTCATACTGAATATTTTCAACTCTGACCTTCGCCAAGAAGTTTCATTATATACACATACACATAAACATAATCTCCAGTACACATAAACACACGTACACATATGTATATATAGATATAGATAGATAGATAGATAGAGATAGATAGATAGATAGATAGATAGATAGATAGATAGATAGATGTGTGTGTGTGTGTGTGTGTCTGAGTGTATCGGAATTCCATGTGCTATACATGTGCGGGGTATATAAATACATGTCTGTTGTGGGGGTGGTTTTCAACCCATGCCCCTGTTGGTAAAAATAACAACTCTGAGACTCAAATATATTTACAAATTCCTAGACCATATAGCTATGCATGTTCCCCTGACTAGCTCCTGAGTTAATATCTTATTTATTCAAATCTAAGTTCTGCCACTTGGCTGGTTTCTTCTGTCCCGGTTCCATGACTCTCCTCTTTCATATTACAGGGTGCATTCTTCCCTTTCTCTACCCCAGAATTCAATCAGTCTACTGGATGTCCTACTTTCTATTTCCTGTCTAAGCTTATAGACAAATCACCACTTAATTGATAACTCCTGCATCTGTACAGTACATAAGAGATTCTTTCTATACACATGTGTGCATTTGATGATATTTGGTGATTTTTTTCCAAATCTATGAAAATTTTAGCTTTTGTTTCTTTGACTATTTTCTGACACACATTTTATTTGTTTTGATTTCATGTGGTTTTCATAGTTTTATTTCTTTGTCTGTTATATTATCCCCCAAATTCTCCAGTCATTTTCTTGGTTTTGACCATTTTAGTCTAATTGTCCTGTTATTTGAACTGTATTCCTTCTATTGTTTTATCTTCAGGTTCAGTGATTTTTCTAATTTTCTAGTAATCAGCACAACCAGTGAATTTTGTTCATTTATTCAGTTATTTTTATAACTTCTGTTTGGCTCTTAAAAACAATTTCTTTGAGCTAAATTTAGTTACTTTCAGGTCTAATGCCAGCATTCTGAAGGCAGAAGCAAAATGACTTCAACCTTGAAGCCAGATTGGGGCTACATGATGAGCTCCAGGTCAAATAATACTATAGAGATGATGTCTTAAAATCCAAATTTGCCCAAAAAAAATTCCATTCATGTTCTGTGATATTTTAATTTCTCTCATATTTAAATGTATTTTATAACTGTCAATGAATTTTGGAGTGCTTTAAAATCCTTGTTAAATAATCCCAATAATTGATTCATCTAGCTTGTGGTATCTGTTGATTGTCTTTGCACTGGCTAGTTTTGTGTCAACTTGACACAGCTGGGGTTATCACAGAGAAAGGAGCTTCAGTTGGGGAAATGCCTCCATGAGATCCAGCTGTAAGGCATTTTCTCAATTAGTGATCAAGGGGGAAAGGCCCCTTATGGGTGGGACCATCTCTGGGCTGGTAGTCTTGGGTTCTATAAGAGAACAGGCTGAGCAAGCCAGGGGAAGCAAGCCAGTAAAGAATATTCCTCCGTGGCCTCTGCATCAGCTCCTGCTTCCTGACCTGCTTGGGTTTCAGGCCTGACTTCCTTTGATGATGACCAGCAGTATGGAAGTGTAAGCTGAATAAACCCTTTCCTCCTCAACTTGTTTCTTGGTCATGATGTTTGTGCAGGAATAGAAACCCTGACTAAGACAATGTTTTTTTGGGGTTTTTTTTTTGTTGTTTTGTTTTTGTTTTTGTTTTTTTGTTAATCTGATTTTCTTGATTCTTGTTATCATGGGTGTTTTATTATGTCTGATGTTGTGTTTCATTATGTCTGACTTTTTTTCAGGAGACTCAGAGTCCTACTACAACCTTCCATTTAGCAGGCTGTGTTAACATACAGATTCTAGCCTTCTTGTGCATATCACTTTGAAAGACTAATTTTCTGTATCCCTGGGGCATTATTTGGTCTATATTGCTTTTTAGTGCTATTTGATATTTGGAAAGATGTTTCCTGAGAAATTTTTCTATTTATCTCATGTGAATTAAAGAAGTCTCTCAGTTTTGGAGATTAAGAAAATTTCTACAACTATAGTCATTGTAGGATGCTGCCTGCTTGTATACACTCAACTATACAGCCTTAAGTAGTAGTATACTTAGTCCCACAAGATTAAGAGAGTAAGGACTGGGTAATTGTATCAATATCTCTGTTGCTCATGTCTCCTAAAACATAGTATCTCTGTGCATACTCTTTTGACACAAAAATTTCTCGCTTTTAAGATAGGGATGATAATGCAATCTTAGAAGTTTTATGGTGAATAAACATGTATAAAAGTTCCTGAATGTAGGGACTTTTTTACTCTGATACTTTTAATCATTCAGTCATAATATCCATAGCAGAATCATAATTTATATATTAGTTTCTCAATAAATATTATATAAATTAATCAGTAAAATCAAGGAAAATTCTGAACAACCAGTAAAATTGTTATTTAATTATCAGTGAATATTGGCTAACTTCCATCATTGTCTCTCTAGTGAGTGAGTTAATAGGGAATCATGTCATGTTCTTCTGATACCAGTGGTCTACTTATTATTTCAGAATACATAACAATATGTAGTGTTACTTGTTTGAATTACTATGTACTAGGCATGATGATAACAACGGCACTTGGTTTTACCTAACATCCTTGGATATCTAGTCTTACTCTCTTGGTCCTCCAAGCAGTATTGGGTATGGTTTCCATTTCCTGGAGTGGATCTGAAATCAAACCAGATATTTGTTGGTTACTCCTACAAGCTTTGGGCCACCATTGCCTTAGCATATCTCATAGGTAGGATACCATTTTAGATGAAAGAGTTTGTACCTGGGTTGCTGTTCTTATTTCTCCTTTGGTAGTATACAGAGCACATTCTGATACCAAGAACACTAGTCCTTATGGGTAAGGGCTTTCCATAGGCAAATGGTAGAGTTCTCCATGTTTAGTGAGTTGTGTAGATATTGTCTTCAGGAATTGGGCCTTGTCATCAGTTTGTGGATAAAACTTGTAGTGTTTGCCACAGCCTGGGTTGTTTGAGGGTTCCCATGTGACCCATTTTAACTCAATTAAATATAACCCAGTTTTGCTACTAGAGGCTTAATTTGGTAACAAGATATGTTCAGTTGGGGGATCTATCTCCCCCATTATTTGGCTAATTTATTTAGATTTCCTCTTTCATATATGGATATAAACCTCTACTGTATCAAGTTTCCAAACTAGACTCAAATAACCCTTAATTTTAGTTGTTTCTCCCAACCTTTCCCTCATCTTTCTCTTCTTCCCTACCCTGCTTGAACTTCTCCAATACTCCATCGGTCCATTCATAACTATATATTCTAATTTTCCTTTCTCTCCATCTCCTTTTTGGATTATAGCTCAATTATAATTGGCTTATCAGCCAATATCCACATATTAGCAAATGTATACCATATTGGTCCTTCTAGGTTTAGGTTACCTTACTCAGGATGATTTTTTTCTGGTTCCATCTGTTTATCTACCCATACATTTTTAACAGGTGAGAAATATTCCATTGTGAAAATGTTCCACATTGTCTTTATCCATTCATCTGTTGAAGGACACCTAAGTTGTTTCCAATCTCTAGTTATTACTAACAGAGCACCAATGAACATTTTTGAACAGGTGTCTCTGTTAGGATAAAGTATCTTTTGGGTATATGTCCAAGAGTGGTATAGCAGGATCTTGATGTATATTGATTCCCATCTTTCAAAGGAACCACCACATTGATTTCCATAGTAAGAGAGCTAAAATTATCTTCACAGAACATTTACTCCAATCTCTTCAGATGTTCCGTTCTCTTGTGCACAGAAAGAATGGGTTTGAGGTAATAGCTTTAGTATTATTGCACTGATACCCGATCTGAAGCAAAAGTCAGATAGATCTATTTTCCAGTGGATATTAAAACATTTTTATCATGACCTAGACTAAGAAGTCAATTTTCATCAATACCTAACATATACTAACATGTGTGTTACCTGGGAAAGTTTTAGTTAGAACAGTAGGTCCTAACTATTCTTTAATCAGATACTTGCTAGCATGTATCCTTTGATATACTATAAACTTGGGCTTTCTTATATGCTTTATGCCTAATAATGATCAGTTGTCATGTATGGCTTGTGCCATATGATGAAACCAAAGTGTATTATTTCTCGGGGAGAAAATGTTCTCTTTTACATGATTTTCCTATCATGTAAGCACAGTATGAAGCCTTTCTTGAATGAGATGCCCCATTGTGGGTAATAATGTAGGCCCCAATCCTCATTAAGTCTCTAATAGGCAGAGTGTGAGTAAGAAATAAACTAAAATTTGGTGTTTTTTTCCATAGCCTAATCTTGTTTATTTTGATTGATGCACTTATCTTTACATCATTTTATACCACTATTCTATTTAGTTACATTTCAGTTTTCAGTGCTGGTTAGAGCTGGTAAATTTATGTAATGACAAGTTTAATGAAGCTTGTAGTGTCTTGCCGGGCATGGTGGAGCATGCCTTTAATCCCAGCACTCTGGAGGCAGAGGTAGGCAAATTTCTGAGTTCGAGGCCAGCCTGGTCTACAGAGTGAGATCCAGGACAGCCAGGACTACCCATTATTACCTGTCTCAAAAAAAAAAAAAAAAAAAAAAAAGAAAGAAAGAAAGAATGTAAGAGAGAAAGAGAGAGAGAAAGAGAAAAAAATAGTATCTTACAGTATATTTACTTAAGTCATAACATCCTCTCCCCAAGCTCTTATGAACCCCTTCTATATTTCAGGATTGTGGTTATGGAGAAGGTGGAGATGCGCACTGTATAGCCTGCCCTCCCCGAAAGTATAAAAGCACTTGGGGACATCACAGATGTCAGACATGCATCACTTGTGCTGTCATCAATCGGGTCCAGAAGGCCAACTGCACAAATACCTCTAATGCTATCTGTGGAGACTGTCTGCCCAGGTAAGCTTACTAAATTGCATAAGTCCTTCTGGGAATTTTTAACATTCTTAGATGCTCTTTATCATCCTACCTCTTAAACCCTAGTAAAAGTATTCTAAGGATCAGTTTCATGCTCTAGTTAAACTCCATGAATGGGGACTCTGTATCTTTCTAACTGGATCTATCTATATAAAGCATCCAGAAATTTTCAAACACATATGAGCACCTAGAAGCTTTTTAATCACACTGATATTCTGCCTAAAATTTAAAATAAATGTCATGTTATATTACACAGGAATCATGAAGAAGTTGACATCATATAACTGCTTGCCTGTCTCATGACCTTAGCTCCTCTTTGGGCTATAGGATATGAATAATTAAGAGAAAAGATGGACTGAATCACACTTGGCAGAGATCTCATGAGGGTTGGCACTCCTGCTAAGAAAGGATTCATAGATACTCCTTATCATCTCAGGAAGGGCTGTTACAAGTCAAATGCTTGTTCATCACTCTGTCATTCCTTTCTGCTTTGATCACAGGTTCTACCGAAAGACACGCATTGGGGGCCTGCAGGACCAAGAATGCATCCCATGTACAAAGCAGACTCCTTCTTCTGAGGTTCAGTGTGTGTATCTATTTTTCTCTCCCTTCTTCCCCAAACCTGTGTTAGTCAACAAAATCAGTAAACTTCTTTATCCTTGTAGGAGGAAAACATTCCTTGGCACTCTTTCCTTTGGCATATTGACCAGAGAGAGTCGCCTATGATTAAATGCCAACTTTTCAGCATTCAGATTCATTAGACCTGTTTCCCTTGTCTTAAAAAAAAATGTTTCTAATGAGAAAACATTTGTATTCATACTTTGTGAGCTGCCTGACTAGGTTTGATGGATTAATGAATGATACAATGTATTTTAAAAATAACATTTCTACACTTAATTGCTATTAGAGTCAATATTGCTATTAGAGTCAACATACATAGCATATGGAAATCCTTAGCTGAAAAAACAGCTAGAATTAATTTCTACCTGTGTCACTAGACATTTACTTATTTTCTAATGTTCTAAATTTTTGTCTATCTTCTCACATACTCTTTAAATTACTGGTGTTTTCCTTAAAAATATGACATATAAAATAGACATTGAAAATAAATGTAACTATAAAAGATAAAATTCTATATTATCTGAGATTCTTGGATAATTAATCTCAAAATTTTGTATATATCCTTCAGTTTTTTTTAAGCAACAGGCATAATAAACTTCCCTTTAGATTCTTTCTGAATTTCCTGTACTATCCTTCACAGAAATAAACACTTTTCTTAAATTTTAAGAAGCTTTCTACAATCCCATGCTTCTTTTCGTAAGATAAAGGCCTTTTTTCCATCACAGGACTATGATTGCTAGGCCAGGTAGTGTCTTGTTCCTTATCACAGAAAGAAGTGGTTAAGATGTATCAGCTCTTAACTGACTCAATCTGAAAGTAACAAACATTGTTTCTATTAAAAGTGCATTGGTATTTTGTGTACGTTGATGGCTTTACTGTAAGGGTGTATACAGAATGCAGTGAATTCATTGGCATATTTCTCTGCCTTATTCTCCACTGCTATTTAAATGCTTGTATTACTTCATATGTACTCATATTCTTAGACATTATTTGCTATTGCTTTGTGGTTTACATCATTTTCTATAAAGGTCATAAGCTATCCTTTCTTCACTTTGTTTTTCTCTACTGGGTTATTTATATTAATCAATGAAAGGTCTTTTATGACATCTTAGAAAATCACGATTTACTGATCCAGTGTTCACTGATGAGCATTTTAATCTTATAATATTTGTTTTTAGGCTATATTACTAAACATAGCACGAGTGAAGCACAATATGGCATCTTTTGGTTAGTGATGCTAATTTATACCATGCATGTAACATATGATCTCTGCTTCATTTTATTATAATTTTACCTATTTTTAAATATAAAGATAGGAGACCTGATGCAGATGGCCTAAAGGAGAAGATGTGGCCTACAGAATTTTAGGGCCCTTGTCAGAATGACAGTTAACTGTCCACTTTGACCAACCTTACCCATTGTTTTGTTGTTGTTTTACAGGTACCTTCCAGTTGAGCTTAGTGAAGGTAGATGCACACACTGTTCCCCCTAAGGAAGCCACACTTGTTGCACTGGTGGGAAGTCTGCTAGTGGTATTTGCCCTGGCCTTCCTTGGACTCTTCTTCCTTTATTGCAAGCAGATCTTCAACAGACATTGTCAATGCGGTAAGTATGTCTATTTAATATTTCACAAGAATCAGGAGTAAGACGGGCTTTTTATTTTATTTTATTGTTAAAAGAGAAATTTTTCTAAAAAAAGAAAAGAGGAATTTTTTTGAGACTGCATGATAATGGGCCTTCCCTGCCACATTGGAAAATCCCAGCAATGATGCTCTGTTGTTCTATGGGAACTATTTGGGATGCTATAAAAAATATAGAAAGTCAAAGGGGCTGGAGTCTACCTAGAAATTCAATGGACATGTTTATTAGGTTTTAAGGGTTCATGGAGCACATTTCTTTATGGGAAATAACTTGGTAAAGGAAACTCAAGACTATTATTAAATCATAGCCTAACTCAAATTTCAGTTTACTTATTTTTAATCTTTAAAATGGAAGATGGGATTGAATATGTTGTTTCTTTTATATATATTTACATATATTACATATACATTAATATAGTATTAGTATGTACATATTTACAAATAGATTCTGAAACATACGAGGTGAAGAGGATTTAGCTATACCTAAAACATGAATAATAGAAGTTGATGAGGTTTTCAGTAAATGTTGTCAACATAGTAATCTGGATAACTGAAAGCATAGTGTTTAATCAAAATTCTTATACTTTTCTGTCATCCAAAGTGCTGCTGTCCAAGGAGATTGGGCCAAAGCCATGGGAAATAGCTATGTAGTGAAAATAAAGGTATATGATCATGTTTAAAGTCTTGATAATACTTTTAGTTTTTTTCATCTTCATCTACCAGCCAATAATGTAAGACAGTACAGTTCACTTAGGGGCAAATATGGAAGATGTAGGATCATCAAAACTAACTAAGACATTAGAATTCCACACAAGAATACCAGTGTCCAATGCAGCTTCAGTGCAGTTAACAGAACTGTGAACTAAACAGGGAGAGCAACAACAACAAAACAAAATCAAAACTAACAAGTAGGACTGTGTTAGCAAAGGAAAGGATATAGTTTACTAGATTCAAGGACTCTCGGGATTCCTTAACTTAATGGATACTGTGACTAAACCAACACTGTTTATTTTAGCTTCGCTCTATGCTGGAAAAGTCCTTCTTAGAGCTTGCTTAGTCAGTTTTGATCTAGAACCTACCAATAGTTTATTTGTGTGTACTCTGTTTAGGCAAAGATAAATCTAGCATTTCATGTGGTGTAGTATTTCCCCCTTCTGATTCTAAATGATTCTTCCTCAACTCTACTTCAGTTTCCTTAGGACTAAACTGGTAGCTCAGACATTTAGGATAATGGTCGACCACAGTATTACTGTTTTATTAATCATGCAGAATTTGAAAGGTGGTGTGTAAAATAAGAACTCTTGCTTGATCCTGGATCATGGGTAATAAAATGTCTGGGTTCCAAATTGTGAATGTAATGGAACATCTGAGAACTGCCTGTCTCCATATTCCTTCCTTGGGAGAGAAGAAAGGAGGAGCTCTCTCTAGCCTTAAGATATTATTGTAGTACCCTCCTGGTAGCATGAAGACAGGTAGCTTCCCATGGATTTTCATATGAGAAAGATATTTATCAGTACTCACTGACATACACACACTTGCTGGGACTGTGTAGTTGAAGGTCAAGTTGGTGTGAATTAAATCTAATGTAGAAGCAGAAAAAAGAATGAAATTGTGGCATACTAGGAAGACCATCTCCTATCTAATCAAAACTCCATTACTCAGTTCCTCCTCATTGTTAGCACTGCAAAACCTTCCATGTTTTCAAAGAATCCAGAACGTTATAATTTTGTATGAAATTTTCTTATGAACTCACAAATTATTTGAACAAACATCAGAACCATACCCACTGTGGGGAAATCATGAATACACACCCAGTTTATAACCTCATATTAAATCCGACTTGTGAGGTAGGATGGGCGACTTTATCACTGTTTTAGCAAATTGTCACTTATTTAATGGTTTATCTCAGTTACTATACCTCCAAAGTTTAACAGGCTTCCCTGGGTCTTTACAAGACCTAAATCAAGAAATTGAAGGACTGTCTTTCTTTCTGTATACTCTATGGGAGTCTGTTTCCCCATGAATTTATAAGACTTAAAGGTCATTTACAGCTTCTAGAGCAGGAGTTCTGAACCTGTACGTTGAGAACACTTTGAGGGTCAAATGACCTTTTCACACTGGTTACATTGACCATAGGAATACAGTAGCAATGTGACTCAACAGTAGCAAAATTACAGTTATGACAAAGCAATGGAAATAATTTTGTGGTTAGGGGTCACCCAGCATGCTGTACTAAAGGATCACAGCATTAGGGGGGCTAAGAACCACTGCTTTAGGGGATGATCATCTCTTTTGGCTCACAGCTCTCTTCTTCTAAAACTAGGGATGATATATTAAGTTTTATGCCACATCTCTCTAGTGTCATTTCTGTATTTTTAAATTGTCTAAGGATACATTTAGTAACTAGAAAAATGTAACTAAATTAAAATATTTGTCATTAAGTATGGGATAAAAATATCATTCTTAGCTTTAAGAGATGTATGAACCCATCTGCATAATTCATGATAATCTTCCTATTTTATCATGTGCTACCTTAATTCTGTCTGGTCCCTTTGCCATATTTCATAATATCCATAGATCATGGAAGGACAGGACATGTTAAAAATCTCTTTTCTGCAAAGCATTTATTTCTATCTGAACATATTTGTCTTCCCAAATCCAGCATCTAGCAGACTTAATGTGATACCCCAATGTAAATATTTTTTTGAAACATGTAATTTTAGCTCACTTATAGGTGCTCTGGTCCTCCAGGAGGGAAAGAGGAACTCTGGCCCCAAGATCCTCTCACTCACTCCCTATTTTGTGCTCAATAAGAGGTAAACTGTTGAAAAGAGACACTGGCTCAGTGGCTTTCTGCTTCATGTTGCAGGAGGTTCATTGCAATATGAGGCTGAAAAGACAGTGGAGGAGGATTCTCTTTTCCCTGTACCACCTGGCCAGGAGACCAGTCCTGAATTTCCAGCGAATGAGGGCATCTTTGAGATCAAACCACTTAACTCCATCCTGGATGATGACTGCAGCTCCACTCGCGGCTTCCCCACCCAGGAGTCCTTCACCATGGCCTCCTGTGCCTCAGAGAGCCATTCTCAATGGGTCCATACCCCAATTGAATGTACAGAGCTGGACCTGCAAAAGTTTTCCAGCTCTATCCCATCTCCTGGACCTGAAACCTTGAGAGAGAACACAGCTGAACACTCAGGAGACAGGCTGGAGCTCTATGTACCTTTTGAAGTTCCCAGCCTTTAACTCTACCAAGGTAAACTAGAAAGGTAGGACTAAAGGACTGGAAGGTGTGGACTACCCTCACAAAATGTCCAACCTGGGTTCTGTTGTTCCATAGGGTTTGGACTGAAGAATAGCAGGAAACTAGGACCAATAGAGGTTGAAGAAGCACTAAACTTTTGAGCTAAGTTTACATTGAACTTCTAGGACAAGAATTGTCTGGAGATCAGGCAGGTTAACATGAGGCCAATATCTTTATCCTGACTCTACTAGCAACTAGTCATATTCTATTTTCTCCTTTCAAGTGTATAAGCATCACAACACTGTAGAGATATGTGGCTCCATATTCAGAGAAATACCAGTTCATGATTAGCTTTATACACTTGTGCAAATCATTTTACTTCTTTCAGAGACATAGCCTTCAGCTGGTAAGTTTTCTTGAGGAATGAATGAAAGCATATACACATGTCCTTTATAGTGCCTACATGGTAGGTTTTTTTTTTTTCCTTTCCCTGTGCTTACTCAGTCACAAATTAGAAATTCCTCTTATATCATCTACATATCATTCTGAACTTTGTAACTTCACCCTTTTGTGGTAGGCAAATAAGAAATATATTTTTAAACAAGCAGCAATTGAGCAACCGAGATCAAAAGTGATTTGCTTAAAATCACAGAACAACCCAATCTCAGAAATAGACTAGAACCCAGGATTAGTAGTCCCATTATAGAACTCATTCAACTCCATCACTGAATTTGAAATATATATGTATGTATCTCAATATATGTGTCATACACATATGTGTGTGTATGTATGTGTGTATATATACATACATATATATGATGGAATAGTTTTGAGGAAAAAAAGAACACACATAAAACCTGAAAGTTTTTCATGTTGTATTCTTAATATAAACTGTCATGTGTGATCAAGTGTAAAAAATTTTCACTTATGGTTTTATGCCAAATAGTTAAAATATTTTTTAGCATTTTTGGATTTTGAAACTTTTAATTTTGGATAAAGGATGCCCAATCTATTTTTTCATTAAAAATTATGTAGTTCTTGAGTTCACAAGTGTAAAAAGCATAATTGTATCTCATTCTTACTTATGGGTTCTGGTTCTGTTCTGACTCTTCTGCCTTGTGAGAGAACTGAAGATAACATTTGTCTGTAAAACACTACCTTTGGTTTTTTTGTTTTTTTTTTTTTTGGTACATGGTGCTTATATCAACTCAATATTTAAAAAACAGTATCTTACTAGTTTGAAATAGGATAGATTTGTCATTTCTATTGCCAGGTGATATATTTCTGCTATTGTGTCCTAAATCTTTGCTGGTCTAACCATTAACCTTTAGAGAAAAGGCAAAGGAGGGTGGTAATGAGCTTGCATTCCCAGATTCTAATTGCTCTGCTCTTTTTCTAGGTCTCTTTCACTCTTGGCAACCTTGCCATTGCTTGTTGCTGGACTTTCCTGCTCTTCTTTTACTCAACAAAAGTAGCAAGAGCCTGGGATGTGGGTCCCACAATAACCAGCGTTCAAAAATGGGGTCTTCAGAGCCCCATTCTAAGAGAGAACTAAGTCTCCAGTGACTGACCTTGAACAGTTTTTGTTTTCTTATTCTAGTCTGGGGATCCAGATTCCATAGCCATGGGACTGCTGGGGCCTGTTCTTTCTCTTTAATTAATTATAGAAGTGGGGGGAATAACAATGAATGAGGTGGAGTTTGCCTGCCTGTATATGTTTCATACCTATATTTTTGACAAGTAGGCCTAAAAATGGAGTATACAGTATAAATGTTGGCATCTGCCTACCATATTGAAGAGAATGAAATACTTTCTCTTTTAGCTATTTTCTTTGACTCCTCCTATGTCTACACACACACATAAACATGTACATGTAAGTGAAGGGATATTGAGGAAGGTACCATGGGGAGGCCTGAAGCCTGGATTTTATAACTCATATCCTAGACTTCTGTAACAATGATAGCTGTCAAGCCAGTATATTTCTTAGACTCTTCATTCTTAGAGACAGGCTATCAGTGCTCTCTGGTGGGGATTCAAATTAGTGTCTTCTAGATTTTTTTAAATTGTTGTTTCCTGAACTTCTTTGCATTTTTCTTACTCCAATATTCTTACCTTTTCCCCCTCCCAGTCAAGTCCTGACTGTGATGTTTCTGAGGTGCAGAAGTAGTACCCTGTGGTGCTATGGGGACCATTTGGTGCTTTCTTGGCTTAGAGAATAGTCAGTATATTTCTCTTAAGCCTGAATCTTTAGTTTTACATGCTTCTAAGCATGAATTGAAACATTTTTCTTCTTTTTTTTTTCTAGAATATGTCAGACATGACCCTCAGGACTTAGATGTGGCTATCATGTGTTGGCTTTAAGTATCCTGGTATGTTCAAAATGAGCCACTAGGATTTATGCTCATTTCGTTATAGTGGTTCAAGTTTCAATAGGGCAAAGTGGTCAACTGAGTAAAGCAACCGAACCTATTTTGCTTAGATGTAATATATAATATCCTGGAGGCTAGTGTCCTGGAGGCTAGTGTGACTTAGGTTATTAAAAACAAATTCAAGATGCACACAATTATTCTGGGTCAAAGAGGTAAAGATGCACTAAACCTGTGGGTGCTGCACTTTATGTTATTCACATTACAGTTGTTGTCTCTGTGACTCACTATATAAACTTTAATATAGGCAGTGCAGGGGTTGCTCAGTGAAATACGGGGGTGGGGCATACAAAAGCTAGAATGCTTTCAGTCATTTGCCTTCATTTGACACTTAACTAAGGACATGGCTGCATACAAGTATTCCTCCAATATCAAGGTGGCAGAAGCAGGAGTAATGAAATTTGGAAGCAAGCTTACCTTACATTGTAAGACTCTCAAAAACACAAGGTACAGGAATTTAGATAGTGTTGGAATACTTGCATTTGGCATGAACAAGGTCTTATTTTCGATCCTAGCAAAAGGAAGAAAGGTGGAGAAAGGGGGAAAGGAGGGAAGTAAAGAAGGAAATAAAACATTTCCAACACCAAGAAATACACCAGACCCCATAATAGGCTAAGTGCTGCTGAGGCTGTAGTGGAGTTTTCCATTGGAAAATATCACATGTGTTCATCTTATATTAGGTTTTCTTGCCTTTAGCTCTTAAACACTGTTTACAATATTTTTCTTCTTGTTTCTTGGTTCCCTAGACTCATAGCACTCTGTGAGTCTGCTGGAAGGTTTGATGGATGTTCAAAGAGCCGTGGTTCTGAGTTTTAGCATAACACATAAAGGAATTTTGATATGGGTCTCCTGGGCCTTATCTAATCTTTGAGGTTCTATATTCCTCTAACCCCAGCAGAAAGCCAGGCTACAGTTTGATCTTTCAGGACCCTACAGTTCTGAGCCAATTTTCCCTTTCCTATGTCTGGGCTCCCCAAACAATCACCCACCAGACCCCCAAAGATACCCACAGCATTTTTCAAGTTAGCTAAGTGAGGCTGTGAAGGGTCCCCCAAGGTATGCGTATTTCTTTTGACATGTCAGTTCGATGCCTACTTTACTGTCCATTTGGTTCTTTTTGAAAATTCATTTTGCCTTTAGCTTTTACCTGTACATCTCAAGAGCAGAGAGAAACAAGAATCTCCTTGGAGATTCTATTATGCCTTTTTATCTCTGAATCTTTATGAAGCTTATGCAGCTAGTTTCTATCCTACTAGCCATTGGTTGGTTAGGTAAAATGTGGACTTCATCACCAGGACTTATCCTGAAGAGAGAGTGTTCTCTACAAGATTCTGTTAAATGTGTCTTTAATTACAGCTCATCCACAAACACTGATTAAGGGTCTTAAGGTCAAACTGCTGATAAGAGTGTTAAAACAACAAGAGAAAAAATGCTAAAAGTCCCATTGTACTTGGCAGGGGATTTGAAGCAATTGAATCACAACGCTGTACCAGACAACCTGATCTCATGTAAGCATTATCAAATGTGTATGAGCCAAGGTTTAGACCTTGGTCTTTGGTACTTTTTTCTGGGACAGCTTATGCTTATCTCACCAACTTTAGTTAGCCATATCTATACTTCTGGTGAAGAAGAACTAGCACTAAATCTGAGGTGGATTCAGCTTGAGTAGGTTCCAGCTGTAGAAAGGTCACTATGTGCTTGGCACTGCTTCAATCTCAAGTACATTACTGTTTCTTAGTGAAAAGGACTATGATGATAAAACAGCAAAAACAATGTGATTAAATGACCCAGGCACCCTGCTTCACTGTGCCTATACATAACAAGGTCGTTATACATCCATGCCAAGAATCGCCTTGGTTCCAGTTTTCTTGAACAGTTAGTAACTGAAATAAGGTGAAGTTTTATTTTGCTTTGCTTTCTTTGGTTTCTTGGGTAGAAGCAAAGAGAAGGATGGCTTTTTTTTTCTTTATAATTGATATTTGGCCTTGTCTTACTTCATATTTGCATATTTGCTCAAGTAGTGTCCTTATAAAGTGGGACCACTTTGAGCACTATGCTTTTATGTGTCTTCTCTTTGAAGAATTCATGAGACGTGTATATAACATAACTCTGGGCCTGGACAACAGTTGTGTTTTACATATTTGAGCGTGTACAGGGGATAGAGGTAGGTGTTCATTGGAGGTGAGTCGGGCTTCAGGATTCACTTTATTTCCCCCACTTATATCACTGGAATTTTGAAAGGTGGTATGTAGTACGGGAGATCAACTTTCTTCCCTAAGGTCGTTGATATTAGAGTAAGTAAAAATGTCAACACTACACCTCTCTTCCCAACAAATAGACATGGCACAGCCTCATACCCCTCATTCAATTTATTACCAAGGTCTTTGATGTTTTGTATTTAATGTAGGTAGGTTTTAATTATTGTTTTCCTTTAAATGATCTATTTATAGAGATTTTGTTAAAGTTTGAGCCATATGCATGAGTGGATACTGACAAGTTGTGTCTGATTTATGATAATCTGTAAACAATTCATATTAATCAATAAACAGAAGTACATACAAATGCCTTGTTTATTCCTTGGCTTTCAGTGAACTTGTGTGACTCATTCAATTGTTTTGTGTGTCTGCTTAGTCAGTACAGAAAGAAATGTGTTTCTAATCATTGGGTTTAGCACCAGAGCTATGGCAATTCTGTCTCGTAACCCAGGAGATCTGAGTTGTAGACTATGTTCTCCTGCTTACAAATTGTTTATGACATTTAGAATTCTGTCTGTCTACAGATCTACCAGATATGTTTGTATTCTAAGTTTTAGAATTCTTTTCTTTTTTTTTGTTGATTTTTTTTCTGTTGTTATTTGTTTGTTGTTGTTGTGGTGGTGGTGGTGGTGGTGGTGGTGGTGGTGGTGGTGGTGGTGGTTGTTTTGAGACAGGGTTTCTCTGTGTAATAGCCCTAAGTATCCTGGACTTACTTTTGTAAACCATGCTGCCCTCAAACTCACAGAGATCTGCTTGACTCTGACTCCCAAGTGTTGGGATTAAAAGTGTGTGCCACCACACCCAGCTCTAAATTTATAATTCTTAGGGAGTGTTGTATAGTCTTCATACTGTGTGCATATATTTAGATCTATAAACCAATCTCTTGTAGTTTATATGTGCACATTTCCATTTGATCTTACTATTTTTAAAAAGAAAACATATACACACATATGCAGGCATAGCTGCACATTCAAACACATACACGCATAAAACTAGACAGACTGTAAGATTGCATCTTAAGAGCACTACTTTACCATTATTTGATCTGTATTTTTGTTTATAGTGTTATTGGATTCAAGGGGCTGCTAAAGGTACAACATTTGATTTGAATGTTCTTCACAACTATAATTTTATTTAAAACCAGGCAAATTAAATTTCTTTCTATCTCAAATATTGGCTAATTCTAATAGAAATACACACTGACAAGGATGTGAAAGAAAGATAATTCATACAATGTTGGTGGGATTATAAAATGGCATGACCTTTTGGAAACAGTCTGGCAGTTCGTGTAAAATTTAAAGCTTCAGTTGTCATATGATTCAATAATTCTATCCATCAATATATAATTAAGATAATTAAAAACATGTGCATGTAATGCATTGACTAAATACTCTTAAAAAGAGTGTTTATAATAATCAAAATTGATAGCAATCCAATTTTGTCAACTGATGAATGAATAAAGTTGTAATACAACATAAGATAGTAAACATTTAAAATAATTGAAATTATGATACTTGACATGTCAGAGTTCAAGCTCAAAATATGCTGAGTGAAAGAATCCAGGTACTAGAAGGCACATCTTATATATGTAAGCTAGTAGTGACAGAAGGTAAATTAGTGGTCTCTTCATACTGAGTACAAGAGGAATAACTAATGTTAGTAGACATATGTGATCTTATTTAGAAGAAAAGAATGTCATGATGGTAGCTACACTTCTCAGTAAATTTATTAAAATATTGCTGACAGGCATACTGGAAATGGATGAATTTTATTATATAAAAATATTCAATAAAGCTGTTTTAAAAATATATTTCATGATCACTGATCTCTGAGCTCACTTTGTTATTTGTCAATTTAAACACTTTCCATACTCCTTCATTGCCTGGCCCCTGAATCAATCAATCAATCTCTCTCTTTCTCTCTTTCTCTCTCTCCTCTGTTCCTCCTTTTCTCCCTTTCTTTACCTCCCTTTTTCTTCCTTCTTTTCTACTCTATGTAGTTACTAACTTCAAGGCAAAAAGGACTTGTTCCATTCTATTCTTTTGCACTATCAACATAACCAGTGAGAAGGAGAAAAGGGGAATATGTTGGAGGAACTTAGAGGAAGAACATTTGGGCAGATCACTCAGACCAAAAGAGGAAGAACAGGGGAAGTCACTAAAATCTCAGGATTGCACAAAGAAAAGAGATGTTAGGCAAAGGAATTCCCAGTACAGGCTACAGTAAGGCATATTAGCATTACCAATGGGCAAAATATTGATTGGTTGGCAATTACTAGTTATTAAATGGTACTATGGTGAGACAATCCTGTTTCAGGGTGTGAGAAAACCTGCCAGGTCTTATATTCTCACTTGATTAAAATTAGGAATGCTGGTATAGTGAGGAAGATTAAAACAAAAAATATATGCATAGTAATGGAGGCACAGAAATGGTTAAAATGTGAGCAGTAGCCTTGTCTGCTGTGTTGTGGAGGTCACTGTGTACCTGTGCTAGTCACAGGGCAATCAACTCCCACACTACCCTAGAAGGACATGGGGGAAACTAGATCTCTGAACAGATGTATCAAAGCAATAAAGTCATCACAGTATCAAACCGGAAATTTTTAGATGGTTATTGTTTTATTAGAGGATAGGAATGTTTGCATTTTTCTGGGCTAGTAACATGCCTTAGTTATGTTCACAGTGTGACTGGCAAGTTTCTGTATACCTAGAAGTTAGCTTTTAGGGACTGAGAAATCATGTGTACATGAGTATTGGGATTTCAGATGCTGTCTGTTTGAAAAAAATGGCTTCCTACTTGGAGAATTTGCTCAACTACATGGCCCTTATCCTGTGGTTTTTACTGGTAGCAGATTCCATTCCTCAATCTTTCCTTTGTAACTAATAGTGTAGTGACAGTGGAGTGGGGTGGGGGACTAGTATGTGCTGAGTGGCATAATGATTGATTTTTTTTTTTTTTTTGTCAACTTGACCCAGTCTAAAGGATTTACAAGGAACCTCAACTGATAAATGCTTCTTTCTCAGATTGGCCTTTGAGAAGCCTATGGGATATTTTCTTGATTAATGGTTGAGGTGAGAGGACCTAGCTCACCATGGTGGTACTGCTCCTGAACAAGTGGTCCTGGGGTATAGAAGAGGGCAAACTGGAATGCAGGGCCCCCAATGGAGGAACTAGAGAAAGTACCCAAGGAGCTAAAGGGGTCTGCAACCCTATAGGAGGAACAACAATATGAACTAACCAGTACCCCCAAGAGCTCATGTCTCTAGCTGCATATGTAGCAGAAGATGGCCTAGTTGGCCATCATTGGGAAGAGAGGCCCCTTGGTCTTGCAAATTTTATATGCCTCAGTACAGGGGAACACCAGGGCCAAGAAGTGGGAGTAGGTGGGTAGAGGAGTGTGTGTGTGTGTGGGGGAGGGTATGGGGAGTTTTGGGATAGCATTTGAAATGTAAATGAAGAAAATGACTAATAAAAGTGTTAAAAAAAAAAAGAGGGCAAACTGAATAAGGCATGGAGAACACACCAATAACAAGTAGTCCTCCATGGTCTTAGCCTCAATTTCTATTTCCAGGTTCCTGATCCTGCCTTGAATTTCCTCAATGATGGATCCAGACATGTGAGGAAAACAAACCCTTTCCTCCAAAACACCCTTTCAGTCATGATCCTTTCCACAGCAATACTCACACACACACACACACACACACACACACACACAGTAAGGCTCTCTTACATGAGTTGACACTCTCATATGCATTGGCATACTGTATTTTATTGAACAAAACCCTCATGATAGTTTCAGATAGTAGCTGCCCTTGATAATCTTCATCTTATGAAGAAAAAAGTCTTAATTTTTTACAGATTTAATGATGTTCTGATGATTGTATTTTTAAATTTTTCCTTTAATCTTTTTTAGACTCCAGATTTTATTCCTCTCCTGGTCTACCTTCTAACTGTTCCCCATCTCATACCTCCTTCCCAAAACCACGAAGATGTTCACATTCTCCCAGCTCCTACCCCACCAGAACTCTTAAAATTCCTAGGGCCTCCAGTCTTGATGGTTAGGTGCATCCACTTTGACTGAACCCAGACTCTGAAGTCCTCTGCTGTATATATGTTGGGGGCCTCATATCAGCTGTTGCATGCTGTCTGTTTGGTGGTCCAGTGTTTGAGAGATCTCGGGGTCCAGATTAATTGAGGCTGCTGGTCCTCCTACAGGGTTGCCCTACTTCTCAGCTTCTTTCAGCCTTCCCTAATTCAACAACAGGGGTCAGCTGCTTTTGTCCATTGGTTGGGCGTAAATATCTGCATCTGACTCAGCTGTTTGTTGGGTCTTTCGGAGTGTGATCATGATAGATCCCTTTTTGTGAGCACTCCATAGCCTCAGTAATAGTGTCAGGTCTTGTGACCTCCCCTTGAGCTGGATCCCACTTTGGGCCTGTCTCTGGACCTTCTTTCCTTCAGGCTCCTCTCCATTTCCATCTCTGTAATTCTTTCAGACCGGAACAATTATGGGTCAGAGATATGACTGTGGCATGGCCACCCCATCCCTCCCTTGATGCCCTGTTTTTCTGCTGGAGGTGGGCTCTACAAGTTTCCTCTCCCCACTGTAGGGCATTTCGTCTAGGGTCCCTCCCTATGAGTCCTGACAGTCTCTTACCTCCCAGGTCTCTGGTACATTCTGGAGTGTCCCCCTACCCCCTACCTTTCAAGGCTCCCTGTTTCAATTCTTTCTGCTGGTCCTCAGGGCTTCAGTCATTTCTTCTACCCAATACCAGATCATGTTGCCCTCTCCCTCACCCCAACCCCCAGTCCACTTTCCCTCCCAGGTTCCTCCCTCCCCCCTTGTGATTGCTTTCTTCTCCCTCCCAAGTGGGACTAAGATGTCCTCACTTGGGCCCTTCTGCTTGTTGATCTTTTTGAGTAATGTGGACTGTATCTTAGATATTCTGTTGTTGTTGTTTTTTTTTTTTTTTTTTTTTGTTAATACCCACTTATTATTGAGTACATACCATGCATGCCTTTTTTGGTCTGAGTTACCTCACTCAGGATGATATTTTCTAGTTCCATTCATTTGCCTGCAAAACTCAGGATGTCCTCATTCTTAATAGCTGAGTTGTATTCCATTGTGTAAATGCACCACATTTTCTGTATCCATTATTCTGCTGTGGGGCATTTGGTTGTTTCCAGCTTCTGGCTATCACAAACAAGGCCACTATAAACATACTGGAACACATGCATGTTCTGAGACTCTAGCTCAAGTCTGAATGACCCAGAGAGTTAAGAATATCCCACTATTCCACAGAAGCATCCCAATTATAGGCATTAGGAAAGATAGTGTTTATCCAATTAATCAGTCCATGCTGCTTATAAGGTAAAGACTGGATATGAGAAAAGCCAACAATAAAAATTTCAATGATGACAGACTTTAAAAGCTATCAAGGAAAGCCTGATGTTCATTTGTTTGTTTTCTCAAGGGAAAATGTAAATAAAGGGGAAATCTAGCCAAATTGCATCATCATTAGCTATTTTTCTATTACCTAAGCCAATTATAGAATGCTCTTATTTTAGACTACCCTTGCCAGTAAGATAGTGTGATGCAAGAGCCAAAGCTTATATCCCTACTCTCCTAAAATGACATACCTTCCTTTATACCAGGCTGCTACAAAACAAGGCCAAATATAATCTGGAAACTTCTGTCATCAATTACATTCCAGTAAACATACCACTAAGGTATCAGTGGAGGCTGGGATTTCATCTTGGTGCATAGCTACAGAGAAATCCTTTAACTTCCAGCCTTGCCAGTTTCAGTGGAAGTTATGTGAAAAAAAAAAATAGAACATTTATCACCATCTTGATGTAACAAAATATCTCCCCAGTCAAAGATGTCAGTGGCAGTTATCTCGGAAAAGGTAATATAGTACCCTTTTTCTGGCAAGGTTAGTATCTACAGTTATCTCAAAATGAACTAAAACTTTCAGGTTGCTAAGACCAAGGAGGGGTCTCTCACCTCAGAGGAATAATGAGAGACTGAGAGAAACATGTTGACACCACCAGCAGCAGCTGGCAGTAATAACAGGGTGAGTCATGTCCTTCAATTGCTGTGGTGTCAGGTTCCTTGTAACCCTTTTTACTTGCAATTCTTCTACCTTAAGTTACTGTGACAACCATTCTGGCCACTTTC
This sequence comes from Mus caroli, assembly GCF_978045245.1. Lineage (NCBI taxonomy): Eukaryota > Metazoa > Chordata > Mammalia > Rodentia > Muridae > Mus > Mus caroli. The sequence continues at coordinate 71,648,430 of NW_028227260.1, forward strand.
GCCAATTTATGAATCATCTCACGAATGCTTATCACCTTGGGGCTTTTAGAATTACCACCCCTCTGTGTAGCATGAAGTCTGCCACTATTATCATTATGTTCAAAGTTTCTTCTTAAATGTTACCAATTTGAAGAAGGCTTTCCTGATTTTCTTGCATCTCAAATAGTGTTTCTTCGATAGATAGATAGATAGATAGATAGATAGATAGATAGATAGATAGATAGATAGATAGAATGATAAGATAGGTAGGTAGGTAGGCAGGCAGACAGAGAGAGACAGAGAGACAGAGAGAGAGAGAGAGAGAGAGAGAGAGAGAGAGAGAGAGAGAGAGAGAGAGGGATACAGATATAGATATAGCTTGTTCTTGTCTATTACCCACTCCCCCATCTAACTCTCTCTCAGGATCTCACCAAACACATCTCCCTCCCAGCTTTATATCCTTTTTTTCTGCTGCTTTTGCTTTTTTATTTTTTAACCTACTGAATCCACATACCATTGCCCATATATGCATAAATATGGAGCCATCTCCTAAGATATTGGAAGTTTATCTTACTTGTGACCATACTCCTCCAAAAGAATGATTCTGTTCACCCAGAAACTACCAATGGGCAAGAGTATCTTAGTTAGGGATGAGCTCTTATGAGCCTCTTTCCTCCTCATGGTGGAATTTTAACTTGATTAATGTGAGTCTTGTTCAGATAACCCCAGCTGCTGTGATCTCATGAATGAAATAGCCATGTCTTAACCAGAAGATAGGATTTCACAACATTGCCCTCCCCTCCCATCCTATGGATCTTTGATTCTGTCTATTTTTCTCCTATGATGTTTTCTGAATGCTGGAGAACCTTGATATATATGGTCCATTTAAGAATGAACACTCATAGTCAATAATTCACAGCAATTTTACCGTCTATGAGTCTCTGCATTGGCAAGAAAATGTTTCTTAATGCAAACAAGTTTGACAGATGCCATTCTATACACTAGTAAATTCCATGACAAACCCTAAATACCATAATGCTAACTTCATTTGTCTAGTCTCTTTTGGCATCATCTCATTTATTCTTAAACAACCTTTCAAGTTTGATTTCTAATTGAAGTAAATGAGGACAGAAAGAACTGCATTAATTTTAAGTGGTTAACCATAAAGGAGAATAGTTAAACAGCCATCCCTATGTCACACAGCATGCTAGTGTCAGGAGCATAAGGATATAACATGTTCATAAAGCAACATTCAACAACAAATGACTACTCTTCCGTCTTTACCATGTTTGCGTCCAGAATCTACCAGTAGAGCAACTGTCTGTTATTTAGAAGGTAGAACACCGAATGAGAAATCAATGGACTCATTTTCAGTCCTGTGTCTGGATGCTATATATAAACCTGTGTTTAAAACTCACGTCAGTTTTCCTGTTTGTACCTTTAGCTTTACTTTAGTAAAGCAAAAATAAAAAACTGTTCATAAGATGACTCACATCCCTGCACTTATTATAACAGAGGCATATTGTACATGTTCTATCAATATTTGCCATAATGACAATGAATGACTAAGCTGAGGTCAGCTTGCAGTGGTGGCCTCAGGCTTCATGCGCCTCCTGGACTATAATACCTAACTGTTGCCTCCCACATAACTCAATAGGGTCTCACGAGGTAAACAAGGTTTGTTTTAAACTGCTGATCCTCTAGGCCTAGCTTAAAAAGTACTAGGATAATAAACACATTCCACAATTCCCAACAAAATTGAGTTCTTAACTAACATCTTTGATCTCATCTTTCTGTTTTATATGTCTCGCGTTTCCTAGATATTGCTTATCTGAAATGTAGATATCCAACATGTTAAAGATTAAAATATTGGAGTTTAAAATATGATTTTTCATTCCTGATGATTATACTGGCTGGTTTTGTGTGTCAACTTGACACAAGCTGGATTTATCACAGAGAAAGTAGCCTCCCTTAAGGAGATTCATCCATAAGATCCAGCAGTAAGGGGTTTTCTCAGTGATCAAGGTGGGAGGGCTCATTGTGGGTTTGATAAGAAAGCAATCTGAGCAAGCAAGCTAGTAAATAACATCACTCCATGGCTTCTGCATCAGTTCCAGCTTCCTGACCTGCTTGAGTTCCAGTCCTGACTTCTTTTGGTGATGAAGAGCAATGTGGAACTATAAGCTGAATAAGCCCTTTACTCCCCAACTTGCTTCTTCTTCATGATGTTTTGTGCAGGAATAGAAACTCTAAGACAATGATCAATCAAACTGGAGATTGTTTCTTATACTAAAAATTATGATAATTATATATAAGTTTATTTTAAAGAAACTTAAATTATAGACAGTGGCCAAGATAATTGAAGAAACATCAGGAATAATGGAGAGAAATGAAGAGTACTTCTGTATTTTGAATGATGAATTCTGTGTTATTAGTAAGAAGCAACCACAACAAAATAACACCTGTACTATAGTTATTGATTTGTCAAGAAAACCTTCAGAAACCTGTCAAAAAAGGAGAAAAAACTTAATTACAGAACAGTTTTGTACTATAAAATTCTATTCTATTGGTGCTTACTGTTAATTAAGAAAACACAATGAGATAAAAATGCCATCCAACTATAGAAGATTAATTTTGTCACCTGTGTGGAAGATAAATGTATGAGGGTCATACTAGAGGGTATTCATAATGAAGTAAAATAAAATCAATTCTTGAACTTTCAATATATATTTATCTATTCTTTAGGCAAACATATGCTTACACTATCATCAATACAGTATCTGGGAGACACTGTCTAGCAGCATGCATCCTGATCCTCTGGCTCTTACTGTCTTTCTACCTTCTCTTCCATGATGTTCCTTAAGCCATAGGGGTTGTGTGGCATATGGACTGATTCATCCTGGATTCTCTACAGTCACTTAATTCTCTGTCCTTTGACCAGTTGTCGATTTCTGTGGTGGTTTCTGTTTTTTGCCAAAAGTGGCTTTGATGAAGGTGAGGGCTACTCATTTCTGTGTATATCAAAGTAAACATTAAAACACAGTTAGAAATTATATTGTTTTAGAGACATGGCTTCTAGGGTTAATGCTCTCTTGCCATGGATGGTTGGGTAGGTTTACTGTACAAGGTATGAGTTCCCACATATAAAGTAGACCTTATTATTTAGACAACTGTGGATGACTCTCACTGTTGCACCACTGGAGATATATTACCAGGCTAGTCATTGTTGGGGTTCATAGTCGATACAGCTGGATAGAATTTCTTTTCTTCCTAGGCACTAGGCACAACAAACTATAAAAGTTAGTCTTCAGAAAGGAGACCTATGGTTAATTTCAGCTCATTTCCTTCCAGTCCTTTTGTCTTAACTGTGTGGTATCTATAGCAATAGGGATTTACCTTTAAGTTCTGGGACTTCATAATAACAAAACCAACTGATATGACAATGCATGTAGGGAAATTTTCAAAAGTTTCCACCTCAGTAGAAGAGCTACCAGCAACCAATGGCCACTGAGAGAAGGAGAATTAGTTTTTTCTGGGTAAGAACTTACTGATAGATTATGTAACCCAAAGTGGTCATCCAAAACTCATGCACATACAATCAATACTAAATTGACTCATAGGTCTCTCTCTCTCTCTCTCTCTCTCTCTCTCTCTCTCTCTCTCTCTCTCTCTCTCACGCATGTACACACACACACACACACACATACACACAAACATAGCATTGGTCTTCTATTGTTACTATAATAATTCCGCATGACTTAATATTTTAAAATAATACAATTAAAAAGATAAAAAGGGAGTAGGTTTATATAATAATGATAGAAGAAAAGGTCAAGAACATGAAAGGGGCCAGCACCAGGTCAATAGGGGCCACCTCCTGGTCACTCCCTGCCCAGGAGGTCACCTGGGCGAGGAGTCTGAGGACACCCCCAAAGTCTCTAGAGGACAGCTTCTGAGGCAGAACCCATTTCGAGCTCCAGACATCAGGGCACCTTCCCTGCCAGAGGACAAGTGTCCTCCCTGCCCAGGAGGGCTTTGCAAGAGCACCTGGGGAAGCCATCTTGGTTCACAATTCCCTCTGAGACAAGTCTGGACAGGTGAGAGTGTGGACGACAGAAGGTAACAGCTTCTGGGACAGGCCCTATTTCAGGCATTCATTTTTTGCCAGGAGGAAGGTCCGAAAGCCAGAAATCTGTGCACCTTCCCTACAAAAGGAGAGCTTGCCTGCAGAGAGTGCTCAGACCACTGAAACTCAGGAGAGAGGTTGTCCGCAAGGTCTGCTGAGAGAGGCTAACAGAATCAAAAGAGGAACAAGCTCTAACCAGAGACAACTATACCAACTAACTCCAGAGATTATCGGATGGTGAAAGACAAAATAATAATCATACTAACAGAAACCAAGACCACTCACCATCATCAGAACACAGTACTCCCACCTCACCCAATCCTGGGCAGCCCAACACACCCGAAAACCTAGACCAGATTTAAAAGCATATCTCATGATGATGGTAGAGGACTTTAGTAACTCACTTAAAGAAATACAGGAGAACACTGCTAAAGAGGTACAAGTCCTTAAAGAAAAACAGGAAAACACAACCAAACAGGTAGAAGTCCTTAAAAAAAACAGGAAAACACATCCAAACAGGTAATGGAAAGGAACAAAACCATACTAGACCTAAAAAGGGAAGTAGACACAATAAAGAAAACCCAAAGTGAGGCAACTCTGGAGATAGAAACCCTAGGAAAGAAATCTGGAACCATAGATATGAGCATCAGCAACAGAATACAAGAGATGGAAGAGAGAATCTCAGGTGCAGAAGATTCCATAGAGAACATCAGCACAACAATCAAAGAAAATTCAAAATTCAAAAAGATCCTAACTCAAAACATCCAGGAAATACAGGACAGAATGAGAAGACCAAACCTACGGATAAGAGGAATAGATGAGAATGAAGATTTTCAACTTAATTAGACAGCAAATATCTTCAAAAAATTATAGAAGAAAACATCCCAAACCTAAAGAAAGAGATTCCCATGAGCATACAAGAAGACAATAGAACTCCAAATAGACTAGACCAGAAAAGAAATTCCACCTGACACATAATAATCAGAACAGCAAATACACTAAATACACGTAGAATATTAAAGAAATAAGGGGAAAAGGTCAAGTAACATAAAAAGGCTGGCCTATCAAAACTAGACCAGACATTTCATGAGAGACTATGAAAACCAGAAGATCCTGGACAGATGTTATACAGACACTAAGAGAACAAAAATGCCAGCCCAGGCTACTATACCCAGCCAAACTTTCAATAACCACAGATGGAGAAACCAAAGTATTCCACGACAAAACCAAATTCACACATTATCTTTCCACGAATCCAGCCATTCAAAGGATAATAACAGAAAAAAAAAATACAAGGACAGAAACCACGCCCTTGAAAAAGCAAAAAAGTAATCTTTCAACAAACCTAAAAGAAGACAGCCACAAGAACAGAATGCCAACTCTAACAAAAAAATAATAGGGAGCAACACTTACTTTTCCTTAATATCTCTTAATATTAATGAACTTAATTCCCCAATAAAAAGACATAGACTAACAGACTGGCTACACAAACAAGACCCAACATTTTTCTGCTTACAGGAAACCCATCTCAGGGAAAAAGACAGACACTACCTCAGAATGAAAGGCTGGAAAACAATTTTCCAAGCAAATGGTCAGAAGAAACGAAATGGAATAGCCAATCAAATATCGAATAAAATTGAATTCCAACCCAAAATTATCAAAAAAGACAAGGAGGGACACTTCATACTCATCAAAGGTAAAATCCTCCAAGAGGAACTCTCAATTCTGAATATCTATGCCCCAAATGCAAGGGCAGCAACATTCATTAAACAGACATTAAAAAAGCTCAAAGCACACATTGCACCTCACACAATAATAGGAGAGACTTCAACACACCACTTTCATCAATGGTCAGATCTTGGTAACAGAAACTAAACAGAGACAAAGTGAAACTAGCAGAAGTTATGAAACAAATGAATTTAACAGATATCTACAGAACATTTTATCCTAAAACAAAAGGATATACCTTCTTCTCTGCACCTCACGGGACCTTCTACAAAATTGACCATATAATTGGTCACAAACAGAACTCAACAGATACAAAAATATTGAAATTGTCCCATGCATCCTATCAGACCACCATGGACTAAGGCTGATCTTCAATAATAACATAAATAATAGAAATCCAACATTCACGTGGAAACTGAACAACATTCTTCTCAATGATACCTTGGCCAAGGAAGGAATAAAGAAAGAAATTAAAGACTTTTTTGAGTTTAATGAAAATTAAGCCACAACATACCCAAAATTATGGGACACAATGAAAGTATTTCTAAGAGGAAAACTCATAGATCAGAGTGCCTCCAAAAAGAAACTAGAGAGAGCACACACTACCAGCTTGACAACACACAGAAAAGCTCTAGAAAAAAGGAAGAAAATTCACCCAAGAGGAGCAGATAACAGAAAATAATCAAACACAAGGGCGAAATCAACCAAGTGGAAACAAGAAGAACTATTCAAAGAATCAACCAATCAAGGAGCTGGTTCTTTGAGAAAATCAACAAGATAGATAAACCCTTAGCCAGACTCACTAGAGGGCACAGGGAAAGCATCCTAATTAACAAAATCAGAAATGAAAAGGGAGATATAACAACATATCCTGAAGAAACACAAAACACCATCAGATCCTTCTACAAAAGGGTATACTCAACAAAACTGGAAAACCTGGATTAAATGAACAAATTTCTAGACAGATACCAGGTACCAAAGTTAAATCAGGATCAGGTTAATGATCTAAACAGTCCTATATGCCCTAAAAAAATAGAAGCAGTCATTAATAGTCTCCCAACCAAAACAAGTACAGGACAAGAATGGATTAGTGCAGAGTTCTATCAGACCTTCAAAGAAGATCTAATTCCAGTTCTTCACAAACTATTCCACAAAATAGATGCAGAAGGTACTATACCCAATTCATTCTCTGAAGCCACATTTACTCTCATACCTAAACCACAGAAAGACCAAACAATGATAAAGAACTTCAGACCAATTTCCCTTAGGAATATCGATGCAAAAATAATCAATTAAATTCTCGCTAAGTGAATCCAAGGACACATCAAAACAATCGTCCATCCTGACCAAGTAGGTTTCATTCCAGGGATGCAAGGATGGTTTAATATAAGGAAATCCATCAACGTAATCCACTATATAAACAAACTCAAAGACAAAAACCACATGATCTTCTCATTAGATGTGGAGAAAGCATTTGACAAAATCCAACACCCATTTATGAAAAATGTCTTGGAAAGATCAGCAATTCAAGGCCCATACTTAAGCATCATAAAAGCCATCTAAAACAAACCAGTAAATGGTTAGAAGCTGGAAGCAATCCCACTGAAATTAGAGACTAGACAAGGCTGCCCACTCTCTCCCTACCTATTCAATATTGTACTTGAAGTCCTAGCCAGAGAAATTTGCAAACAAAAGGCGATCAAGGGGATACAAATTGGAAAGGAAGAACTCAAAATATCACTTTTTGCAGATGATATGATAGTATATATAAGTGGCCCTAAAAATTCCACCAGAGAACTCCTAAACCTAATAAACACCTTCAGTGAAGTAGCTGGATATAAAATTAACTCAAACAAGTCAATGGTCTTTCTCTACACAAAGGAAAAACAGGCTGAGAAAGAAATTAGGGAAACAACACCTTTCTCAACAGTCACAAATAATATAAAATACCTTGGCGTGACTCTAAGTAAGGAAGTGAAAGATCTGTATGATAAGAACTTCAAGTCTCTGAAGAAAGAAATTAAAGAAAAACTCAGAAGATGGAAAGATCTCCCATGCTCATTGACTGGCAGGATCAATATAGTAAAAATGGCTATCTTGCCAAAAGCAATCTACAGATTCAATGCAATCCCCATGGAAATTACAACTCAATTCTTCAACAAATTAGAAAGGGCAATCTGCAAATTCATCTGGAATAACAAAAAACTTATGATAGCAAAAGCATGTCTCAATGATAAAAGAAACTCTGGTGGAATCACCATGCCTGACCTAAATCTGTACTACAGAGCAATTGTGATAAAAACTGCATGGTACTGGTATAGCTATAGCAACAGACAAGTAGACCAATGGAATAGAATTGAAGACCCGAGAAATGAAAACACACACCTAAGACTAATCTTTGACAAGGGAGCTAAAACCATCCAGTGGAAAGAAGAGAGCATTTTCAACAAATGGTGCTGGCACAACTGGTGGTTGATTTGTACAAGAATTCGAATTGATCCATTCCTATCTCCTTGTACTAAGGTCAAGTCTAAGTGGATCATGGAACTCCACATAAAATCAGAGACAGTGAAACTTATAGAGGAGAAAGAGGGGAAAAGCCTCGAGGATATGGGCACAGGAGAAAAATTCCTTAATGGAACAGCAATGGCTTGTGCTGTAAGATCTCAAGAATTGACAAATGGGACTTCATAAAATTTCAAAGCTTCTGTAAGGCAAAAGACACTGTCAATAAGACAAAAAGCCCACCAACTAATTGGGAAAGGATCTTTACCTATCCTAAATCAGATAGGGGACTAATATCCAATATATATATAACTCGACTGCAGCACCATGTTTCCTTGCCCGCTGAGTCTCTGGACACCTGCAAGGACCCACATAGGATCCCCCAGGGGATCCTAAGACCTCTGGTGAGTGGAACACAGCATCTGCTCCAATCCAATTGCCCGGGATCTGAGACTGCATTAACCAGGGAAGCAGATAACCCGGCCTGATCAGGGGCACAAGTCCCTTCTGGTCCACTCCAGCACCCGGGTTCCTTGTGTGCAGAGTTCTGGACATCCCCAAGGTCCTCACAGGATTCCCCATGGGATCTTAAGACCTCTGGTGAGTGGAACACAACTTCTGCCAGGAGGCAGGTTCGAACACCAGATATCTGGGCACCTTCCCTGCAAGAGGAGAACGTGCCTGCAGAGAGTACTCTGACCACTGAAACTAAGGAGAGAGCTAGTCTCCCAGGTCTGCTGATAGAGGCTAACATAATCACACCTGAGGAACAAGCTCTAACCAGAGACAACTATAACAACTAGCTCCAAAGATTACCAGATGGCAAAAGGCTAACGTAAGAATCCTAACTAACAGAAATCAAGACCACTCACCATCATCAGAACGCAGCACTCCCACCCCACCTAGTCCTGGGCACCCCAACACACCCGAAAAGCAAGACCCGGATTTAAAAACATATCTCATGATGATGGTAGAGGACATCAAGAAGGACTTTAATACCTCACTTAAAGAAATACAGGAGAACACTGCTAAAGAGTTACAAGTCCTTAAAGAAAAAGAGAAAAACACAACCAAACAGGTAGAAGTCCTTAAAGAAAAACAGGAAAACACATCCAAACAGGTAATGGAAAGGAACAAAACCATACTAGACCTAAAAAGGGAAGTAGACACAATAAAGAAAACCCAAAGTGAGGCAACTCTGGAGATAGAAACCCTAGGAAAGAAATCTGGAAACATAGATGTGAGCATCAGCAACAGAATACAAGAGATGGAAGAGAGAATCTCAGGTGCAGAAGATTCCATAGAGAACATCTGCACAACAATCAAAGAAAATACAAAATGCAAAAGGATCCTAACTCAAAACATCCAGGAAATATAGGACACAATGAGAAGACCAAACCTACGGATAATAGGAGTGGATGAGAATGAAGATTTTCAACTTAAAGGGCCAGCAAATATCTTCAACAAAATAATAGAAGAAAACTTCCCAATCCTAAAGAAAGAGATGCCCATGATCATACAAGAAAACTACAGAACTCGAAATAGACTGGACCAGAAAAGAAATACCTCCCGACACATAATAATCAGAACAACAAATGCACTAAATAAAGATAGAATATTAAAAGCAGTTAGGGAGAAAGGTCAAGTAACATATAAAGGCAGGCCTATCAGAATTACACCAGACTTTTCACCAGAGACTATGAAAGCCAGAAGAGCCTGGAAAGATGATATACAGACACTAAAAGAACACAAATGCCAGCCCAGGCTACTATATCCAGCCAAACTTTCAATTACCATAAATGGAGAAACCAAAGTATTCCAAGACAAAACCAAATTCACACATTATGTTTCCTCTAATCCAGCCATTCAAAGGATAATAACAGAAAAAAAAACCAATAAAAGGACGAAAATCATGCCCTAGAAAAAGCAAGCAAGTAATCCCTCAACAAACCAAAAAGAAGACAGCCACAAGAACAGAATGCCAACTCTAACAACAAAAATAAAAGGAAGCAACAATTACTTTTCCTTAATATCTCTTAATATCAATGGACTCAATTCCCCAATAAAAAGACATAGACTAACAGACTGGCTACACAAACAGGACCCAACATTCTGTTGCTTACAGGAAACCCATCTCAGGGGAAAAGACAGACACTACCTCAGAGTGAAAGGCTGGAAAAAAATTTTCCAAGCAAATGGTCTGAAGAATCAAGGTGGAGTAGCCATTCTAATATCAAATAAAATCAACTTCCAACCCCAAGTTATCAAAAAAAGACAAGGAGGGACACTTCATACTCATCAAAGGTAAAATCCTCCAAGAGGAACTCTCAATTCTGAATATCTATGACCAAATGCAAGGGCAGCCACATTCATTAAAGATACTTTAGTAAAGCTCAAAGCACACATTGCACCTCACACAATAATAGTGGGAGACTTCAACACACCACTTTCATCAATGGACAGATCGTGGAAACAGAAACTAAACAGGGACACAGTGAAACTAACAGAAGTTATAAAACAAATATACTTAACAGATATCTACAGAACATTTTGTCCTAAAACAAAAGGATATACTTTCTTCTCTACACCTCACGCGACCTTCTCCAAAATTGATCATAAAATTGGTCACAAACAGAACTCAACATATACAAAAATATTGAAATTGTCCCATGCATCCTAACAGACCACCATGGACTAAGGCTGATCTTCAATAACAACATAAAAAATGGAAAGCCAACATTCATGTGGAAACTGAACAACACTCTTCTCAATGATACCTTGGCCAAGGAAGGAATAAAGAAAGAAATTAAAGACTTTTTAGAGTTTAATGAAAATGAAGCCACAACATACCCAAACCTATGGGACACAATGAAAGCATTTCTAAGAGGGAAACTCATAGCTCTGAGTGCCTCCAAAAAGAAACTGGAGAGAGCACACACTATCAGCTTGACAACACATCTAAAAGCTCTAGAAAAAAGAGAAGAAAATCCTTCCAAGAGGAGTAGAAGGCTGGAAATAATCAAACTCAGGGGTGAAATCAACCAAGTGGAAACAAGAAGAACTATTCAAAGAATTAACCAAATGCGTGGTTGGTTCTTTTAAAAATCAACAAGATAGATAAACCCTTAGCTAGACTCACTAGAGGACACAGAGACAACATCCTAATTAACAAAATCAGAAATGAAAAAGGAGACATAACAACAGATCCTGAAGAAATCCAAAACACCATCAGATCCTTCTACAAAAGGCTATACTCAACAAAACTGAAAAACCTGGACGAAATGGACAAATTTCTAGACAGATACAAGGTACCAAAATTAAATCAGGATCAAGTTAACGATCTAAACAGTCCTATATGCCCTAAAGAAATAGAAGCAGACATTAATAGTCTCCCAGCCAAAAAAAGCCCAGGACTATAAGGGTTCAGTGCAGAGTTCTACCAGACTTTCAAAGAAGGTCTAATTCCAGTTCTGCACAAACTATTCCACAAAATAGAAGTAGAGGGAACTCTACCCAACTCATTCTATGAAGCTACAATTACTCTGATACCTAAACCACAGAAAGATCCAATAAAGATAGAGAACTTCAGACAAATTACCCTTATGAATATAGATGCAAAAACACTCAATAAAATTCTCGCTACCGAATCCAAGAACACATTAAAGCAATCATCCATCCTGACCAAGTAGGTTTTATTCCAGGGATACAGGGATGGTTTAATATATGGAAATTCATCAACATAATCCATTATATAAACAAACTCAAAGAGAAAAATCACATGATCATCTCGTTAGATGGGGAAAAAGGATTGGATAAGATCCAACACCAATTCATGATAAAAATCTTGGAAAGATCAGGAATTCAAGGCCCATACTTAAAAATGATGAAAGCAATCTACAGCAAACCAGTAGCCAACATCAAAGTAAATGACGAGAAGCTTGAACCAACCCCACTAAAATCAGGGAATAGACAAGACTGTCCACTCTCTCCATACCTATTCAACATTGTACTTGAAGTCCTAGCCAGAGAAATTCAACAAAAAAAGGAGATCAAGGGGATACAAATTGGAAAAGATGAAGTCAAAATATCACTTTTTGCAGATGATATGATAGTATATATAAGTGACCCTAAAAATTCCACCAGAGAACTCCTAATCCTGAAAAACAGCTTCGGTGAAGTAGCTGGATATAAAATTAACTCAAACAAGTCAATGGCCTTTCTCTACACAAAGAATAAACACGCTGAGAAAGAAATTAGGGAAACAACACCCTTCTCAATAGTCACAAATAATATAAAATATCTTAGCGTGACTCTAACTAAGGAAGTGAAAGATCTCTATGATAAAAATTTCAAGTCTCTGAAGAAAGAAATTAAAGATCTCAGAAGATGGAAAGAACTCCCATGCTCATGTATTGGCAGGGCCAACATTGTAAAAATGGCTATCTTGCCAAAAGGAATCTACAGGTTCAATGCAATCCCCATCAAAATTCAAACTCAATTCTTCAACGAATAAGAAAGAGTAATCTGCAAATTCAACTGGAATAACAAAAAACCTAGGATAGCAAAAACTCTTCTCAAGGATAAAAGTACCTCTGGTGGAATCACCATTCCTAACCTAAAGCTTTACCACAGAGCAATTGTGATAAAAACTGCATGGTACTGGTATAGTGACAGACAAGTAGACCAATGGAATAGAATTGAAGACCCAGAAATGAACCCACACACCTATGGTCACTTGATCTTCGACAAGGGAGCTAAAACCATCCAGTGGAAGAAAGACAGCATTTTCTTTTTCTTTTTTTTCACAATTTTTTTTTATTATGTATTTTCCTCAATTACATTTCCAATGCTATCCCAAAAGCCCCCCATATAGCCCCCCCCCCACTTCCGTACCCACCCATTCCCATTCTTTTGGCCCTGGCATTCCCCTGTATTGGGGAATATAAAGTTTGCAAGTCCAATGGGCCTCTCTTTCCAGTGATGGCCTACTAGGCCATCTTTCGATACATATGTAACTAGAGACAAGAGCTCCAGGGTACTGGTTAGTTCATCATGTTGTTCCAACTATAGGGTTGCAGATCCCTTTAGTTCTTTGTGTACTTTCTCTAGCTTCTCCATTGGGAGCCCTGTGATCCATCCAATAGCTGACAGTGAGCATCCACTTCTGTGTTTGTTTGGCCCCAGCATAGTTTCACAAGAGAGAGCTATATCTGGGTCCTTTCAGCAAAATCTTGCTAGTGTATGCAATGGTGTCAGCGTTTGGAAGCTGATTATGGGATGGATCCCTGGATGTGGCAGTTTCTAGATGGTCCATCCTTTCATCACAGCTCCAAACTTTGTCTCTGTAACTCCTTCCATGGGTGTTTTGTTCCCAATTCTAAGAAGGGGCACAATGTCCACACTTTAGTCTTCATTCTTCTTGAGTTTCATGCATTTAGCAAATTGTATCTTATATCTTGGGTATCCTAAGTTTGGGCTAATGTCCACTTATCAGTGAATACATATTGTGTGAGTTCCTTTGTTACCTCACTCAGGATGATGCCCTCCAGGTCCATCCATTTGGCTAGGAATTTCATAAATTCATTCTTTTTAATAGCTGAGTAGTACTCCATTGTGTAAATGTACCATATTTTCTGTATCCATTCCTCTGTTGAGGGGCATCTGGGTTCTTTCCAGCTTCTGGCTATTATAAATAAGGCTGCTATGAACAGAGAGGAGCATGTGTCCTTCTTACCGGTTGGGACATCTTCTGGATATATGCCCAGCAGAGGTATTGCTGGATCCTCCGGTAGTACTCTGTCCAATTTTATGAAGAACCACCAGACTGAATTCCAGAGTGGTTGTACAAGCTTGCAATCCCACCAACAATGGAGGAGTGTTCCTCTTTCTCCACATCCTCGCCAGCATCTGCTGTCAACTGAATTTTTGATCTTAGCCATTCTGACTGGTGTGAGGTGGAATCTCAGGGTTGTTTTGATTTGCATTTCCCTGATGATTAAGGATGTTGAACATTTTTTCAGGTGCTTCTCTGCCATTCGGTATTCCTCAGGTGAGAATTCTTTGTTCAGTTCTGAGCCCCATTTTTAATGGGGTTATTTGATTTTCTGGAGTCTGCCTTCTTGAGTTCTTTATATATATTGGATATTAGTCCCTTATCTGATTTATGATAGGTAAAGATCCTTTCTCAATCTGTTGGTGGTTTTTTGTCTTATTGATGGTGTCTTTTGCCTTGCAGAAGCTTTGCAGTTTCTTGAGGTCCCACTTGTCAATTCTCGATCTTACAGCACAAGCCATTGCTGTTCTATTCAAGAATTTTTCCCCTGTGCCCATATCGTCAAGGCTTTTCCCCACTTTCTCCTCTATGAGTTTCAGTGTCTCTGGTTTTATATGAAGTTCCTTGATCCACTTTGATTTGACCTTAGTACAAGGAGATAGGAATGGAACAATTCGCATTCTTCTATATGATAACAACCAGTTGTGCCAGCACCATTTGTTGAAAATGCTCTTTCTTCCACTGGATGGTTTTAGCTCCCTTGTCGAAGATCAAGTGTCCATAGGTGTGTGGCTTCATTTCTGCGTCTTCATTCTGTTCCATTGGTCTACTTGTCTGTTACTATATCAGTACCATGCAGTTTTTATCACAATTGTTCTATAGTAAAGCTTTAGGTCAGGCATGGTGATTCCACCAGAGGTTCTTTTATCCTTGAGAAGAGTTTTTGCTATCCTAGGTTTTTTGTTGCTCCAGATGAATTTGCAGATTGCACTTTCTAATTCGTTGAAGAATTGATTTGGAATTTTGATGGGGATTGCATTGAATCTGTAGATTGCTTTTGGCAAGATAGCCATTTTTACAATGTTGATTCTGCCAATCCATGAGCATGGGAGATCTTTCCATCTTCTGAGATCTTCTATAATTTCTTTCTTCAGAGACTTGAAGTTTTTATTATACAGATCTTTCACTTCCCTAGTTAGAGTCACGCCAAGATATTTTATATTATTTGTGACTATTGAGAAGGGTGTTGTTTCCCTAATTTCTTTCTCAGCCTGTTTATTCTTTGTGTAGAGAAAGGCCATTGATTTGTTTGAGTTAATTTTATATCCAGCTACTTCACTGAAGCTGTTTATCAGGTTTAGGAGTTCTCTGGTGGAATTTTTAGGGTCACTTATATATACAATCATATCATCTGCAAAAAGTGATATTTTGACTTCATCTTTTCCAATTTGTATCCCTTTGATCTCCTTTTGTTGTCGAATTGCTCTGGCTAGGACTTCAAGTACAATGTTGAATAGGTATGGAGAAAGTGGGCAGCCTTGTCTAGTCCCTGATTTTAGAGGGATTGCTTCAAGCTTCTCACCATTTACTTTGATGTTGGCTACTGGTTTGCTGTAGATTGCTTTTATCATGTTAAACTCCAGAAAATCAAATAACCCCATTAAAAAATGGGGCTCAGAACTGAACAAAGAATTCTCACCTGAGGAATACCGAATGTCAGAAAAGCACCTGAGAAAATGTTCGACATCTTTAATCATTAGGGAAATGCAAAGTGGATATTAGTGATAAGTGGATATTAACCCAAAACTTAGGATACCCAAGATATAAGATACAATTTGCTAAACGCTTGAAACTCAAGAAGAATGAAGACCAAAGTATGGACACTGTGCCCCTTCTTAGAAATGGGAACAAAACACACATGGAAGGAGTTATAGAGACAAAGTTTGGAGCTGTGATGAAAGAATGGACCATCTAGAGACTGTCATATCCAGGGATCCACCCCATAATCAGCCTCCAAACACTGATACCATTGCATACACTAGCAAGATTTTGCTGAAAGGTCCCAGATATAGCTGTCTCTTGTGAAACTATGCTGGGGCCTAACAAACACAGAAGTGGATGCTTACAGTCAGCTATAGGATGGATCACAGGGCTTTCAATGGATGACCTAGAGAAAGTACCCAAGGAGCTAAAGGGATCTGCAATCCTATAGGTGGAACAACATTCTGAACTAACCATTACCCCGGAGCTCTTGACTATAGCTGCATATGTATCAAAAGATGGCCTAGTTGGCCATCACTGGAAAGAGAGGCCCATTGGACATGCAAACTTTATATTCCCCAGTACAGGGGAATGCCAGGGCCAAAAAACTTTGGATTGGGTGGGTATGGAAGTGGGTGGGAGTGTATGGGGGACTTTTGCAATAGCATTGGAAATGTAATTGAGGAAAATACGTAATAAAAAATACTAAAAATTTAAAAAATAGAACTCAAGAAGGTAGACTCCAGAAAATCAAATAACCCCATTAAAAATGGGGTTCATACCTAAACAAAGATTTCTCACTTGAGGAATACTGAATGTCTGAGAAGCACCTGATAAAAATGTTTACATTCCTAATCATCAGCAAAATGCAAATCAAAACAGCCCTAAGGTTCCACCTCACACCAGTCAGAATGGCTAAGATCAAAATCTCAGGTGACAGCAGATGCTGGTGAGGATATGAATAAAGAGGAACACTCCTCCATTGTTGGTGGGATTGCAAGTTTGTACAACCACTCTGGAAATCAGTCTGGCAGTTCCTCAGAAAATTAGACATAGTACTACTGGAGGATCCCACAATACCTCTCCTGGGAATATATCCAGAAGATGTTCCAACTGGTAAGAAGGATACATGCTCCTCTCTGTTCATAGCAGCCTTATTTATAATAGCCAGAAGTTGGAAAGAACCCAGATGCCCCTCAACAGAGGAATGGATACAGAAAAATGTGGTACATTTACACAATGGAGTACTACTCAGCTATTAAAAAGAATGAATTTATGAAATTTCTAGGCAAATGGATGGACCTGGAGGGCATCATCATGTGTGAGGTAACCCAATCTCAAAAGAACTCACATCATATGTACTCACTGATAAGTGGATATTAGCCCAGAAACTTAAAACACCCAAGATATAAGATACAATTTGCAAAACACATAAAACTCAAGAAGAACAAAGACCAAAGTGTGGACACTTTGCCCCTTCTTAGAATTGGGAAAAAAAAAAAAAAAAACACCCAATGGAAGGAGTTACAGAGATAAAGTTTGGAGCTGTGAAGAAAGGATGGACCATCTAAAGACTGCCATATCCAGGGATCCATCCCATAATCAGCTTCCAAACGCTGTCACCATTGCCTACACTAGCAAGATTTTGCTGAAAGGACCCAGATATAGCTGTCTCTTGTGAGACAATGCCGGGGCCTAGCAAACACAGAAGTGGATGCTCATAGTCAGCTCTTGGATGGATCACAGGGCCCCCAATGGAGAAGCTAGAGAAAGTACCCAAGGAGCTAAAGGGACCTGCAACCCTATTGTTGGAACAACATGATGTACTAACCAGAACCCTGGAGCTCTTGTCTCTAGCTGCATATGTATAGAAAGATGGTCTAGTCGGCCATCAATGGAAAGAGAGGCCCATTGGACTTGCAAACTTTATATGCCCCAATATAGGGGAATGCCAGGGCCAAAAGAATGGGAATGGGTGGGTAGGGAAGTGGGGGGGGAGGGTATTGGGGACTTTTGGGATAGCACTGGAAATGTAAATGAAGAAAATATATAATAAAAAAATATAAAACAACAGAAAAAAATTTTTAAAAAAAGAGCATGATAGGATGAAAGGGAGTGTAGGGAGTATGTGAGGAGTTGGACTGGAGAGGGGTAAGATGGGATGGAAATTATGCGAATATAGTACTTGTATATAAATTTCTCAATAATAATTTTTATTTTTATAATATCTAATATTCACACAACTGGCTGGCCTGGCAGTGGTGGGTGCATGCCTTTAATCGCAGCACTTGGGAGGCAGAGGAAGGCAGATTTCTGAGTTTGAGGCCAGTCTTGTCTACAGACTGAGTTCCAGGACAGCCAGGGCTATACAGAGAAACCCTGTCTCAAAAACCAAAAAGGAAAAAAAAAAAAAAAAAAAACTGGCTGGAATCTAATGCCATCCTTGTTTCTGCCTATTTTGTAATCTTTTACAATTTTATTTTCTTTATTTCTAATCACTTTCTATAATCATAAAATACTAATAATGATGTCGCTTTTATTGGGTTATGGTAATGGTTAAGTTAAATGGACTATATGAAAAGTTTGGATTGTGCTGTAGTGGTTTGAATGAGAAAAGCCCACTATAGCCATTGGGGTTTGAATACTTGGCTTCGAATTAGCATTGTTTGGGGATGTTTAGGAGGTGTGGCTGTGATGTAGGAAGTGTATCACTGGAGGCAACCTTTTTGTCTTCATATATACAGTTTATGCTTGCTGCTTTCTACTTGAAATTGAAGATGTGAATTCTCAGTTGTCTGCAAACACTTTCCAACAGCTGCCATTGTCTGAAGTAAACCCTTAAGTTCTCTAAGTTATTTTGATCAAATGCTTTTATCACAGCAACAGAAAGCAAACTAGAATAAAAATTTTCACCAGGAAATTGTGTCAATGCTGCGATGGACCTTGTCCTGTAGCTTTTTAATCCTTTGGACTATTTTGTTGAATTGTGAAGGATATTTGAGGTTTTGGCAGTAAAAGAACTTAAGATGCTTGGAGTTCAATGAACTATTGTGTAAGAAAAATGTGAACTGAAGAGGCCTCAGTTGTGAGACTTTGGGGGGGGGACAAAGATTTATTGGAACTATTTTGTGATATTTTGGATTAACAACCTGTGATTGCTGATGAGCCATAGCTAAAGAAACAACTGTCCTAATCAGAGGTCATTAAAGTGCATTATTATCACTAAAGTGCAACCTGGGCATCTTTGGGACAATGGATGCTGATCAACCAGATCTGAAAAACTTGCTGTGATTAGTAAGAGATTAGCAATATTGAGGAGAAAACTTCTGGGAAGTATTTCCTTAGGGTAAGCACACAGAAGGTGACCAAGGCTAAGTACTTGTAGAAAAGTCCTTAAATGATATTGGTGGAGGTAAATCCTCAGTTACAGTGGAGAACGCAGGATATTGAATATACTAGAATAGTGAGATGTATACCCAGAATAGATGCAAGTAGGAAGTGGAGCTGGCCTAAGAATAAAATAAGTATGTATGCTGCAGAAAGGAGAGCTATGGACATGGGGTTGTCTAAGGCCATTTTGAGACCAAATGCTATACAATGAGTGAGTCCCAGACGCTCAAAATTGAGCTACATGCTGTGAATACACAATACTTGATTCTGGATTTGCAAAAATCTGATTATAATTTATGCCAAGATTTTCCCGTTAGGATAAGGAAGTATATAACTTAGTTTATATTTTATAGGGCTTTGGATTTGCAGGGATCTTTATCTTATGCACCCCTCATATCTACACCCACCTCACTCCAGATCTATCCCAGCTATCAGTTTCCTTCTTAGCCTCCTCTTTTCTTCTTCCTTTCTTCTTTCTTTCCCTCCTTCCTTCCCTCTTTCCCTCTTTACTTCCTTCCTTTTTTTTTCTTTTTTTAAGGAAAGACTATATGACATTAAATGTCGAGGTCCTTTACCATTTTTAGTTTTCTTTAATAATATTTACACAGCTATAAGTGTAAGAAGTATGTTCAAAAGGTCTTGGATTTTAAATAATTTTCATTAAAATAATAAAATTTATTTTTAAATATACAACTCAGTATTGACATATTTTATTAGATATTTTCCTCATTTACATTTCTTTTTTTTTTCACTGTTTTTTTTTATTACATATTTTCCTCAATTACATTTCCAATGCTATCCCAAAAGTCCCCCATACCGCCCCCCACTTCCCTACCCTCCCATTCCCATTCTTTTGGCCCTGGCATTCCCCTATATTGGGGCATATAAAGTTTGCAAGTCCAATGGGCCTCTCTTTCCAGTGATGGCCGACTAAGCCATCTTTCGATACATATGCAGCTAGAGACAAGAGCTCCGGGGTACTGGTTAGTTCATCATGTTGTTCCAACTATAGGGTTGCAGATCCCTTTAGCTCCTTGGGTACTTTCTCTAGCTTCTCCATTGGGAGCCCTGTGATCCATCCAATAGCTGACTGTGCACATCCACTCCTGTGTTTGCTAGGCCCCTGCATAGTCTCACAAGAGACAGCTATCTTTGGGTCCTTTCAGCAAAATCTTGCTAGTGTATGCAATGGTGTCAGCGTTTAGAAGCTGATTATGGGATGGATCCCTGGATACGGCAGTCTCTAGATGGTCCATCCTTTCATCACAGCTCCTAACTTTGTCTCTGTAACTCCTTCCCTGGGTGTTTTGTTCCCACTTCTAAGAAGGGGCACAGTGTCCACATTTTGGTCTTCATTCTTCTTGAGTTTCATGCGTTTAGCAAATTGTATCTTATATCTTGGGTATCCTAAGTTTTGGGCTAATATCCACTTATCAGTGAATACATATTGTGTGAGTTCCTTTGTGATTGTGTTACCTCACTCAAGATGATGCCCTCCAGGTCCATCCATTTGGCTAGGAATTTCATCAATTCATTCTTTTTAATAGCTGAGTAGTACTCCATTGTGTAAATGTACCATAATTTCTATATCCATTCCTCTGTTGAGGGACATCTGGGTTCTTTCCAGCTTCTGGCTATTATAAATAGGGCTGCTATGAACATAGTGGAGCATGTGTCCTTCTTACCGGTTGGGACATCTTCTGGATATATGCCCAGAAGAGGTATTGCTGGATCCTCCGGTAGTACTATGTCCAATTTTCTGAGGAACCGCCAGACTGATTTCCAGAGTGGTTATACAAGCTTGCAATCCCACCAACAATGGAGAAGTGTTCCTCTTTCTCCACATCCTCGCCAGCATCTGCTGTCACCTGAATTTTTGATCTTAGCCATTCTGACTGGTGTGAGGTGGAATCTCAGGGTTGTTTTGATTTGCATTTCCCTGATGATTAAGGATGTTGAACATTTTTTCAGGTGCTTCTCTGCCATTCGGTATTCCTCAGGTGAGAATTCTTTGTTCAGTTCTGAGCCCCATTTTTTAATGGGGTTATTTGACTTTCTGGAGTCCACCTTCTTGAGTTCTTTATATATATTGGATATTAGTCCCTTGTCTGATTTAGGATAGGTGAAGATCCTTTCCCAATCTGTTGGTGGTTTTTTTGTCTTATTGATGGTGTCTTTAGCCTTGCAGAAGCTTTGTAGTTTCATGAGGTCCCATTTGTCAATTCTCGATCTTACAGCACAAGCCATTACTGTTCTATTCAGGAATTTTTCCCCTGTGCCCATATCTTCAAGGCTTTTCCCCACTTTCTCCTCTATAAGTTTCAGTGTCTCTGGTTTTATGTGAAGTTCCTTGATCCACTTAGACTTGACCTTAGTACAAGGAGATAGGAATGGATCAATTCGCATTCTTCTACATGTTAACAACCAGTTGTGCCAGCACCATTTGTTGAAAATGCTGTCTTTCTTCCACTGGATGTTTTTAGCTCCCTTGTCGAAGATCAAGTGACCATAGGTGTGTGGGTTCATTTCTGGGTCTTCAATTCTATTCCATTGGTCTATTTGTCTGTCACTATACCAGGACCATGCAGTTTTTATCACAATTGCTCTGTAGTAGAGCTTTAGGTCCGGCATGGTGATTCCACCAGAGGTTCTTTTATCCTTGAGAAGAGTTTTTGCTATCCTAGGTTTTTTGTTATTCCAGATGAATTTGCAGATTGGACTTTCTAATTCGTTGAAGAATTGATTTGGAATTTTGATGGGGATTGCATTGAATCTGTAGATTGCTTTTGGCAAGATAGCCATTTTTACAATGTTGATCCTGCCAATCCATGAGCATGGGAGATCTTTCCATCTTCTGAGATCTTCTATAATTTCTTTCTTCAGAGACTTGAAGTTTTTATTATACAGATCTTTCACTTCCTTAGTTAGAGTCATGCCAAGATATTTTATATTATTTGTGACTATTGAGAAGGGTGTTGTTTCCCTAATTTCTTTCTCAGCCTGTTTATTCTTTGTGTAGAGAAAGGCCATTGATTTGTTTGAGTTAATTTTATATCCAGCTACTTCACCAAAGCTGTTTATCAGGCTTAGGAGTTCTCTGGTGGAATTTTTAGGGTCACTTATATATACTATCATATCATCTGCAAAGAGTGATATTTTGACTTCATCTTTTCCAATTTGTATCCCTTTGATCTCCTTTTGTTGTCGAATTGCTCTGGCTAGGACTTCAAGTACAATGTTGAATAGGTATGGAGAAAGTGGACAGCCTTGTCTAGTCCCTGATTTTAGAGGGATTGCTTCAAGCTTCTCACCATTTACTTTGATGTTGGCTACTGGTTTGCTGTAGATTGCTTTTATCATGTTTAGGTATGGGCCTTGAATTCCTGATCTTTCCAAGACTTTTATCATGAATGGGTGTTGGATGTTGTCAAATGCTTTTTCTGCATCTAACGAGATGACCATGTGGTTTTTGTCTTTGAGTTTGTTTATATACTGGATTACGTTGATGGATTTCCGTATATTGAACCATCCCTGCATCCCTGGGATGAAACCTACTTGGTCAGGATGGATGATTGTTTTGATGTGTTCTTGGATTCAGTTAGCAAGAAGTTTATTGAGGATTTTTGCATCAATATTCATAAGGGATATTGGTCTGAAGTTTTCTATCTTTGTTGGGTATTTTTGTGGTTTAGGTATCAGAGTAATTGTGGCTTCATAGAATGAGTTGGGTAGAGTACCTTCTGTTTCTATTTTGTGGAATAGTTTGTGAAGAACTGGGATTAGATCTTCTTTGAAGGTCTGATAGAACTCTGCACTAAACCCATCTGGTCCTGGGCTTTTTTTGGTTGGGAGACTATTAATGACTGCTTCTATTTCTTTGGGGGATATAGGGTTGTTTAGATCATTAACCTGATCTTGGTTCAACTTTGGTACCTGGTATCTGTCTAGGAACTTCTCCATTTCATCCAGGTTCTCCAGTTTTGTTGAGTATAGCCTTTGGTAGAAGGATCTGATGGTGTTTTGGATATCTTCAGGATCTGTTGTTATGTCTCCTTTTTCATTTCTGATTTTGTTAATTAGAATACTTTCCCTGTGCCCTCTAGTTAGTCTGGCTAAGGGTTTATCTATCTTGTTGATTTTCTCAAAGAACCAGCTCCTTGATTGGTTGATTCTTTGAATAGTTCTTCTTGTTTCCACTTGATTGATTTCGCCCCTGAGTTTGATTATTTCCTGCCATCTACTCCTCTTGGGTGAATTTGCTTCCTTTTGTTCTAGTGCTTTTAGGTGTGTTGTCAAGCTGCTAATGTGTGCTCTTTCTAGTTTCTTTTTGGAGGCACTCAGAGCTATGAGTTTTCCTCTTAGAAATGCTTTCATTGCGTCCCATAAGTTTGGGTATGTTGTGGCTTCATTTTCATTGAACTCTAAAAAGTCCTTGATTTCTTTCTTTATTCCTTCCTTGACCAAGGTATCATTGAGAAGAGTGTTGTTCAGTTTCCACGTGAATGTTGGCTTTCCATTATTTATTTTATTATTGATGATCAGCCTTAGTCCATGGTGATCTGATAGGATGCATGGGACAATTTCAATGTTTTTGTATCTGTTGAGTCCTGTTTTGTGCCCAATTACGTGGTCAATTTTGGAGAAGGTACCATGAGGTGCTGAGAAGAAGGTGTATCCTTTTGTTTTAGGGTAAAATGTTCTGTAGATATCTGCCAGATCCATTTGATCCATAACTTCTGTTAGTTTCACTGTGTCCCTGTTTAGTTTCTGTTTCCATGATCTGTCCATTGGTGAAAGTGGTGTGTTGAAGTCTCCCACTATTATTGTATGAGGTGCAATGTGTGCTTTGAGATTTACTAAAGTTTCTTTGATGAATGAGGCTGCCTTTGTATTTGGAGCATAGATATTTAGGATTGATAGTTCCTCTTGGAGGATTTTACCTTTGATGAGTATGAAGTGCCCCTCCCTGTCTTTTTTGATGACTTTGGGTTGGAAGTCAATCTTATCTGATATTAGAATGGCTACTCCAGCTTGTTTCTTCAGACCATTTGCTTGGAAAATTGTTTTCCAGCCTTTCATTCTGAGGTAGTGTCTATCTTTTTCTCTGAGATGAGTTTCTTGTAAGCAGCAAAATGTTGGGTCTTGTGTGTGTAGCCAGTCTGTTAGTCTATGTCTTTTTATTGGGGAATTAAGTTCATTAATATTAAGAGATATTAAGGAAAAGTAAGTGTTGCTCCCTGTTATTTTTGTTGTTAAAGTTGGCATTCTGTTCTTGTGGCTGTCTTCTTTTAGGTTTGTTGAGGGATTACCTTCTTGTTGTTTCTAGGGAGTGGTTCCTGTCCTTGTATTGGTTTTTTTTCTGTTATTATCCTTTGAAGGGCTGGATTCGTGGAGAGATAATGTGTGAATTTGGTTTTGTCGTGGAATACTTTGGTTTCTCCATCTATGTTAATTGAGAGTTTGGCTGGGTATAGTAGCCTGGGCTGGAATTTGTGTTCTTTTAATGTCTGTATAACATCTGTCCAGGATCTTCTGGCTTTCATAGTCTCTGGTGAAAAATCTGGTGTAATTCTCATAGGCTTGCCTTTATATGTTACTTGGCCTTTTTCTCTTACTGCTTTTAGTATTCTATCTTTATTTAGTGCATTTGTTGTTCTGATTATTATGTGTCGGGAGGTATTTCTTTTCTGGTCCAGCCTATTTGGAGTTCTGTAGGCTTCTTGTATGTTCATGGGCATCTCTTTCTTTAGATTTGGGAAGTTTTCTTCTATAATTTTGTTGAAGATGTTTGCTGGTCCTTTGAGTTGAAAATCTTCATTTTCATCCACTCCTATTATCCGTAGGTTTGGTCTTCTCATTGTGTCCTGTATTTCTTGGATGTTTTGAGTTAGGATCTTTTTGCATTTTCCATTTTCCTTGATTGTTGTGCCGATGTTCTCTATGGAATCTTCTGCACCTGAGATTCTCTCTTCCATCTCTTGTATTCTGTTGCTGATGCTTGCATCTATGGTTCCAGATTTCTTTCCTAGGGTTTCTATCTCCAGTGTTGCCTCATTTTGGGTTTTCTTTATTGTGTCTACTTCCCTTTTTAGGTCTAGTATGGTTTTGTTCATTTCCATCATCTGATTGGATGTGTTTTCCTGTTTCTCTTTAAGGACTTCTACCAGTTTGGTTGTGTTTTCCTGTTTTTCTTTAAGGACTTGTAACTCTTTAGCCATGTTCTCCTGTAGTTCTTTAAAGTCCTTCTTGATGTCCTCTACCATCATCATGAGATATGCTTTTAAATCCAGGTCTAGTTTTTCAGGTGTGTTGGGGTGCCCTGGACTGGGCGAAGTGGGAGTGCTGGGTCCTGATGATGGTGAGTGGTCTTGGTTTCTGTTAGTAAGATTCTTACCTTTACCTCTCGCCATCTGGTAATCTCTGGAGTTGTTATAGTTGTCTCTGTTCAGAGGTTGTTCTTCTGGTGATTCTGAGTATCCTCTGTCAGCAAACCTGGGAGACAGGCTCTCTCCTCTGAGTTTCAGTGGTTAGAGCACTCCCTGCTGACAAGCTTTCCTCTTAAAGGGAAGGTGTACAGATATCTGGCATTTGGACCTCCTCCTGGCCGAAGAAGAAGGCGGAAAACAGGACCTTTCCCAGATGCTGTGTTGCTTTGGCAGGTCACAGAAGCTGTAGGCTTCTGTGGTGCACACTCTCAGCTGTGCAGACTAATTTCCTAAGTTCAGTGGAGTCCTGGATCCAAGATGTGCTCCCTGCTCCTGAGGCAGAGGGCTCCTGTGCAGGGCAGACCACTGTCTTCCAGCTAGGAGGGTGCCGGATGTCTGTGGCCCCAAAAGGGTGCTGCCTCAGCGGCTCTGTGGCTCCCGCCTGTCCCAGAAGCTGTCTGCCTCTGTGGTCCTCACTCTGACCTGTACAGACTAAGTTCGGCGGATGGCGCTCCCTGCAGGGCAGGTCACTGTCCTCCAGCTGGGAGGGTGCCGGATGTCTGCGGCCCCAAAAGGGTGCTGCCTCAGTGGCTCTGTGGCTCCCGCCTGTCCCAGAAGCTGTCTGCCTCTGTGGTCCTCACTCTAACCTGTACAGACTAAGTTCGGCGGAGTCCCGGAGCCAAGATGGCGCTCCCTGCAGGGCAGGTCACTGTCCTCCGACTGGGAGGGTGCCGGAAGTCTGTGGCCCCAAAAGGGTGCTGCCTCAGCGGCTCTGTGGCTCCCGCCTGTCCCAGAAGCTGTCTGCCTCTGTGGTCCTCACTCTAACCTGTACAGACTAAGTTCGGTGGAGTCCCGGAGCCAAGATGGCGCTCCCTGCAGGGCAGGTCACTGTCCTCTGGCTGGAAGGGTGCCGGATGTCTGCGGCCCCAAAAGGGTGCTGCCTCAGCAGCTCTGTGGCTCCCGCCTGTCCCAGAAGCCGTCTGCCCCCGTGGTCCCCACTCTGACCTGTACAGACTAAGCTCGGCGGAGTCCCGGAGCCAAGATGGCGCTCCCTGCAGGGCAGGTCACTGTCCTCCGACTCTCATTTACATTTCAAATGCTATCCAGAAAGTCTCCTATACCCTTCCAGAGGCCCTGCTCAGCGAATCCACCCACTCCTGCTTCCTGGACCTGTTATTCCCCTGTACTGGGGAATATGATCTTCACAAGACCAAGGACCTCTCCTCTCATAGATGGCCAACTAGGCCATCCTCTGCTACATATGAAACTAGAGACACAGTTCTGGGGGGTACTGGTTAGTTCATATTGTTGTTCCTTCTATAGGGTTACAGGCCCCTTTAGCTCCTTGGGTACTTTTTATAGCTCCTTCATTACGGGCCATGTGTTCCATCCAATAGATGACTGTGAGCATCCACTTCTGTATCTGCCAGGCACTGGCAGAACCTTACAAGAGACAGCTATATCAGAGTCCTGTCAGCAAAATCTTGCTAGTGTAAGCAATAATGTCTATGTTTGGTGCTTGTATATGGGGTGGATATCCAGGCTGAGAAAGAAATTAGGGAAACAACACCCTTTTCAATAGTCACAAATAATAAAAAATACCTTGGCGAGACTTTAACTAAGGAAGTGAAAGATCTGTATGATAAGAACTTCAAGTCTCTGAAGAAAGAAATTAAAGATCTCAGAAGATGGAAAGATCTCCCATGCTCATGGATTGGCAGGATTAATATAGTAAAAATGACTGTCTTGCCAAAAGCAATCTCCAGATTCAATGCAATCCCCATCAAAATTCCAACTCAATTCTTCAACGAATTAGAAAGAGCAACCTGCAAATTAATCTGAAATAGTAAAAAACCTAGGATAGCATAAACTCTTCTCAAAAATAAAAGAAGCTGCGGTGGAATCACCATGCCTGAAATAAAAGTGTACTACAGAGCAATTTTGATAAAAACTGCATGGTACTTTATAGTGACAGACAAGTAGACCAATGGAATAGAATTGATGATCCAGAAATGAACCCAAAAACTAATGGTCAATTGATCTTCGACAAGGGAGCTAAAACAATCCAGTGGAAAAAACAGACAGCATTTTCAACAAATTGTGCTGGCAAAACTGGCAGTTATTATGTAGAAGAATGTGAATTGATCCATTCCTATCTCCTTTTATTAAGATCAAATACAAGTGGATCAAGGAACTCCACATAAAACCAGAGACAGTGAAACTTATAGAAGAGAAAGTGGAGAAAAGCCTCCAATATATGGGCACAGGGGAAAATTCCTGAATAGAAGAGCAATGGCTTGTGCTGTAAGATCTTGAGAATCAACAAATGGAACCTCATAAAATTGCAAAGTTTCTGTAAGGCGAAATGACACTTTCAACAAGACAAAAAGGCCACCAACAGATTGGGAAAGGATCTTGACCTATCCTAAATCTGATAGGGGACTAATATCCAATATATATAAAGAACTCAAGAAGGTGTACTCCAGAAAATCAAATAACCCCATTCAAAAATGGGGCTCAGAGCTAAACAAAGAATTCTCACCTGAGGAATACCGAATGACTGAGAAGCACCTGAGAAAATGTTCAGCATCCTTAATAATCAGGGAAATGCAAATTAAAATTGCCCAGAGATTCCATCCAACACACTCCTGTCAGAATGGCTAAGATCAAAAATTCAGGTGACAGCAGATGCTGGTGAGGATGTGGAGAAAGAGAAACACTCCTCCATTGTTGGTGGGACTGCAAGCTTGTACAACCACTCTGGAAATGCTGACACCATTGCATACACTAGCAAGATTTTGCTGAAACGACCCTGATATAGCTGTCTCTTGTGTGGCTATTCTTTTTTTTTTTTTTAATTTTCTTTTTTTCATTTTTAATTGATTTTTATTAGGTATTTACCTCATTTGTATTTCCAATGCTATCCCAAAGTCCCCCATACCCTCCCCCCCCACTCCCCTACCCACCCACTCCCACTTCTTGTTCCTGGCGTTACCCTGTACTGAGGCATATAAAGTTTGCAAGACCAATGGGCCTCTCTTTCCACTGATGGCCAACTAGGCCACCTTTGATACATATGCAGCTAGAGACACGAGCTTTGGGGGGTACTGGTTAGTTCATATTGTTGTTCCACCTATAGGGTTGCAGATCCTTTTAGCTCCTTGGCTCCTTTCACAGGGCTCCTCCATTGGGGGCCCTGTGATCCATCCAATAGCTGACTTTGAGCATCCTCTTCTGTGTTTGGTAGGCCCCGGCATAGTCTCACAAGAGACAGCTATATCAGGGTCCTTTCAGCGAAATCTTGCTTGTGTATGCAATGGTGTCGGTGTTTGGAGGCTGATTATGGGATGGATACCCAGATGTGGCAGTCTCTATATGGTTCATCCTTTTGTCTCAGCTCCAATCTTTGTCTCTGTAACTCCTTCCATGGGTGTTTTGTTCCCAATTCTAAGAAGGGGCAAAGTGTCCACACTTTGGTCTTTGTTCTTCTTGAGTTTCATGTGTTTCTCAAATTGTATCTTATATCTTGGGTATTTTAAGTCTGGGCTAATATCCACCTATCAGTGAGTACATGTCATGTGAGTTCTCTTGTGATTGGCATACCTCACTTGTGATGATGCCCTCCAGGTCCATCCATTTTCCTAGAAATTTCATAAATTCATTGTTTTTAATAGCTGAGTAGTACTCCATTGTGTAAATATACCACATTTTCTGTATCCATTCCTCTGTTGTGAGGCTCTTCTTGAGCCTAGCAAACACAGAAGTTGATGCTCACAGCCAGCTATTGGATGAATTACAGGGCCCCCAATGGAGGAGCTAGAGAAAGTACCCAAGGAGCTAAAGGCATCTGCAACCCTATAGGTGGAACAACAATATGAACTAACCAGTACCCCCAGAGCTCGTCTCTCTAGCTGAATATGTATCAGAAGATGGCCTAATCGGCCATCAGTGGAAAGAGAGACCCATTGGTCTTGCAAACTTTATAAATCTCAGTACAGGGTAATGCCAGGGCCAAGAACTGGGAGTGGGTGGGTAGGGGAGTTCGGGGGAGGGTATGGGGGACTTTTGGAATAGCATTGGAAATGTAAGTGAGAAGTCTGGTGTAATTCTAATAGGTCTGCCTTTATGTGTTACCTGACCGTTTTCCCTTACTGCTTTTAATATTCTATCTTTATTTAGTGCATTTGTTGTTCTTATTATTATATGATGGGAGGATTTTCTTTTCTGATCCAGTGTATTTGGAGTTCTCTAGGCTTCTTGTATGTTCATGGGCATCTCTTTCTTTAGGTTTGGGAAGTTTTCTTCTATAATTTTGTTGAAGATATTTGCTGGCCCTTTGAGTTGAAAATCTTCATTCTCATCTACTCCTATTATCCGTACGTTTGGTCTTCTCATTGTGTCCTTGATTTCCTGGATGTTTTGAGTTAGGATCCTTTTGCATTTTGCATTTTTTGATTGTTGTGTCCATGTGCTCTATGGAATCTTCTGCATCTGGGATTAACTCTTCCATATCTTGTATTCTGTTGCTCATGCTTGCATTTATGGTTCCTAATTTCTTTCCTAGGATTTCTATCTCCAGAGTTGTCTCCCTCTGTGTTTTCTTTATTGTTTCTACTTCCATTTTTACATCTGGATGGTTTTGTTCAATTCCATCACCTTTTTGGTTGTGTTTTCCTGTAATTCCTTGAGGGTTTTTGCTTCCTCTTTAAGGGATTCTACCTTAAGCAGTTTAGCAGTGTTCTCCTGTATTTCTTTAAGTGAGTTATTAATGCCCTTCTTAAAATCCCTTACCAGCTTCTTGAGATAAGATTTTAGATCTGAAACTTGCTTTTTGGGTGTGTTGACGTATCCAGTACTGGCTGTGGTGGGCATACTGGGTTCTGATGATGCCCAGTGGTCTTGGTTTCTGATAGTAAGATTCTTACTTTTGCCTTTCACCATCTGTTAATCTCTGGTGTTAGATATTCTAGCTCTCTCTGGCTGGAGCTTGTTCCTCCTGTGATTCTTTAGCCTCTGTCAGCACTCCTAGAGACCTACTCTCTCCTGTGTCCCAGTGGTCAGAACACTCTCTGCAGGCAATCGCTCCTCTTGCAGGGAAGGTGTACAGAAGTCTGGAGCTCAGATCCACCTCCTGATTCCTGGTGTCAGAACCCTCCATGGAGGCCACTTTCCTCTTGCAGGGAAGGTGCACAGAGGTCTGCAGCTCAGCTCTGTCTCCTGGCTGAGGATGAAGGCGAGAAGGGACACTGTCCAAGAAGCTCTGTTGCTTCTACTGCCCACGTGCTTTCCTGTGTAGACTGCGTAGAACAACAAAATTCTTAAAACTTTTAAGGTATTTTTTTTTTGGATTAGCATTAGTTGAAAGGCAACTATTCTAGCATTGCAGGTTTCCTGTCTCCTGGTGGATAACTTCATTTTGGTGCTTCCTTGATACTGAGACCTTTGCCCACATAACTTCCAGCATTTGCATTGTAAACCACATTGGCAAACATTATTCTGCTATATAAAATATGAAGGGACACATACACAAAATATTTTCTTTCTCCCAAACTTTGCTTGTATCCCAAGTCCTGCTTTTTTTTTTTTTTACTTTTTGTGTTTGTGTTTGTTTGTGTGTGTGTGTTTATTTCACCACTTTATTTTATTATCCAATTTTCCTTGTAATTGATTACTTAGCTTTAAAAGCAATACATATATTTCAGCTCAAAATTGAATGTTTGCAGTCTAGCAAAGGTCCTAGCCCTCATGAAGCAGGGTTGACTTAAATAACAACAACGTCTAAACAAACAATCATACAAGCATTGCCACAGCTGTTGTTTTATTATTTGATATCAGTAATCAGCTCCTATAGCGTTTTCACATGGATGGAAAATCAGTAGCTCTTCAGGAATCGTTCAAGTCTTCAGTGCCACATTGGTACTACTGAGGCATGGTAAACAAACAACAAACAAACAAAAACAACTAGATCTCAACTGTCAGTATTCCTCAAAATTCACCATGTCCTCACATTTGTACATAATCTCTCTCAGATATGGCCTAAACATTACAACTTTTGTTACGACTTATTGTGGCTAGCTGACAGAGCCTTTGCACACAGTGGATATGTCCTGACTGTCCTGTAAGGCCTTTCCAACTGTCAAGTTGGAAACATAATTATGCTCTGCTAAAGACTAATGAGCTGCCTTTCTGGATGTGCTCTTTCTTTGCTAGAAGAAATCAATAATTCTTTCTTTGATTTCAATTCAGTGATAGCTCCAGGGTTGAAGGGCAAGTCTGTAGGGATCTGCAAACTCCAGGATCATACCCCAAGGGCTCCAAGGAGGCTGTGGTTCTGGGAACAAGGCTGGAACCTGTCCAAGAAGAAAGTTATGTATGGATAGGAAGAAATTTTAGTTCTCCATTTCCTGGATCTGTTCTGTATACTTCTGATTTTATTCAGGATATGTTATTTTCTCACACTTTTAAAAAGGAGAATAAGAAATGAGGAATTTTTCTAATACAAATACAACAGTGCTGTTTTCCTAAATATTTTATTTATAATTCAACCAAAATCTAACTGTTATGTGCAACTGTCAAATAAATGCAAAGGTGAAAGTTGTCAGTGAAAATTGTAGGCATTCATATTCCTAGCTTACGTTGTGTTTTTTGTTAGGTAGGTGACATTAGATTGAGTACCTACTCTGAGTCTTGTCCCTTATCCTGTAACAGGGAGATAGCATTAATAAGCATCAGATGGTTTTTGTCCAAAATTATATACGGTAATTATATAAAGCACACGAACAAACTAGCACTTGTAAAACTTAAACAATATGAGTTCTGGCTATTGATTTATCTTTATCCTTTCTGTCAATTAAAAATAAAAGTATATTGTGCTGATTATTTTTATCAAATTGACACAAACTAGTATCTTCTGAGAGGAAGGAATCTCAATTAAGAAAATGCCTTCAGAACATTTGGGCTGTAGATAAGCCTGTAGCACATTCTCTTAATTCATGATTAATGGGAGAAGGTTCATTGGGTTGGACACCCCTGGCTTGGTGGCTCTACATTCTATAATAAAGCAGGCTGAACAATCTATGATGAATGAGACAGTAATTAGCACTCCTCCATGGCCTCTGCATCAACTGCTGCCTCCGGGGGTTTCTTCCCTCTTTGAGTTCCTGCCCTGACTTACTTGGATGATAAACTGTGATATGGACGTATAAGACAAATAAACTCTTTCCTCCCCAACTTGCATTGGTTATGATGTTTTCTCACAGCAATGGTAACCCTAGCTAAGACATATATACAGACAGAAAGACAACTGGAGAAGAACACAATCCTGAAGTAAGTCAGTGCATCTGCTGCATTAGTAACTTAGCTGAGTGCTTACCCTGACATCTAGCGTAAATCTGAGGAAGAAATGATGGAAGTGAGAAAACCTTTTTTTTTCAGGTTTGTTATCTACTAAAATCCCCAGAATACAATCTCTAACTAATTTTAGTCTCTTCCATAGGCTGAATATAGTTATTCATTACCATAACCACAACAGGAAAAGAAAACAAAATATTTGTATGGTTCCACCTGAATTATTTGAAAAGACACCATTCCCAGAAAAGTCCAATATTACAAAAACTGTCTTAGCTAATATGTCCTTGCAATTTCTTCTATCTGTGGCAACTTAAATCCTACAGGCAGACAAACTGATTTGTAAAAATTTTTTCTTGCTTTCTTTACCATATAATTTATTAGTCCTGCAATTATGAGGGAAAAAAAGCCTCAATGTGGGGCCAAAGTTGATGACATCCACAGACATCTGCTTTTCAAAAGCAATAATAACACTATGCACTAGAGAAAAGACATTTGTAATAAAATACAGAAAATTTGGATATCTGCATGGAAAAGAATGGCACTAACCCTTGTCCCTTGTTACAAACAGAAACTAAAAATGGTTCTGCAACTTACAAGTTCTAAAACTGTTGGGGGAAAGAAGATAAATATTTTAAAACAATGGAATGGACTTCAAACCAGGTGGCACAGTCTGTAATCTCAACTTGGGAAGTTGAGGGAGGAGAATCACAAGTTCAATGGCAGCCTATGAAAATTATTAATTCTTATCTAAACATCTTAAAGAAGAGTAAATAGAGGCTGGGGATAGAACTCAATGGTAGAACCATTTAACCTAGCATATAATGGTAGAACCAGTTATATGCTAGGTTAAATCCTTACTAAAACATACACATGTACACACACACACACACACACACACAGAGAGAAAGAGAGAGAGAGAGAGAGAGAGAGAGAGACAGAGACAGAGACAGAGACAGAGACAGAGAGAGACAGAGAGAGACAGAGACAGAGAGAGACAGAGAGACAGAGACAGAGAGAAAGTCAGAGAGAAAGACAGAGAAATATTAGAAGACATTGGAACAAGCAAAGATGCTTTGCAGATCTGCAAAACACAAGACACTAAAACATTACACAATAGAAACATTACAAATAGACAACACTTGTATATAAATGCCCATTGCCATAAATCATCAGGAAAATGAAAATCAAGACTACAATAAGATAGTAGGCTAGAGAAAAGGAGTATAAAATGTAGAAATAAACAGGAAATGCTTTAAGAATTGAATATTTCTGCTGGGAATATAAACTATCATGCACATATTATGGAAACCAAAGGGAAGATTCCTGCTAGGAAAAATTAAAGTTGAGCACCCCACAAATTCATCTATTCCATTTCTGAAAATATGTCTAAATGAAATAAAATCAAAATATGTGAAATATATTCATGGCAACTCTCATTATTCTCAATCAACATAAATGGAAGTAACCTAGCTGACCATAAAGATCAAAGTAAATGTAATGTATATGCAAAATGAAAGATTACTCAACTACTGAAAGAAGGAAATACTGATTCTAATTCCTCCATTCTTATCCCCAGCCCTGTAGCAGGCCACTTGCAAAGGCCTATCCTTCCCCACTATGTCCATTCCTCAAATACTCCACTGAATCTTATTGTGGACCCAGCTTTATTCTACCCACATCCCTTTGTGTCAGCTTCCTATACCTAGCAACAGTGTTTGCCTGGGAATGTAGACACTTCCTGGGAATATGGTAGGCAATTTCACTCTCCTGTTTACCTTTACAGTCCTAGTCACATTTTCCATCCCTGTAGCATACAGCTCTCCTACCCTACCTCCAATCCCCACAGATTACATGAAACCTCAAGAAGAATCTAGTGATCCTCCTTTACTTTATTCCAGCCACAGAAACCTAGAAATACTCTTTGTATGGGACCTTCAGTCTGGTTTGGAACTCGAGTGATATTCATTCTTATTCTTGTCCTGAGTTACAACCACTTCAGTCTCATTCCCAGCCCAGTAGCAGTCTGCTTACAGAAGCATGTTCTCTCATCTATCTTCCACTTTCTAAGAAACTTTGTTAAACATTAAAATTGACCCATTTTTTTCCTCCTTGATTCTGACCCTCTCAACACTTCCTCTAGCCTGTCCAAATCCTTTTTTCGTAAAGACCTCGATACCTAGAAATACTTTTAAACCAGGACTCCCAGTGACCATGCCCCTCAGGGACTCAGGAAGTTGAATCATACCATGCTTCCCATCATACATTACAATCTTTCCATCTCCAACCCTGTAACATCTTGCTAATGAATGCCCCTCCTTCTATTTCAATATCATTCAGTCTTGGTTCAGACCCAGTACCCCTCTAGACTTTTCTTCCCTATCTCTCAAGATAATACTTTGCCTTCATTCCACCAACTTTGCAGGTTTCCTCTCCCCAAATGTAGATGGAAACAGGATAAATAGTACTTTCCTTGTGCTCATTTTAGCCTTTTCTCATAGTCTACCTTTATCCCTCTCTACCACTCACTGACCACAGTCATTCCCTACCAAGAAGCCCAGAGCCACTACACCTTTTTTTTTTTTAAGATTCAAAAGGCATGACAGAAACCAAGAAATAGAATATCCACCCAACAAAGACAATATGTATCAACACCTAGAATCGCAATGATGCAAACTCCAGATGACTAGACAAAACCAGTCATGAATAGTCAAATTAACAGAGAAATTCAGTATTGTGGAAGAACAAGACAGGGACTTCAGATTAATTACTGTGGATATGTCTATGGTCCTTAAAGATAGGAGTTGGGAGCAGGGGGAGGGGAGAGAGGAGAGGGGATTTTCAGAGGGGAAACTAGGAAAGTGGATAACATTTGAAATGTAAATAAACAAAATATCTAATAAGAATTATTAAAAAGAAATGATATGAACAAACCCCTTAATGAAGTCTGTGAAAACATAAATAAGCAGTAGAATGAAATAATGAAACTCCTTTGTGGAACCATGAAAGGCAGCCTGTTTTCTGGTTGAGCTAGGTTTAAACCCTGGAGAGCCAGCAGATAACTCTGCAACTCACAGAAGGAAGTTTGCCACACTCCCAGACACTAGGGTCCTGCAATGAGGCTCCAGCTCCATAAATCTGTGGCCATCAGTCACGTTGGGCAATGCCCTAAACCCTTGGTATTCTGACTGTACTCCACCCCTAGAATTACATGGTAAAAGCCAGGTAGGTCAGGCACACTATAAAAGGGACTGCTTTCCCCCTCTTCTCTTTCTTCCTCTTACTCTCATACTCTCTTACTCTCTTCTCTGGGGTCTCTCTCTCTCTGTCTCTCTCTCTCTGTCTCTCTCTCTCTCTCTGTCTCTCTCTCTCTCTCTCCCTATCTCCATATTCCCTTTCTGCCTCTCTCTACATGGCCATGGTTGGCCTCTACTCCCTGTCTCTGTTCCTATCTGTCTGTCTCTGTCTCTGTCTGTCTGTCTGTCTGTCTGTCTGTCTGTCTCTGTCTTTGTCTCTGTCTCTGTCTCTGTCTCTGTCTCTCTCTCTCTCTGACTCTCTCTGCCTTTCTCTGCTTCTACTACTCTCTTAACTCACCTTCCCACCATGACAATAAACCTTAAAACCATGGACTGCCTCTTCTCATGGGGATCTGCTGTGCTGTGCTGGAGCAATGGGGCAGATCCTCCCATAAAGAGCTGTTCATCTAACCTCCTGCAAGGAGGCCCCTCAGCACTTCCAGCCATGGTCACTACCAAGCCAAGCTGCCTGCCTGAGAAAACCAAGGACACACTCTCTTTCCCACTCAGCCCGGGCCAGAGCCAGCCCCGCAGGCTCCCACTCTGTTCTCAGCTCTTCTGCAGCATCCAGCAGCATCTGTGGTGTCCAAGAGACTGAGAACCTTTCATCCTCAGCTTCCATGCAGGCCCAGGGACCTCAAGCCGATTCTGGCAGTTCCCCACCCCAGGAGCAGGGTCCTCTGGCTTCGCACAGCCCAATGCCCACCCAGCGGTAGCATGGGATACACGCAAACTTCACATGTCTGCCTCCATGAGTGGCCCTTGCCCTGTGGCAGGCCAGAGGTGGGCCACCAATTTAACCCACACCCATTCAAAATGTGGAAGCAGAAATAATATCAGTAAAGAAAACACAAACAGATAACTCTGGAAATGGAAAACTTAGGAAGTAAAATAAAAACATGTCAGAGATAATCCTCATTAATAGAATATAAGACATGGAAGAGAGGATCTCAGGCATTTTAAACAAGATAGAAGACATAGATACTTCAGTCAAAGAAAATATTAAATGTAAAAAGAAAAATCAAGGGAAAAAACATTCAGGAAAACTGGCACATTGTAAAACACCAAATCTATGAGAAACAGAAATAGAAGGAGAAGAAACTAAGGTCAAAAACACAGAAAATATCCACCAAAATCATAGAAGAAAACTTTCCTAATCTAAAGAAGGAAGTGCCTGTCAAGGTACATGAAGAATATAGAACAGTAAATAAACTGGACCAGAAAAGAAAATCACTACAGCATACAATAATAAAAGCACTCAGTTTACATAACAAAGAAATAATATTAAAATCTGCAAGGGAAAAAGACCTCATAACATATTAAGGCAAACCCATTAGAATAAAACTTGACTTCTCAATAGAAACTCTAAAAGGGTCTGGATGGATGTCCTACAAACTCTGTCATGTATGTAACCCCAGATTATCATAGGTAGCAAAACTATCAATAACAATTGAGGGAGAAAAAAATCATAATAAAACTAAATTTAGGCACTATTTATCCACATACCCATCTCTGCAGAATGTGCTAAAAGGAAAACTTCAATCTGAAACAGTTACCCACACTGAAGAAAACATGATAAGTAAATAAACCCAGACTAGCAAATCAAAAGATGGAGAGGGAACCCACACCATAACAACACAGTAACAGGAATCAATAAATACCACTCATTGATAACTCCCAACATTAATGGTCTCAATTCTTCAATAAAAAAGATATAAATAACAGGTTGAAATAGAAAACAGGATCGATCTTTTGACTACTACCTTAAGGAAAATTGAACATTAAGGACAAATTTTACCTTGGGGTAAAAGAATGAAAAAAGATATTTTAAGCAAATAGACCAAGGAAACAAGCAACTTTATTCATTTAACTATGTGTGACAAAATAAACTTCTAACAAAAATTAATACAAAGAAGTAGAGACAGAGGCTACATACTCATCAAAGGAAAAAATCCACCAAGAGTACATGGCAATTCTTAAAATCTGTGCACCAAACACAAGGATACTCAAGCTTACACACACACATACAAATGAACAAATCTAAAATACTATAGCTTAAATCACATATTGCTCCCCTCAAAGTGATACCTGAAGCATTCAATACCACATTCTTACTAATAGACAGGGAATTCAATGAAAAGTACAGGGGTAAATGCTGGTGAATGCTGATGATAAGTGACATCACAAATCAAATTAACCTAAGAGATATAAACAGAACATTTTATCTAAACACAAAATAACATACCTTTTTGCAAGTCATGAAACTTTCTCCAAAACTGACTATATACATGAATAAAACCCATTTCTTTTTTTTTTCTCCCATTGATGACCAATTAGGCCATCCTCTGCTACATATATAGCTAGAGCTACTGTTCCAGGTAAAAGACTGCCTGCCACCCCCCTGCCCCCCCCACACTTTCTGAACTCCACCCATCAAGGCAAAGGTTGCTTTGTCCTTCAGAGCCACTGAAGATGATGACTTGTTTATCCCCCCCCTTTTTTTCTGAATCAATATCTTATCCTCTTTATTGTATTAAATTGGGAATAAAATTACATATTTCCCTTTGTATATGTTGTTTTTTTATTAGATATTTTCTTTATTTACATTTCAAATGTTATCCTCTTTCCTAGTTTCCTCTCCAAAAATCTCCTTTTCCCTACCCCCTCTCCCTGCTCCCCAACTGACCCACTCCCATTCTTGGTCCTGGCATTCCCCTGTACTGGGGCATTGAGCCTTCACAGGACCAAGGGCCTCTCATCCCATTGATGACTGACTAGGCCATCCTCTGCTACAAATATAGCTAGAGCCACAAGTTCCACTATGTGTTTCCTTTGATTGGTGGTATAGTTCCAAGGAGCTCTGAGGGTACTGGTTAGTTCATATTGATGTTCCTTCTATGGGGCTTCAGTCCCCTTCAGCTCCCTGGGTATTTCTCTGGCTCTTTCATTGGGGATCTTGTGCTCCATCCAATGGATGACTGTGAGCATCCACTTCTGTATGTTCCAGGCCTTGCAGGAGAGAGCTATATCAGGCTCCTGTCAGCAGGATCTTTTTGGCATCTGCCTAGTGTCTGGCAAAACCCAATTCTTAACAAATATAATTAAAATTAAAATTTCACCAGGTATCCTGTCTGACCACCATGTATTAAAACTGTTTATCAAGAACAAAGGAAAGTTTACAATTCATTGGAGTTGAGAACTTACTAATGAATGAAAAATAGGCTAAGACATAATTAATAAAGCATAGAATCTAAATAAAAACCAAGCATACCCCATAAAACTCAGAGTATTGTTAGGATGCAAAAGTAACTTTCATTAGTCTGATGTAATTGTTGTCTTGGAGGCTTACTACTGAATAAGCTCACTCTAGTTTTGTTTTGTTTTGTTTTGTTTTTTTCCCTGAACTCTGGCTAGCTGGTTCAACTCAGCTATTCTGGATTAAACTTGTCTCCAAGCTTACTGATTCAATCTGGCTTCTCTCAGTTTCTCACTAAATTGCTCTGTTTGACATCAAACTAACTCTAGCAATTTTTTTCTAATCTTTTAGCTCCTTAATCTCTGGGCTTCAACTGCCTCTGCTGCATGAACTGAATGGGACTGAACTCTATTTCGTTGCACTCCCTCCTATGTTGACTGATTTCCAACACACGGACTGCATCACAATCAACTCTACCCAAACAAACTAACTGAATTGACTCCTGCATGCTGGGAATAAAGGCATGTAGCCCTCCTTTATACACATGAGAAATGGGCAGAGAAATAAATTAATGAAACAACAGCCTTAACAATAACTATAAATAATACAAAATATCATTGTGTAACTCCAAACAATCAAGGGAAAGAAAGATCTCTATGATAAGAACTTGAAGTCCCTGAGGAAAGAAATTGAAGAAGATATCAGAAGATGGAAAGATGTACCATGTTCATAGATCAGTAGGATTAACACAGTGAAAAAGGCCATTTTAACAAAAGCAATCTACAGATTGAATGTAATTCTCATTAAAATTTCAACACAACGTGTGTATGCCTGTCCATCAGAGAGGGGCACCAGATCTCCTTATAGATGATTTTTAGCCACCATGTGGGTGCTGGAAATTGAACTCAGGAGCTCTGGAAGAGCATTCAGTGCTTTGAACCTCTGAGTGATCTCTCCAACCCCAAAGCAATTCTTTACAGATTTGACAGAGCAATTTTCAACTTCATATGGAAAAACAAACAAAGAACAGGATAGCCATAAAAATCCTGAATTAAAAAAGAAAAAACTTCAGGAAAAATCACAAGCTGTAATCTCAAGCTGTACTACAGAGCAATAGTGTGTACTACAGAGCAATAGTGATAAAAAAAAAAAAAAAAAACTTAATGAGTTGTTATAGAAGCAGGCAGGTAGATAAATGTAATAGAATCAAAGACAAAGAAATAAACCCACACACCTATGGACACTTGATTTTTGATAAAGAAGCCAAAGATATACAATGGAAAAAAAAAGAAAGTATTTTCAATAAATGTTGCTGGTCTAACTGTATTTCTTAGGTAGAAGAAAGCAAATAGATCCATATTTATCACCCTGCTTAAAACTCAAATCTAAGCGAATCAAAGACCTCAACATAAAACTAGACACACTAGATTTCATGGAAAAGAAAATGGAAAATAGTTTTGAACACATTGGTATAAGGAGTCACTTTCCTGAACAGAATACCAATGGTTCAGGTTCTAAGATCAACAATTGAAAAATGGGACCTCATGAAACTATAAAGTATCTGTAAGGCCAAGGATACTGTCAGTGAGACAAAATGGCAACCTACAGATTGGAAAACACTTTTAAAAATGTGAAAGCCTTTAGTCATTGGGGAAATGCAAATCAAGCAACTCTGAGATTCCATCTTATATCAGTCAGAATGACTAAGATCAAAACCTCAACTGATCACACATGTTGGAAAGGATGTGGATGGAGCAATTTGAACACTCCTCTATTGCTAGTGGAAGTGCAAACTTGTACGACCACTTTGGATATCAATTTGGTGGTTTATCAGAAACCTAGGAATAGTTCTAACTTAAGATCCACCTATACCATTTCTGGGAGTATACTCAAAAGATGCTCCAACATACCCCAAGGACACATGTTCCACTGTGTTCATGGCAGCTTTATCCATAATAGCCAGAAACTGGAGACAAGTAAGATGTACTTCAACCAAAGAATGGATAAAGAAAACATGGTTCATTTATACCATGTAATATTATGCATGGAATATTATAAATTGAATATTATAAATGGAATATTTAAAACAAGGGCATCATGAACTTTGCAGGGAAATGCAAGGACCTATAAAATATCATGCTGAATGAGGTAACCCAGGTCCCAAAGGATATACATAGTATGTACTCAGTGATAAGTGGATATTAGCCATAAAGTACAAAATACCCATGATATACCCCACAGACCCAAAGACATTAAATAAGAAGGAAGGCCCAAACAAGGACTCTTAGATCACACTTAGATGGAAAAACAAAATAATCATAGGAGGCAAAGGGAGAGAGGGAACTAGGGGGAAGAGT
This sequence comes from Mus caroli, assembly GCF_978045245.1. Taxonomy (NCBI): domain Eukaryota; kingdom Metazoa; phylum Chordata; class Mammalia; order Rodentia; family Muridae; genus Mus; species Mus caroli. The sequence continues at coordinate 71,690,313 of NW_028227260.1, forward strand.
AGAGGGCAGAGTGGGTGGCAGGATCAGTTGCAGGGAGAGACAGCAGAGAGGCCCTGTGGGTCAAGAGAATGAATGGAAATCTTCAGCTACCTGGGGTACGGTTGGAAAAAAGGGAGAATCTGTAAGAAATTTCAGAGACCTGGGATAGGGGAGGCTTCCAAGAGTCAGTGAGAATGACCTTAGTCAAGATGCCTATCAGTGGAGATATGGAACCTGAAGAGGCCACCTCATATTGCCAGGCAAGACTCCCAATGGAAAGGATAGGGACACCAAAACATCCACTAAACTTTCGTCCCCAAATTTTTCCTGTCTAAAAGAAATGCATGGATGGAGCAGATTGAAGGAAAGGCCAACCAATAACCCACCTAATTTGAAACCCATCCCATGAGCAACACCAATTCCTGACATTATTAATAGTACTCTGTTTTGCTTCCAGACAGGAGTCAAGCATAGAAAAAGCAAATGCTCAACAGAAGTAGATGGGAATTACACAAGCAGACCAACAGGTTTAACAGACCTGGGCCTCTGGGAGCTCTTAGAATCTGAACCACCAACCAAAGAACATACACAGGCTGGAATGAGGCCCCTAGGCACATATGTAGTAGACAGACAGCTCAGTCTTCATGGCTACCCTGTCTAGTCTTAATTGAGATGAACCAAATCTGGCAGAGACTTGATGTGCCAGGATGGGGTGATACCGCGGGAGGGGGATCAATGAGAGAAGGACAGAGGATGGGCAGCATTTGGGACACAAACTAATAAATAATTTTTTTAAAGAAAAGAAACAACATAGCTGGAAACAGAGATAGTATTTGGTGAATTAGTCAAGCACTTAAAGACAAATAAAACATAAATTCACTTAAATGTGTAATCTAATACATTGTTGTGGTTTGTATATGCTCAGCCCAGGTAATGTCATTATTAGAAGATGTGGCCCTGTTGAAGTAGGTATGGCCTTGTTGGAGTAAGTGTATCACTGTAGGTGTGGGCTTTAAGACACTTATTCTAGCTGCCTGGAAGCCAGTATTCTGCTAGCAGTTGTCAGATGAAGATGTAGAACTCTCAGTGCAAATTCTTCTCCAGATTCTGGTCTTCTTGATCCTTTCCTATGCCTACCCTTCCAACCCATCAGATATAACCCAAATTTCACAGCCATGCCTGTTTGCACCACAATCTCTAGATGTCTGCCAAAACCCATCTTCCCTTCCTTTTGCCACATCCCTCCAAGCACACAATGTATCTCAACTCTCCACCAGACTTATCTACTCCCACACTCTAGGCTTTGATTAGAATGTACATTCTGCATATTAGCCCACTTCCTCTGTCCACTTGAATATAGAACTCATTTCCACCATCTAGTTCTAACCTTCCCACACTTTTTCTCTTCTACCCTGACTTACCCTTTCCACACCATACTTAGAAATTACAAAAGAAGTCCACATGCCCAGATCTTACTGCAAAACTACAAAGAATGTAAAATGTTAAGCCAGTAAGTCCCTTCAAAACTTCTGACTGCTGTAGAAATGTTTGTGATGTAAATTAAAAGAATGATCATAAACTTCATCAAGCAATTTAAAGATAACATAAAGAAACTGATCAATAAATTAAGGAGAAAGAAATAATGAAGAATATTGCATGCTTTTGTCCCTTTCAGAACAAAACAAAGCAAAATAAATTCATAAATGTAAGGCTGATTGAAATGATGAAGACAACCCAGAACATGAAACTGGAATTGAATAAGAGAAAACATTGTAAAAGAGTCAGACTGAAATGAAGACAGAACTGAAAAACCCAATGAACCAACTAGAAATTGTCATGTTCAAAAGAAACTCTAAACAAATGGCTATCTGTGGTGATTAGCATGTCATAGTGTCTGCTGGCCTCCAGGATGACTCAGTTTCACATCTACCAGTGATCTTCTTAGCTATTTTAACCCCTGCCCCCCCCCTGCTGCTACCCTAAAGGGTTTCCTTCCCAGCTTCTTGTTCCCTTATAACCTTGCCCCCCTCCCTGTCCTCCCTGTCTCCCTCCCTCCCTCCTGCCCTCCCATTCATGGCCTAGTCCAGTATACTGACCATGTACAATCTACTACTTTCTCTGCTCTGCACACTTGTAGAGGCTCCTGGCTATAATCTTCCTAATATTTACAATAAAAATGTTTTCATAAGCTATACCTTGGAGTGATCATAGTCTTATTTAGTAATCTGGTGCCAAAACTACTGGATAGGGTGTAAGTAGACCCCTTTCAAGGTGCTCAGCCTCTCCTAACTGAAGCAGCTTCTGATTTGACTCTCCTAAAGTATGGATGGATTATTTGTTTCTGTTAACTTCTGCTACCCACCATATTTGACTCCAAATTGTAGAGTCTGCCTCTTCAGCCTCTTCCTCCCTCCACTCCTATGCTTCTTCATTGGGATTCTGGTAATCTTTAAGTAATTTTGGCTAATGATGCCTGCAAAACCTTCCTGAGCAACTGTTACATCATGGAAAGTCTTTGTCCCTACCTCTAAATGCTCTCTCATTATCTGCTACTTAAGGATCGTCCCAGGTTTCATGCTTTGTTTCTGTTAGGAAAAAAAAATATCATCTTGAGTGAGGTAACCCAATCACAAAAGAACTCACATGATATGCACTCACTTATAAGTGGATATTAGTCCAGGAATTTAGAATACCCAAGATACAATTTGCAAAACACATGAAACTCAAGATGAATGAAGACCAAAGTGTGGACACTTCGACTCCTCTTAGATTTGGAAACAAAACACCCATGGAAGGAGTTACAGAGACAAAGTTTGGAGCTGAGACCAAAGGATGGACCATCCAGATACTGCCACACCCATGGATTCATCCCATTATCAGTCACCAAACGCAGACACTATTGCATATGCCAGCAAGATTTTGCTAAAAGGACCCTGATATAGCTGTCTTTTGTGAGGCTATGCCAGTGCCTGGCAAATACAGAAATGGATGCTCACAGTCAGCTATTGGATGAAACAAAGGGCCCCCAAAGCAGGGGCTAGAGAAATTACCCAAGGAGCTGAAGGGGTCTGCAACCCTATAGGTGGAACAACAATATGAACTAACCAGTACCCCCAGAGCTCATATCTCTAGCTGCATATGTAGCAGAAGATGGCCTAGTCAGCCATCACTGGGAAGAGAGGCCCCTTGGTATTGCAAACTTATATGCCCCAGTACAGGGGAAAGCCAGGGCCAAGAAGTGGGAGTGGGTGGGTAGGGGAGCAGGGTGGAGGGAGGATATAGGGGACTTTCGGGATAGCGTTTGAAATGTAAATGAAGAAAATACCTAATTAAAAATGGGGAAAAAAGTAACAGTGTGCTTGGAGGATCCTATCACTCTACTGGGCCACCATTATTTGTAAAAGGATATCTCTCTCTGATTTGAGACATTTGTCTCTGACAAGTCTCTCAGTCTACTTGGGCCTGGATTAAAATTCTTGTCACCAGAACACATATGTTTCTTTTTCTCATGATGCACTCTGTCTCTCTGCTCCCTTCTTCAGCTTCCATACATCCCCATAGAAGCTGCTGTTTAAGACCTGCAGTATTCTTAAGACCTCCTGGACCTCTACAATATTGGAATCCTGCCATGGGTTGAGTTCCCATTTGCAACTCGTGGTTGACCTCCCTGTCTCTCAGTTTCCTCTGCTTATTGGAATTCAAGCTGTGGCAGAGTTCTAATTCTGTTACCATTTCTCCCTTCTCTAAGCAATTTTCCTCCTACGACTCAGATTTCATTAAAGCCTTGATATCTTAATGCTTCAGTACAGTTCAATCAATGAATGGCACACATGATTTTCAAATTCTCACAGATTATATCAACTTCTGCCACTGTACAAGTAAGTGATACTAAAATCTCCTTTCTAAAATTTTTCTATTTTTTATTCTTAAAAATTCTCCTATCTCAGGAAGTTCACAGGAAAACTAACAGAATCAACTAATCTGTACCCTTGGTGCTCTCAGAGACTGAACCCTCAACCAAAGAACATACAGAGGCTGAACCCAGCCTCCCCACCTCCACATATGTAGCAAATATGTAGCTTGGTCTTCATGTGGGTCCTGAACAACTGGTGCAGGAGGCTATCCCAAAAGCTGTACATGAGATATGTTCTAGCTGAGCTGCATTGTCTGGCCTCAATGGGAGAGGAAGCTCCTAGACCTACAGAGACTTGATGTGCCAGGGTAGAGGGATAGCCCTATGTCCCCAGTAGCTCAGAGAGGAAGGGGAGGGGAGAAGAGGGAGGATTTAGGGAGTGGATGACCAGGAGCGGGACAGTAAGTAGGATGTAAAGTGAATAAGTAAAACAGTAAAATTAGCCGGGCGTTGGTGGCGCACGCCTTTAATCCCAGCACTCGGGAGGCAGAGGCAGGCGGATTTCTGAGTTCGAGGCCAGCCTGGTCTACAGAGTGAGTTCCAGGACAGCCAGGGCTACACAGAGAAACCCTGTCTCGAAAAACCAAAAAAAAAAAAAAAAAAAAGAAAAACCAAAAAACCAAAACCAAAAAAAAAAAAAAAAAAAAAAAACAGTAAAATTAAATTTAAAAAATCTCTGATCTCTACTTTGTTCACTCTTTCCTCTAAAAATCTCTATCTCAGAATTTGTAAGATTGGTATGGTTTAAAAATATGTAAAATCTGTAACAAAAAGAAAGTCATATTAAAATTTGCAACAAAAGATTGATAGTAAAAGCTCAGTCCATACATGGGCAATCATAATTTACAGTATCATACTGTAAATGTAACTTGGATTCAACCCTTGTTTAGGAAAATAGATGTTTTAAAAAGAAAGTGAGGGGGAAGTTGTGCACTTGCTGATTCATCTAGGAGTAAATAGGAGCCATTTGATTTGCCTTAATCTTGGCTGAGAAACCCATCAAGATGAAAGCAACCATGGCAGCAATCTTTACTAAGGTTAAAAGGAAGTCCATGTCATGTAATTTTACCACCATCTTGATTAAGATGACCACATGGTGTAAACCAAATAAGACAATACATATAAAACTTCTCAGTTTTACTAAGCACTCTGCTTATCATTTTATCTCATTTTTAGACTAAGGAGGCAGCAGCATATCTTCAATATACATTGGATTAGGATGGATTGTTGTGTGATGATTTTTGTCCTGAGAGTAAAACTTTTAGGTAAGGAACAATCTATGGTTAATTATGACAGGCTAGGCTGACTCCATGACAGGCTTCAAATGGGCGGTTCAGGAGACTAGGCCTAAATCTGTTTCCAAGAACTAGGTAGGCATGTCCAGGCAAGTCCAAGCCTCAGAAGCTGCCCTGCCTCCTGGCCTGAGGCAAGGACAATGGGTCAGAAGCAGTTTCCTGGCCTTCTCAGCAACAGTTTTCACCACCCCTCCCCAGCAATGGTTCTGGAATCAATGATTAAGATAGAAGTCACCTACCCTTCCACAGAATTACACTAATGTGTTTTAATTTGGGCTTTAGAGCTCACTGGGACATCTCCATCTTGGAAATAGGGAACCACAGCATGCTGGAATTCTGCAGAAAAAAAAAAAAAAAAAACCTCTCTTTGCTCTTGAATAATATTTGAGTCTGGGGTATCATTCTCGGACCCTTACATAATGAGCCAACATATGTTTAGTAAATAAAGGTTTATAAATTCCTAAGTATTAACATTCTGTCACAGTTCCATGCCACATTTATATGGCAACATCCAGGTGTGTCTGACTCACTATAAAAGGGGTTGCTTGCCCCCTCCTCTTTGTCTTGCTCCCTTGCTCCTGCTCTTGCCTTTCTGCTCCTGCTCTCCCCCCCATTCCCCTCCCCCTCTCTATCCATGTGCTCATGGCCAGCCTCTACTTCTCTTCTCTTCTCTTCTCTTCTCTTCTCTTCTCTTCTCTTCTCTTCTCTTCTCTTCTCTTCTCTTCTCTTCTCTTCTCTTCTCTTCCCTTCCCTTCCCTTCCCTTCCCTTCCCTTCCCTTCCCTTCCCTTCCCTTCCCTTCCCTTCCCTTCCCTTCCCTTCCCTTCCCTTCCCTCCCCTCCCCTCCCCTCCCCTCCCCTCCCCTCCCCTCCCCTCCCCTCCCCTCCCCTCCCCTCCCCTCCCCTCCCCTCCCCTCCCCTCCCCTCCCCTCCTCTCTCTCTCTCTCTCTCTCTCTCTCTCTCTCTCTCTCTCTCTCTCCCTTCCTCTAACTCTACTACCCTCTTAACTCCCCTCCCCATGCCCTGAGTAAACTATTCTATACTGTATGTCATGTGGCTGGTCTCTCAGGGGGAATGGATGCTTCAGCATGGGCCTGCAGGGGCAACCCTTCCTCCACACCTAACTACAACTCCACCAAACATATCCCTGCCTCTTTTTATATTTTTATAAACACATCATATGGTTCTAAGACTCGGATTTAGAAACTCTGCAGGTTTGGATCCCCCCTGGTATCACATGGAGATCCAACACTTGCTAGCCCAAACTTCAGAAAACTAGTAAGCCCCCTCTCCCCATTGGTCAGAGTAAACATCCTCGTGGTCCCAGGGGAGAATTTTTGAGCTCAGAGCTACCCCTGTGCTGCCCATGAAGATAGAGACATTCAGTCTTTTCACTGACCTTTTTCAAAAGTCCTTTTCTAGGATTTTCCCCTTGGGTGGGATCTTCCTCTCTCCTTTGAGACAGTCTCTTTCCTACAGCTGGAAATCCCCAGGCCCTGGTGAATTGCTCTCTGTAGTTCAGGACCACCAACTCTGAGCATAGACCCAGCCCATTACATGACGCCCTAGTGGTCTGCCTTGTCCTATTATCTTTCTGGTTATTTATAATGTCCTCAGGATGATGGTAGGGGCAATTAATAACCCTATTCTCCCACCTGTGTGTCTGTCTTCCCTGCCTTGTCCCTACCTACTAGAATGCCTTGGTCTAATTCATGGTAACCAGAAAACAATATCTCTACATGGCCACTAAACTAGAAATACCAAGGGTAGGTTTCCAACTCCCTGCTTCCTCATTTGCTCCCTCCAAGTGTGGCCACTGCAGCCTCTGGTTCCACCAGTTCACTGAGTGAAAAGCTTCCTGCCAGGGTCTCTGTCTGTGAGACTTGCTTTCCCATGAGCATGCACTACCATCTACTGCCCCTCTCTAGCACACAGGGTACTTGGTTGCCTGTAGGGTGCACATGCCACCTGCCACAAAAATAGAGCACTCATTACTAGGATATGAGACAGGACAAATCCTTTTTCTCGCCCACCATGGACTCTGACAGACAGAAGCACTGGGCTGTGACTTCCTGATGCTGGGAGGAAGTTCCGCCCCACTCAGTCAAAAGAAACACACATTTGCTGCTGCAGCCTCCACTACCATTCCACAGTACAGTGGCCCCGCAGTTTCGGGGGTGCATGATATTATCACAACTCCTACCAATCTGTGCTCTTCAGGTTGCAGGCTGTGCAACCATTCCACCCACACACCTGTTCTAGCATATGCCTGGCGCCTCAACTGTGGAAAGTGTGGGTGTGCCTGTCCCTCACTCCACAGACCACTCATTCCCAAGGTTTGCTTGCATGCTCAGTTTGTGTCACAGGCCTAAACCCCCCCACCCCCCGACATACTTTCCATGTTGTCATGATCTCACAGCACAGATGTCAGCTCTCCGATTCTTTCCATTCTGGTCCACATCAACTCTAATCCAAGTGTTTCTCTACTAATACAAAATGTCTTTTTCTCTACTTATACAACCTGTCAAAGTTACTAAAGATTTTCGTTCCTATCCTGTCTTGATAAACAATGATTTTTAGTACTGCCATTAAATTATGGTGTGTCCTTATTCAGATATAGTCCTCAATCTTGTCAGAAGTATGCTAATTATTAATATATTTAAGTTTATGACAGACGGAATCTCCTGAAGTCTTTAACAGTTTATCCTGCAAGGTTTCAAAAGATATATACACAGCTTCAAGAAGCTGCCTGGAATGTGGTGTGATAACCACTGAGAAGCCCAGTTGACAAAACTGGATTCCCTCAGAGTCAAGCATTTTATCTAACTCAAGGTAAGTAATTTCTCATGTCACACGTACCCAATCCATGGGAAAAGAAGCCCTCCATATTCTGTGCTTGAAAGCCAGACTGGATTTTACCTCAGGAATGGTGGGAGCCATCTTGGTCCAGGGACTCCGCTTAAAAGTAGTCTGCACAGGTGAGTGTGTGCACACAGAAGCAGACAGCTTCTGGGACAGGCGGGAGCCACAGAGCTTCTGAGGCAGAGCCCTTTTCAGGCTCCAGACATCCGACCACCTTCCAGTCCACTGCAGCACCAGGGTTCCTGGCCTGGGGAGTCTCGGGACACCCCCCAAGGACCCACACAGGATCCCCCACCGGATCCTAAGACCTCTGCTCCAATCCAATCGTGCGAGACATGAGACTGCATTAACTAGGGAAGCAGATAACTCGGCCTGATTAAGGGCACAAGTTCCTTCCGGTCCACTCCAGCACCGGGGTTCCTTGTGCGCTGAGTTTCTGGACACCCCCAAAATCCTCACAGGACCCTCCATGGGATCTTAAGATCTCTGGTGAGTGGAACACAACTTTTGCCAGAAGGCAGGCTCCAACACCAGATATCTGGGCACTTTCCCTGCAAGAGGAGAGCTTGCCTGCATTAAGTACTCTGACCACTGAAACTAAGGAGAGAGCTAGTCTCCCAGGTCTGCTAATAGAGGCTAACATAATCACCTGAGGAACAAGCTCTAACCAGAGACAACTATAACAAATAACTCCAGAGATTACCAGATGGCGAAAGGCATAAGAATCCTACTAACAGAAATTAAGACCACTCACCATCATCAGAATGCAGCACTCCTACCCCACCTAGTCCAGGGCACCCCAACACACCTGAAAAGCAAGACCCGGATTTAAAAGCATATCTCATGATGATGGTAGAGGACATCAAGAAGGACTTTAATAACTCACTTAAAGAAATACAGGAGAACACTGCTAAAGAGTTACAAGTCCTTAAAGAAAAAGTGAAAAACACAACCAAACAGGTAGAAGTCCTTAAAGAAAAACCGGAAAACACATCCAAACAGGTAATGGAAAGGAACAAAACCATACTAGACCTAAAAAGGGAAGAAGACACAATAAAGAAAACCCAAATTGAGGCAACACTGGAGATAGAAACCCTAGGAAAGAAATCTGGAAGCATAGATTCGAGCATCAGCAACATAATACAAGAGATGGAAGAGAGAATTTCAGGAGCAGAAGATTCCATAGAGAACATCGGCACAACAATGAAAGAAAATACAAAATGCAAAAGTATCCTAACTCAAAACATCCAGGAAATACAGGACACAATGAGAAGACCAAACCTACGGATAATAGGAGTTGATGAGAATGAAGATTTTCAACTTAAAGGGCCAGCAAATATCTTCAACAAAATTATAGAAGAAAACTTCCAAACACTAAAGAAAGAGATGCCCATGAACATACAAGAAACCTACAGAACTCCAAATAGACTGGACCAGAAAAGAAATTCCTCCTGACACATAATAATCAGAACAACAAATGCACTAAATAAAGATAGAATATGAAAAACAGTAAGGGAGAAAGGTCATGTAACATATAAAGGCAGGCCTATCAGAATTACACCAGACTTTTCACCAGAGACTATGAAAGGCAGAAGAGCGTGGACAGATGTTCTACAGACACTAAGAGAACACAAATGCCAGCCTAGGCTACTATAACTGGCCAAACTCTCAATTACGATAGATGGAGAAACCAAAGTATTCCACTACAAAACCAAATTCACACATTATCTTTCCATGAATCCAGTCCTTCAAAGGATAATAACTGAAAAAAAAAAAACAATACAAGGACGGAAATCATGCCCTAGAAAAAGTAAGAAAGTAATCCCTCAACAAACCAAAAAGAAAACAGCCACAAGAACAGAATGCCAACTCTAACAACAAAAATAAAAGGAAGCAACAATTACTTTTCCTTAATATCTCTTAATATCAATGGACTCAATTCCCCAATAAAAAGACATAGACTAACAGACTGGCTACACAAACATGACCCAACATTCTGCTGCTTACAGGAAACCCATCTCTCAGGGAAAAAGACAGACATTACCTAAGAGTGAAAGGCTGGAAAACAATTTTCCAAGCAAATGGTCTGAAGAAACAAGCTGGAGTAGCCATTCTAATATCGAATAATATCGACTTCCAAACAAAAGTTATCAAAAAAGACAAGGAGAGACACTTCATGCTCATCAAAGGTAAAATCCTCCAAGAGGAACTCTCAATTCTGAATATCTATGACCAAATGCAAGGGCAGCCACATTCATTAAAGACAGTTTAGTAAAGCTCAAAGCACACATTGCACCTCAAACAATAATAGTGGGAGACTTCAACACACCACTTTCATCAATGGACAGATCGTGGAAACAGAAACTAAACAGGGACACAGTGAAACTAACAGAAGTTATGAAACAAATGGGTCTAACAGATATCTACAGAACATTTTATCCTAAAACAAAAGGATATACCTTCTTCTCAGCACCTCATGGGACCTTCTCCAAAATTGTCCAAATAATTGGTCACAAAATAGGCCTCAATAGACACAAAAATATTGAAATTGTCCCATGCATCCTATCAGACCTCCATGGACTAAGGCTGATCTTCAATACAACATAAATAATGGAAAGCCAACATTCACGTGGAAACTGAACAACACTCTTCTCAATGATACCTTGGTCAAGGAAGGAATAAAGAAAAAAATTAAAAACTTTTTAGAGTTTAATGAAATTGAAGCCACAACATACCCAAACCTATGGGACACAATGAAAGCATTTCTTAGAGGAAAATTCATAGCTCTGAGTGCCTCCAAAAAGAAACTGGAGAGAGCACACACTAGCAGCTTGACAACACATCTAAAAGCTCTAGAACAAAATGAAGAAAATTCGCCCAAGAGGAGTAGACAGCAGGAAATAATCAAACATAGCGGTGAATTCAACCAAGTGGAAACAAGAAGAACCATTCAAAGAATTAAACAAACGAGGAGGAGTTGGTTCTTCGAGAAAATCAACAAGATAAACAAACCCTTAGCTGGACTCACTAGAGAGCACTGGGAAAGCATCCTAACTAACCAAATCAGAAATGAAAAGGGAGACATAACAACAGATCCTGAAGAAATCCAAAACACCATCAGATCCTTGTACAAAAGGCTATACTCAACAAAACTGGAAAACCTGGACAAAATGGACAAATTTCTAGACAGATACCAGGTAACAAAGTTAAATCAGGATTAAGTTAACGATCTAAACCGTCCCATATCCCCTAAAGAGATAGAAGCAGTCATTAATAGTCTCCCAGCCAAAAAAAGCCCAGGACCAGATGGGTTTAGTACAGAGTGCTACCACACCTTCAAAGAAGATCTAATTCCAGTTCTGCACAAACTATTCCACAAAATAGAAGTAGAGGAAACTCTACCCAACTCATTCTATGAAGCCAAAATTACTCTGATACCTAAACCACAGAAAGACCCAACAAAGATAGAGAACTTCAGACCAATTTCCCTTATGAATATAGATGCAAAAATCCTCAATAAAATTCTCGCTAACCGAATCCAAGAACACATTAAAGCAATCATCCATCCTGACCAAGTAGGTTTAATTCCAGGGATGCAGAGATGGTTTAATATACGAAAATCCATCAACGTAATCCATTATATAAACAAACTCAAAGACAAAAACCACATGATCATCTCGTTAGATGGGGAAAAAACATTCAACAAGATCCAACACCATTCATGATAAAAGTCTTGGAAAGATCAGGAATTCAAGGCCCATACCTTAACATGATAAAAGCAATCTACAGCAAACCAGTAGCCAACATCAAAGTAAATGGTGAGAAGCTTGAAGCAATCCCACTAAAATCAGGGATTAGACAAGGCTGCCTACTTTCTCCCTACCTATTCCACATAGTACTTCAAGTCCTAGCCAGAGCAATTCGACAACAAAAGGAGATCAAGGGGATACAAATTGGTAAAGATGAAGTCAAAATACCACTTTTTGCAGATGATATGATAGTATATATAAGTGACCCTAAAAATTCCACCAGAAAACTCCTAATCCTGATAAACAGCTTCTGTGAAGTAGCTGGATATAAAATTAACTCAAACAAGTCAATGGCCTTTCTCTACACAAAGAATAAACAGGCTGAGAATGAAATTAGGGAAACAACACCCTTCAAATAGTCACAAATAATATAAAATATCTTGGCGTGACTCTAAGGAAGTGAAAGATCTGTATAATTAAAACTTCAAGTCTCTGAAGAAATAAATTAAAGAAGATCTCAGAAGATGGAAAGATCTCCCATGCTCATGGATTGGCAGGATCAACATTGTAAAAATGGCTATCTGGCCAAAAGCAATCTACAGGTTCAATGCAATCCCCATCAAAATTCAAACTCAATCCTTCAACGAATTAGAAAGAGCATCTGCAAATTCATCTGGAATAACAAAAAACTTAGGATAGCAAAAACTCTTCTCAAGGATAAAAGAACCTCTGGTGGAATCACCATGCCTGACCTAAAGCTTTACTACAGAGCAATTGTGATAAAAAACTGCATGGTACTGGTATAGTGACAGACAAGTAGACCAATGGAACAAAATTGAAGACCCAGAGATGAACCCACACACCTATGGTCACTTGATCTTCGACAAGTGAGCTAAAACCATCCAGTGAAAGAAAGACAGCATTTTCAACAAAAGGTGCTGCCACAACTGGTTGTTATCATGTAGAAGAATGCGAATCGATCCATTCCTATTTCCTTGTACTAAGGTCAAATCTAAGTGGATCAAGGAACTTCACATAAAACCAGAGAAACTGAAACTTATAGAGGAGAAAGTGGGGAAAAGTCTCGAAGATATGGGCACAGGGGAAAATTCCCGAATAGAACAGCAATGGCTTGTGCTGTAAGATCGAGGATTGACAAATGGGACCTCATGAAACTGCAAAGCTTCTGCAAGGCAAAAGACACCATCAATAAGACAAAAAGGCCACCAACAGATTGGGAAAGGATCTTTACCATTCTTAAATCAGATAGGGGACTAATATCCAATATATCTGAATGGCAGAGAAGCACCTGAAAAAATGTTCAACATCCTTAATCATCAGGGAAATGCAAATCAAAACAACCCTGAGATTCCACCTCACACCAGTCAGAATGGCTAAGATCAAAAATTCAGGTGTCAGCAGATGCTGGCAGCATGTGGAGAAAGAGGAAAACTCATCCATTGTTGGTGGGATTGCAAGTTTGTACAACTACTTTGGAAATCATTCTGGTGGTTCCTCAGAAAATTCGACATAGTACTACTGGAGGATCCTGCAATACCTCTCCTGAGCATATATCCAGAAGATGTCCCAACCGGTAAGAAGGACACATGCTCCACTATGTTCATAGCAGCCTTATTTATAATAGCCAGAAGCTGGAAAGAACCCAGATGCCCCTCAACAGAGGAATGGATACAAAAAATGTGGTACATTTACACAATGGAGTACTACTAAGCTATTAAAAAGAATGAATTTATGAAATTCCTAGGCAAATGGTTGGACCTGGAGGGCATCATCCTGAGTGAGGTAACTAACACAATCACAAAAGAACTCAAATGATATGTACTCACTAATAAGTGGATATTAGCCCAGAAACTTAGTATACCAGAGATATAAAAGACAATTTGTAAAACACATGAAACTCAAGAAGAATGAAGACCAAAGTGTGGACACTTTGCCCCTTCTTAGAATTGGAAACAATCACCCATGGAAGGAGTTACAGAGACAAAGTTTGAAGCTGAGATAAAAGGATGGACCATCTAGAGACTGCCATATCCAGGGATTCATCCCATAATTAGCCTTCAAACGATGACACCATTGCATACACTAGCAAGATTTTGCTGAATGGACCCTGATATAGCTGTCTCTTGTGAGACTAGGCCGGGGCCTACCAAACACAGAAGTGGATGCTCACAATCAGCTATTGGATGGATCACAGGGCCCCCAATGGAGGAGCTAGAGAAAGTACCCAAGGAGCTAAAGTGATCTGCAACCCTGTAGGTACAACAACATTATGAACTAACCAGTACCCCGGAGCTCTTGACTCTAGCTGCATATGTATCAAAAGATGGCCTAGTCGGCCATCACTAGATAGAGAGGCCCATTGGACATGCAAACTTTATAAGCCCCAGTACAGGGGAACGCCAGGGCCAAAAAATGGGAATGAGTGGGTAGGGAAGTAGGGGGGAGGGTATGGGGGACTTTTGGGATAGCATTGGAAATGTAATTGAGGAAAATACATAATTAAAAATATTACCAAAAATAAAAAATAAAAAAAGAAAGAAAGAAAGCCAGACTGACTCCACCCAAGTTGCCATGAAGACCATAGAGCCCGTAGTGAATTTTTTGGACTGCAAGTGAACTCTGTCATTTTTTAAATAATATATGACTGATAGATTATAATTTATTCTTTCTCAGATTTCTGACTACATTGACAGCTAAAGTAACTGTAGCATGACAGCTAGGAAAAGGTCCTAACTCCTTCCATAAACTCATTTCTAGTGAGTAGTTCAGGTGGAAGCTTTCCCAGATGTAATCTGTTACTTCCTTACTTACATTTAGTTTCCATCAAATTAAATACTTCATATTTCCTCTTCTTGCAACAGCCAGGTATTCTCCAACCCACAATTAACTGGCAAAGCCAGGTCTGACTGACTCACCATAAAGCCGGCTGCTTGCCCCATCTTCTCTCTCTTTCTCCCTTGTTCCTGATATTAGCTTCTTGCTCCTGCTCTGTCCTCTCATTACCTCCCTCCCCCTCTCCACGTGCTTAAGGCCAGCCTTCTCTCTTCTACTCTCTCCTCCTCTCTCCTCTCCTCTCTCTCTCTCTCTCTCTCTCTCTCTCTCTCTCTCTCTCTCTCTCTCTCTCTCTCTCTCTCTCTCTTTCTCTCTTTCTTTCTCTGCCTCTACTACTCTCTTGACTCCCCTCCCCATGCCCCGAGTGAACTCTATTCTATACTATACTGAGGCACCCCCTTCCCCCATACCTGACTATACCTCTATAGAACATATCTCCCCTCTCTTTATCTTTTTATAAACATATCACTAAGGTTATAAAGGTCTACTCAGGTTAGCAGAAATTGACTTAGAGGTGTACATCTAACCATGTATGTCTTTGCTAACTGTATTCAACACCAAGCTTCTAGAAATGTTAAAGAAGGAACAGTTTATGTTTGATAAATAAGGTATGTTTGATAAATAAGGTTTATAAATTCCCAAGGTCTCCTCAGGTGAGCAGAAACTGAACTGAAGGTATATGTTTAACCACTTTGTCTTTGCTAACTTTATATTGAGATATAGCTATTTGGAAAATCTGAGTCATACAGAGAACTGTGATATCCTATAAAGATACACTATAAAAGCATAAGAAAAATAAGGTTCCCAACCTATCTATGGACTGTATTTACAGTTGAAATCTTTATTTAATTCCAAAAGATCTTTGATTATATTTTCAATTTATTTTTAAGGCTCAAGCTTGACAGAAATAAAACTGTAGATTTCTAATCTTATAAAAGCTACTAATGTATAAACTGTTTAAGATATTTAAAACATGCAAGTTAATGATCAGTTACCTAATAGATAATCAAATTCTTTAATATGATCACAACTATTCTTTTAGTTATGCAAAGAATGATTGTAATTTACATACAAACACAAGCTTTTTTTACCCTTCTGTATATGTTTTCAAGGATACATCTAAAGTAAGTAACTAAAAACAAGTAAAGTTTGTTTAAAATTGGGTATACTTTATAGATTGTGGCCCTCAGAACTTCTCAGAGATCTGCTGAATAGGGCATTTAAAGTATTTAGTGAAAAAAGCTTCCTGTGATAAACAAATGCAAGTTCCTAGTGGCCCTAAATAATCCTCCAAAGAAGACAGGGCACAAATGAACTCCACTGGGAGCCTGATCAAAATGTGGCAGAGCTGACCGCTGGGCAAAGAACCACACCATTCCTTGCCCACCACCCCCTTGCCCAAACTGTGAACATTGTTGGGTTGAATGCTCTACTCTGCCTGGCCAAAACTACATCAGATATCCCAAATTCCTTATCTTTTGGAGCTTCTGGATCTGACATCTAAAGGCTAATGTTGCCCTGTGTATCAGCCAAAAACTAATGGCTTCTCCGCCCAAACCATCAAACCTACCATGGAGGAGCCTAGGGTAAGGGTACAGGTAGCACATAAGTCTCTGTCATTTTAGTTGACAGAGCAACCATTTGGATTACACTTCTTGTTCGAACTTATCCTTCTCATATCACTGTAGACAATGGAGGATAACTGTATTTATCAGTTCAACATCCGTAGACACATAGCTCCTTACCCAGGGCCTGCAGCTGCCTGTTCAGTCCATTTCATATATAAAACCCATGCACTGCTATTCCTAGAGCAAATTAGGTCTCCTAATGAGAGAGACAGACTTTACACTAAAAGAGGTAAACTCCCAAAACAGGTTTCCGTGTATCCCAAATACTGCTCCCTCATCCCCCTCCACAGGGCATCACCCTTATGTTTCTCCTCTGCGAGGGTGCCACCCTGTCGGCCCCACCCTGGCACATAAAGCCTATGCAGGATTAAGCACAACCTCTGCACTAGGCCAGACAAGGTACCCCTGTTGGCTTCAGCTCCAGGGACAGCCCCTCACTCACCCCCTCCAGGTGTTATGCTGCAGGTCTGCTACCTATGTGCCTAGGCCTCAGTCCAGCCCCTGTATGCTCTTTAGTTGGCGGATCAGTCTCTGGGAGCTCCCAGAAGTCCACTTTAGTTGACTCAGTTGGTTTTCCTGTGGTGTTCCTATTCCCTTCAGGGTCCTCAATCTTTCCCCCACTCCTTTTCTTTCTTTCTTTCCTTCTTTCTTTCTTTCTTTCTTTCTTTCTTTCTTTCTTTCTTTCTTTCTTTCTTTCTTTCTTTCTTTCTTTCTTTCTTTTCTTTCTTTCTTTTTTATTAGATATTTTCTTTATATACATTTCAAATTTCAAATACTATCCCGAAAGTTCCCTATACCCTCCCTCTGCCCTGC
Organism: Mus caroli; assembly: GCF_978045245.1. Lineage (NCBI taxonomy): Eukaryota > Metazoa > Chordata > Mammalia > Rodentia > Muridae > Mus > Mus caroli. The sequence goes on from NW_028227260.1 coordinate 71,707,402, forward strand.
TCCCCTAACCACCCATTCCCAATTCTTGGCCTGGCATTCCCCTGTACTGGGGCATATAAGGTTTTCAATACCAAGGGGCCTCTCTTCCCAGTGATGGCCGACTAGGCCATCTTCTGATACATATGCAGCTAGAGACACAAGCTCTGGGGGTACTGGTTAGTTCATATTGTTGTTCCACCTATAGGGTTGCAGACCCCTTCAGCTCCTTGGGTGCTTTCTCTAGCTTGTCCACTGGGGGTCCTGTGTTCCATCGTATACATGACTATGAGCATCCACTTCTGTATTTGCCAAGCACTGGCATAGCCTCATATGAGACAGCTATAACAGGGTCCCTTCAGCAAAATCTTTCTGGCATATGCAATAGTGTCTGGGTTTGGTGGCTGATTATGGGATGGATCCACAGGTGGGGTAGTCTCTGGACAGTCCATCCTTTCTTCTTAGCTCCAAACTTTTTTTCTGTAACTCCTTTCATGAATATTTTGTTCTCTATTCTAAGGAGGAATGAAGTATCCACCCACTGGTCTTCCCTCTTCTTGATTTTCTTGTGTTTTACAAATTGTATCTTGGATGTTCTATGTTTCTGGGCTAATATCCACTTATCAGTGAGTGCATATCAAGTGACTTCTTTTGTAATTGGGTTACCTCACTAAGGATGATATCCTCCAGATACATCTATTTGTCCAAGAATTTCATAAATCCATTGTTTTTTAATTTTTAATATTTTTATTATGTATTTCTCAATTACATTTCCAATGCTATCCCAAAAGTCCCCCATACCCCCCCCCACTTCCCTACCCACCCATTCCCATTCTTTTGGCCCTGGCAATCCCCTGTATTGGGGCATATAAAGTTTGCAAGTCCAATGGGCCTCTCTTTCCAGTGATGGCCTACTAGGCCATCTTTCGATACATATGCAGCTAGAGACAAGAGCTCCGGGGTACTGGTTAGTTCATCATGTTGTTCAAAAATTCAGGTGACAGCAGATGCTGGCAAGGTTGTGGAGAAAGAGGAACACTCCTCCATTGTTGGTGGGATTGCAAGCTTGTACAACCACTCTGGAAATCAGTCTGGCGGTTTCTCAGAAAATTGGACATAGTACTACCAGAGGATCCAGCAATACCTCTCCTGGGCATATATCCAGAAGATGTCCCAACCGGTAAGAAGGACACATGCTCCACTATGTTCATAGCAGCCTTATTTATAATAGCCAGAAGCTGGAAAGAAACCAGATGCCCCTCAACAGAGGAATGGATACAGAAATTATGGTACATTTACACAATGGAGTACTACTCAACTATTAAAAAGAATGAATTTATGAAATTCCTAGCCAAATGGATGGACCTGGAGGGCATCATCTTGAGTGAGGTAACACAATCACAAAGGAACTCACACAATATGTATTCACTGATAAGTGGATATTAGCCCAAAACTTAGGATACCCAAGATATAAGGTACAATTTGATAAACGCATGAAACTCAAGAAGAATGAAGACCAAAGAGTGGACACTATGCCCCTTCTTATAATTGGGAACAAAACTCCCATGGAAGGAGTTACAGAGACAAAGTTTGGAGCAGTGATGAAAGGATGGACCATCTAGAGACTGCCATATCCAGGGATCCATCCCATAATCAGCTTCCAAACGCTGACACCATTGCTTACACTATCAAGATTTTGCTGAAAGGACCCAGATATAGCTGTCTCTTGTGAGACTATGCTGGGGCCTAGCAAACAGAAGTGGATGCTCACAGTCAGCTATTGGATGGATCACAGGGCTCCCAATGGAGAAGCTAGAGAAAGTACCCAAGGAGTTAAAGGGATCTGCAACCCTATAGGGGGAACAACATGATGAACTAACCAGTACCCCGGAGCTCTTGTCTCTAAATCCATTGTTTTTAATAGCTGAGTAGTACTCCATTGTGTAAATGTGCCATATTTTCTGAATCCATTCCTCTGATGAGGGACATCTGGGTTCTTTCCAGCTTCTGGCTATTATAAATAAGGCTGCTATGAACATAGTGGATCATGTATTCTTATTACCAGTTGGAACTTCTTCTGGGTATATGCCCAGGAGTGGTATTGCTGTATATTCTGGTAGTACTATATTCAATTTTCTGAGGAACCTCCAGACTGACTTCCAAACTGGTTGTACAAGCTTATAATCCCACCAGCAATAAAGGAGTGTTCCTCTTTCTGCACATCCTTGCCAGCATCTGCTGTCACCTGAATTTTTGATATTAGCCATTCTGACTGGTGTGAGGTGGAATCTCAAGGTTGTTTTGATTTGCATTTCCCTGATGATTAAGGAAGGATGTTGAACATTTTTTCAGGTGCTTCTCAGCCATTCGGTATTCCTCAGTTGAGAATTCTTTGTTTAGCTCTGAACCCTATTTTTAATGCGGTTATTTGAATTTCTGGAGTTCAGCTTCTTGAGCTACTTGTATATATTGGATATTAGTCCCCTATCTGATTTAGGATTGGCAAAAATCCTTTCCCAATCTGTTGGTGGCCTTTTTGTCTTATTGACAGTGTCTTTTTGCCTTACAGAAGCTTTGCAATTTTATGAGGTCCCATTTGTCAATTCTTGATCTTACAGCATAAGCCATTGCTGTTCTGTTTAGGAAAATTTCCCCTGTGCCCATATCTTCGAGGTGTTCCCCCACTTTCTCCTCTATTAATTTCAGTGTCTCTGGTCTTATGTGGAGATCTTTGATCCACTTAGACTTGAGCTTTTTTCAAGGAGATAAGAATGGATCAATTTGCATTCTTCTACATGATAACTGCCAGTTGTGCTAGCACCATTTGTTGAAAATGCTGTCTTTTTTCCACTGGACAGTTTTAGCTCCCGTGTCAAAGATCAAGTGAACATAGGTGTGTGGATTCATTTCTGGGTCTTCAATTCTATTCCATTCATCTACTTGTCTGTCACTGAACCAGTACCATGCAGTTTTTTTTTTTTTAATCACAATTGCTATGTAGTACAGCTTGAGATCAGGCATCGTGATTCAACCAGAGGTTCTTTTATTGTTGAGAAGAGTTTTTGCTATCCTAGGTTTTTTATTTTTCAGATGAATTTGCAAATTGCCCTTTCTAATTCGTTGAAGAATTGAGTTGGAATTTTGATGGGGATTGCATGGAATCTGTAAATTGCTTTTGGCAAGATAGCCATTTTTACTATATTGATCCTGCCAATCCATGAGCATGGGAGATCTTTCCATCTTCTGAGATCTTCTTTGATTTCTTTCTTTAGAGACTTGAAGTTCTTATCATACAGATCTTTTACTTCATTAGTTAGAGTCACACCAAGGTATTTTATATTATTTGTGACTATTTTGAAGGGTGTTGTTTCCCTAATTTCTTTCTCAATCCGTTTATCATTTGTGTAGAGAAAGGCCATTGATTTATTTGAGTTAATTTTTTATCCAACTACTGCACTGAAGCTGTTTATCAGGCTTAGGAGTTCTCTGGTGGAATTTTTGGGGTCAGTTATAAATACTATCATATCATCTGCAAATAGTGATAGTTTGACTTCTTCCTTTCCAATTTGTATCCCCTTGATGTCCTTTTGTTGTTGAATTGCTCTGGCTAAAACTTGATGTACTATATTGAATTGGTAGGGAGAAAGTCCCCCACTCTTTTTCATAAGAGTCCCTGACTTCTGTCCAATACTTGTCTGTGGGTATCTGCATCTGTTTCAGTCAGCTGCTGGGTGGAGCCTCTCAGAGGAGAATTACACTAGGCTCCTGTCTTCAATTATAAGAGAGTATCTTTGATAGTGTCAGGGATTGGTGTTTGCCCATGGAATGGGTCTTAAATTGGGCATGCCATTGGTTGGCCATTCCTTCAGTCTCTGCTCCATCTTTGTCCCTGTACTTCTTTAGTCAGGACAAGTGCTGGGTCAAAAGTTTTGTGAGTTGTTTGTCATTATAGATACACATGAGCATAACCAAGAAACCACAACAAGGAACACAAAGTCATAATAACTTAATGACAAAGTACCACCAAACCCACAAATACCACTACTAAAACCAACAACACAATGACTATAATTAACATACATATTACACTAATATCTTTAAATATTGGCCTCAGTTTTCTAGTCAAAACACAAGAAATAAACTACACATTTGATATCAATGAGAAACACATCAGATCTTTATAAATAGGCACTGCCTTACACTAAAGGGATTGATGAAATAAAAATTATTTAATCAAATGTGACCACAAAGCAAATAGGTGTCACTATATTAATATCTGACAAAATTAAATTAACTTTGAATTAAAACTAATCACAAGAGATGATATGTGACCTTCCATTCTAATAAGGGGAACAATTATCTGAGAAGACATTAATATCCTAAACATATATGAACCAAAGTCTGGTGCACAGAATTTCATAAAAGATTGTACTATCAGATTTAAAAACAAAGATTAATATCAACTTACTAATAGTCAATGATTTTAGTACTTCCCCTTTTCAAGAGATAGGTCATCTGGACAAAATCTAAACAGAAAAAACATCAGGATTAATTGACATCATATATCAAATGGACTTAGCAGATATATACAGAGTAATCTACAGGAGTGCCAAGGAACCACCTTAAACTCAGAAGCACATGGAACTTTCTCTAAGATAGACCAAATTGTGGGACTCAAATCAAATATTTACTAATTTAAAAATACTGAAATTACTTATTATATCCTATCTGACTACAATGCAACAAAATTAAAGCTGATAGCAAAAATACCTCAAGTAAATATAATAAACACATGGATAATAAACAATTCATTACAGAATGATGAATGGGTAAATCAAAAAGTAAATAACATTCTTTTCTAGAACTAAATGAAAATGAAAATAATACATACAACAAAACCCTTGGGATGCATTGAAAGCAGTCTTACAAGGGTAATTTATAGGTATAAGCTACTACATTAAAAAATCAACAAGAGCACAATAAATGACTAATATATATGCAACTCAGAAAGTTGGACAAACAAGAACAAACCATATTCAAACCTGGTTGACAATAAGAAATAATAAAAATCGGAGCAAGATTTAAAGAAAGAAAAGAATACAAAGAATCAAAAAACATCCTCAGAGTTGTAATTTTCTTTTGTTGTTGTCGTTGTTGTTGTTGTTACTTAGAAAAGACAAACAAGACTGATAGACATTTGGCCTAATTGACCAAAAGAAAAAATATAAGAGATGGTAGAAATTAATTTAATCAGAAATAAACAGGGGAAGACTACAACAGACATAAAAAAATTCATAATATTTTAAGCAAATTTTAAGAACCTGTTCTTCATTAAGCTGGAAAACCAAAAAGAAACAGATGAATTTCTAGATTTATCCAAACTATCAAAGTTAATCCAAGAAGTCAACAACTTAAAGTCACCCAAACAAATGAGATTATTAAAATAGTAATAAAAATCCTCCCAGATGGAAAAAAAAGTAGTTTAGGGGCAGATGGTGTCAGAGAATCCATACAGGACAATATCCTGGATGAATATAGTCTAATGTGGTCTCAATAATATACTTACAAAGAGAATACACACACATAGACATAACTCCAGCACTGATTCTAAGAACCAGAAGATTAGGGAGTTTGTTATGAGATTCTATCTTCTAGGACTATTATGAGCTATACACATAAACTTTCCACAACATGAACTTAATGAGGACAACATCAATAGATTTGGTAATGTGGGCAGGAGAAAACACATGAGGCCTCAATCCTACACAAAAGTACAAGCAAGTAAACAATACTGAAAGAGAGGAGGGAGTTTTCCCTGTAAAAGAGTAGAGTAATTAGCTATCCAATACCTAATGGTCAGCCCTGAAAACATATATACAAATAATATCATACAAAATGTACAGGTTAAATTATGTATCTAGGAAAGAATGTATATGTATGCACATAACAACAATGAATGAAGAAAGAAGTTATGAATTTGAACTAGATTAGGGAGGGGTATATGGAAGGACTTGGTGGAAAGGGATGGGGGAAATGATATAGTATACGATAATCTCAAAAAATAATTTAAATGACTAGTAATGATGATTGAAAAATAAATAGGCAACTATTAGTTTATATTTACCTAAAATTACATAGAATACAAACATTTATATATGTATTTTGTGTGATAATGTTTCCCTCAAGGGCTAGAGACTATCTAATAAAACCCCCACACAGTATTGGGTATGAGATACCTCCTTTGAAGTTGTTGCTTAAGGGGAGTCCAAGAAGCTCCCAAATCATGATATGTTACAGCTGTTGTCCTTGATTACCTTCTGAAAGTTGAAGGTATGTCACTATTGCTGAAAATACCACACATTTTGGACATAGGACTCAGAGGATTTGAGCTGGATCTTATCTGATAGCTTCCTCCTTGTTGACTTTCTTTTGTAGCCCCAGAAGTTGATTTGCAAGATAAGTGAGGAAAACAATCAATTATCCTACCCAGCTGTGATACCTGTGAAGCACAACAATGATCAACATTTTAAGTTATTAAAGATGCAATAGGAGCACATATAGTTTCATATTAACCAGCAGCTGTCTAATTGGAGTCAAGATCTGTTCATCCAGACGGAATTCATGTCCAATATTGAAAATCTAACAAACTATAGGTTGCTAGTTAGAATATATATCTTAAAGAATTTACTACCACCACTTTACTAAACCTAACTGCACGCTAATACTTTTAATTTCTAACCACACTCTATACATACCTTTATACCCATGGATGAGTTTATATCTCTTCATGAAAGAAGTTTCTTTTTGTGGTGGGAGACCATTACAGAAAGGCACAGTTAATCAAATGCAAAGAACCACTGATCACAGAGTGCCTGAACCTAGTTCATATGCCTACAGCACAACTCCTGCAGGAAAGAAATAGGAAAGCTTGAGGAAGAGGGGAAGAAAGATTTTAAGAGCCAGAGGATCGGGATGTCTGCTGTGATAGTATATCTCCTAGCAATGCCAAGAAAGTTAGATCCATAAAATCTCAATAATATGGATAACTAAAGAAGACTTTAACAAATCCAATAACAGGTGACATCTCAAGGTCATCAAGAGAAACCTCACAGGGTCTCATACATAGACAAAAATGCTACAAGCAATTACATGCTACTGAGAAATGGAAAAACAGTCTTTCCCAGAGATGAATCCCCTCATTGATTATTCAATGCCAAATGGTCAGTCCTAGAAATACATAAATGTAAGCAACACTGAGCAGATTCAGCAGGCTTCATTTGTATGTTTATTCATTTATATGTATATGTAGCAACAATAGTTAAAGAAGAGACCATGAAATTAGGACAGGGTATGCATGGAAGTGGTAGCAGGGATAAGAAGGAGGGAAAATTTATGTCATTATATTTTAATTAAATTATAAAAATAATATGTGGTGTGTATAGAAACAACAATGTATCAAGTCTTAAAGAATAAAATTTGTTATTTGTAGAGAAGTGGGTGAAAGAGTAATTCATTAATTGAGCAAAATAAGGTAGTGAGACTCAGAAACATCAATATCACATATGTTGAATTTATATTACAATTATTATACACACATAGTCACCACCTGAAAGCAGAAGTGGGATTATGTGGGGGAAAGAAATGGTAAAAAAAAAAATTGAGGAGTAACAAGAAAGTGGGATTCAGGGGAGAACAACAAAGACGAAATTTCTCCCACATGAACTTTAACTACATCTGGATAGATCTGTCAAAAGAGAAACTATTTGGGAGTGATAAAGGGAAATAGTGTAAAGATAAATATAAACAAAATAAAATGATATGCATGCATGAAAATATCATAATGAAATATACTATTTGGTATGCAAACTGAAACATAATTTTAAGAAAAGGAAACTAAGACCAAAAATCTTATGACTGAGCAAATAAAATGCAGAACTACACCAGAATATAGGCTGCATTTTGGCCCTTAAAATACTGATTTAGTTGAAATGGATTTATCACTGTCTTTTTCAAAAGAAACGAAGCTTACTAAAAATAGCAACTGCAAGCTCCTGAACTAGGTGTCAGGTGAATAAGATGGATTTGTTGATTAGAGTCCCTGGACTCTGACGCATGCTACAAAAATATCACTGGGTTTAGAAGTTGCAAACACTTTGCTAGCCCACTCTCCCCTCCCTCAGATCTGTCTTCTCAGTAAAATCATGACTGAACTTAGCTAGACTATAGTACCCATATTTGGTTTGGCCCAGACATAACCAAGGTTCCCAATTTAAGATCTGGTAATCTGAACTGATTTTGGTGCCCCACAAAGAGCTTGGATAGCAATCAAGTTAGTTAGGATAGATTGCACAGTTTTCATCAGATTATAGGTCTACTAATATTTTACTATTTTAATAAAGATCATTTCAGCTTAAAGCGGTATTCTCTAGTATCATTAGTTACTTGGTGATCCAACCATTCAAAGCATTCATTCACTTTTCACGAATAGAATCTATTTCATAGGAAATAGAAATATACCAGTTCCATAGAGAGAAATGAAACACTTAGAGTTAGTTAAGTCATTAAAATTGAAGAACCAAGCAGAATTACTTAGATCTTCTAGAGAACTGGAAAAGTTTTATTCAAATAGTTATTTCTATCTCCAGGATTCAAAGTAGAAACTGTATAACATAGTTTTCTTACTTTCTTAAACTCAGTAACTTTTTCATAAAAACCAGAAATCGGGACTTTAAGAATGACCTCTACAAGTCATTTTTTTTTAAAAAATAAGGTATTATTTTATTATATTCATCCAACATTATCTCCTTCTAATTCCCAGTAATACTCCCATCCCATCTTTGTCCCAGCTACACGTCCTTTTGATTTATTTATTTTTATTTTTTTCTATGTAAACAAGCTTTACTTTAGTGCTTCAAAATCATTAGTTTCTTTTCTTCTAATTTTTTAAAAATATTTTTTATTACGTATTTTCCTCAATTACATTTCCAATGCTATCCCAAAAGTCCCCCATACCTTCCCTCCCACTCTCCTACCTACCCATTCCCACGTTTTGGCCCTGGTGTTCCCCTGTACTGGGGCATATAAAGTTTGCATGTCCAATGGGCCTCTCTTTCCAGTGATGAACGACTAGGCCATCTTTTGATACACATGCACCTAGAGTCAAGAGCTCCGGAGTACTGGTAGGTTCATATTGTTTGTCCACCTATAGGGTTGCAGATCCCTTTAGCTCCTTGGGTATTTTCTCTAGCTCCTCCATTGGGGGCCCTGTGATCCATCCAATAGCTGACTGTGAGCATCCACTTCTGTGTTTGCTAGGCCCCGGCCTAGTCTCACAAGAGACAGCTATATCTGGGTCCTTTCAGCAAAATCTTGCTAGTGTATGCAATGGTGTCATCGTTTGGAGGCTGATTATGGGATGGATCCCTGGATATGGCAGTCTCTAGATGGTCCAATTTCTTAGACTCATATATCCTCCATAACCCTGACTTCTTTCTAATAAGCCCATCTCCGATTATATCTTTAGCCATTGAGGTATGTTCTTAGCTATGTATTGTAATGCTAAATACTGGTCCCGAAGACCTGGTTGCTCTCAGGGATGAGAGAATCTGCTGCGTGTACACAAGTAATGCTGTCTAACTTTGTGCCCCAAGTTATTCCTGATTGGCAAGATGCCTACAGCCTATAGTTGGACCTAGATAGGTAGGATTTGTGATTCCTGGCTTTGGGTTGGAGGAGAGACTATGAAGAAAAGAGAGAAAGGTGGAGAGAGAAGAAGATACCATGAGTAAGTGAGTCATAAAACATGGCCATAAGGGCTGGCCAATTGGAGTTAAGAGCTTCCCAGATGAAACATGGAAAGTTATAATATGGGGTTATTGATAGGGAAGTAGATACCAATAGCATACATGGTAGATATCTACCCAGCATTAGTGCTGACTAACACATATTATAAATATAAAAGTTATGTTTTTTATCTGTGAACTGAATGATATAATGTGGGGTAGAAGTTTGCTACAACATTTAATTCAGTATCTGCCTCTCTCCTTTAATGTCACCTGTGCTTGGCTATGCATTCTAGTTAAATTTATTTCCTCTATTTGGAAGATCATGTTTCCATACAGCTTTTTCATGTGCTTTTCATTTTGGTTAAGCCTTCAACTAACACCTCATTTTCCATTTCCTCTCCCCTTTCCATGCTTCCTTTTACAAACCTTTCCTCACCCTATTCTCTCTCTCTCTCTCTCTCTCTCTCTCTCTCTCTCTCTCTCTCTCTCTCTCTCTCTCTCTCTCAATCCTTCCCTCGCTCCCTCCTTCTCCTTCTCACTCTCACCCCCCTTCTCTGTCTCTTCATTTTGCCTGTGTTTACTATGCACCTCTTTCAAAGTTTTCAACCACAGTGGCCTTATTTCCAGTTTCCTGGCCTTAACTCCAGGTTAAATTAAAAAAATTAAAAAAAAATAAAAGATTGGAAGTTAGGGTCGATATAGGAGAAAACCTGCAGTATTTGTCTTTCTGGTGACTCACTCCTGAGATAGATCATCTCTCCAGCTCCATTCATTTACCTGTGAATTTCTTAATTTCATTTTTTTCAACTTATCAGTACTCTATTATTCACCTGTCCCAAATTTTCCTTATCAGTTTACCAGCTGAGATTTTTGTTGATAACATTATCTAGCTATTGCAGTTTAAGTATCAATGGACATGGGTTGGACATGCAAGTTTTTTTGTAGTGAGATATAAGGAACTTTGGGTATATTCCCAGTGATACAGCTGTGTCTTATGGTAAATCTCTTTCTAGCTTTTTTTTTTTTTTGAGAAACCTCCCCACTGATTTCCACATTGACTATATTATTTTATATTCCCACAAAAATAGGACACAGGAGATCCCCTTTCTCTACATGAACATCAGCATTTTTGTTATTTGCATACCTAATCTTGCTGCTTCTGGCTGTGGTGAGGTGGAATCAAAGAGTTGTTAATTTGGTTTCCCCAATAGCTAAGTGTGGTGAAAACTACCGTCAGTATTTACTATCCATTTATATTTTTTTTTTTGCCTTGAGAACTTTGCCCAGTCTACAGAACAATTTTTTTTTTCATTTGGCTGAATCAAACATGATTATAATGCCATTACTCACCATGTGCAATTCAAATGTTCATACATGAGTAAATGGATAAATACAGGATTTTTATTAATATTTGGGCACATAGTACAATATAGACAAACCCTGAAATGTTATACTGAGACATGATAGTTAGAAAACTTAAGCTCTTGAGTAAGTTCAGTACCTAAAAAAGGTCAAAGTCACAAAGATTGATACCAAGGGATTCTAAAAAAAGAAAGGAAAAGAAAAGAAAAGAAAAGAAAAGAAAAGAAAAGAAAAGAAAAGAAAAGAAAAGAAAAGAAAAGAAAGAAAAAAGAATAAAAGGAAGAGGGCATTACTTTATGGGTATGAAGTTTCAGCATGGATAGATGAAAACGTTTTAGAAAAAGAATTTGTGGTGGTAGTTGTACAACAATATGATTATAATCATATCACTGAATTATGCATTAAAATATGGTCAAATGATGTGTTTTAATGGATGTTTATCACAATGACAAATAACTTCAGTAACTTTGAGAAGAAAAATATAGAGGAAGAGAGAACAAGTAAGAGTAGAAAAGGGGGAAATATTCAACAAGAGTTTCTGAAGTTTTTTGATAATAGGATTCAGTAGCATTGTACAGCATCTTGGCTGTTTTATTTAGGATGCATTATAGGAAATTGGATTAAGTTCTAAATAATATACCTTTCCAATATTATTTTCAATAAACATTTGTTAGTGTCTTTCAAGCAGCTCATACCCTTGAGATATTTTCAGAGTAGAAAGAAAGGCTGGAAATGATAGACACATAAGCAAGTAATTACAATAGTATCATCAGATTTTAACAAGAAAGTGTTATGGGGGAATGGAAAGAAATAAATTTTGTGTGAGATGTAGAGAAAGTGTTTTGCTCCAGTGCATTGAAAACAGGCTGGGAATAGAAGAATACACAAGAGCAATCAAAGATAACATCACAGTGATACAGCATTTGCAAGATTATCAGTTACAAAGGTAAAAATTATTTTAGACAGAGAATGAGGTGTGAGTGAAAATATTTTAGATTCAATGAGAAATGTCTATCTAGGAAACTTGCTATAGCTGCCAGTAGCTGGTTGTAAATATCAGTCTTATAGCTATAAATGTATGGTTGGCCCAGTTCTTGAAAAGGTTAGATTATATTTAACTTAAAGTACAGTGAAGCCATCAAAGGTCTCTAACAGCAATAATTTGGTCGAATATGTATTTCATGAAGATTACCACAGATTTAACTATTGAATTTAAATGTCCATCAAATTTATGCTAAATAGCACAAAACAAATTAGGGTTCCCCTCCCTCTTTTCTTCCTAGTTTTTCCCCATTTTCCTACACATCCAGATTTACTCCCCTTTTGTCACTAGAGAACAAATGGGCTTTAAAGGGATAGTAATAAAACAAAATATAATATACAATAAATATAATCATATTAAACAAAAACTAACACATTGAAGTTGGACAGAACAAACAAACAGGAAGAAAAGAACCTAAGAAAAGACACACACACAAAAACCAGAGATTCACTCATTGCCACATAAAGGAATCCCAGTAAAACAATAAAGAGGAAGCCAAAATATATACACAAAGGTCCTGCTGTAGACCTAAACAGGCCCACTGCATGCTGCCTTAGTCTCTGTGAGTTTACATGAGTTTTGGTCATGTTGATACACAGGGTATTGTTTTCTTGGCATCCTCCATCCCCTATGACTCACACTCTTTCTGCCTCTTCTTCCACAGGGTACCTTGAGCACTTCGAGGATAGACTTAATGGAGGTTTCCCATTTAGGGCTGACTTTTCTGAGGTTTCTCACTTTTCGAAAATGGTCTGGTTCTGGTTCACTGAATTTACAAAAGTAAGCTTCTCCTATGATGGCTGTGTAAGGCACTGATCTATGAGTATAGCAGAATGCTATTAGAAGTCAGTTTGTTTGCATTTTTAGAACAGAAGTATTTGATTTTACCCTAGGATCCTGAGCTATCTATTCTCAGTTTTGTTTGCTGTTTGTCTGACTGTTTGTTTGTTTGTTTGTTTTTGTCATCTAAATAGTTTCAGGTTGTGAAGTGGGCTTTAAGTCAAATCAGATGTTGGTTGAACACTTCAACAAGATTTGTGACACAGTTGCCCTACAATACCTTGTAAGCAGAACACCATTGTAAATCAAATGTCTTGTGGCCTGGGTTGGTATTTCCAATTCTCTTTTGATAGGAAGAAGAAGATCTTCTTTTACCGAAGATGCTAGAACAAAGGGTTGAGTATATATATATATATTCTAATATATAATAATATATTAGAAATCTTCTCTCGGATTGGGTTTCCATGCTACCCTTCAAATAACCTTTAATTTTAGTAATTTATCCCCATATTCCCTCAGCTTCATTTATGAACATATTGTTGTTCCTCCTATGGGGCTGCAAACCCCTTACATCGAGGCAATAACTTTCAGTAAACCATTTGCAACCAGAATGCAAGAAAGTGCACATCAAAAAGATCATCTACCATGATCAATTGAGAGAGGCAAAGAGGGTTCGATATATGTAAATAAATAAATGTAATCTACCACATAAAAAGGAAAGATAAAAATCCATGTGATCATTTCACTAGATATAGAAAAACCTTTGACAAAGCCCAACATTCCATCGTTATAAAAGTTCTAGAAATATTATGGGTGCAAGGGACACACCTCAACATAATAAAAGTAATTTGAAACAAGCTCATGGCCAACACCAACTTAAATGGGGAGAGACTCAAAGCAATTCTAGTAAAATCAGGAGCAAGACAAGGTTATTCACTCTTTCTATATGTATTCAATATAATATTTGATTATAGAGCAATAAGACAGCTGAAGTAGATCAACCACATACAAATAGGAAAGGGAAATGTCAGAGTATCTTTATTTGCAGATGATATGATAGCATATATAAGTGACCCTGCTGGACAGTGGTGGCGCTCGCCTTTAATCCCAGCACTTGGGAGGCAGAGGCAGGCAGATTTCAGCCTGGTCTACAGAGTGAGTTCCAGGACAGCCAGACCTACACAGAGAAACCCTGTCTGGGAAAAAAACTGACCCTAAAAATTCCACTGCAAAATTTCTAAGCTGATACACACTTTCAGAAAACTAGCTGAGTGAAAAATTAACTCATGACAATCAGTAGCCCTCCTATATACAAGTGATAAATGGACTGAGAAAGAAATCAGAGAAACAAAACTTTTACAATAACCCCAGATAATATAAAATAATATAAAATATCTTGGGGTGACTTTGATAAGACTTTGACAAAGCAAGTGAAAGATTTATATCTTGAAGCATATATCAAAAAAAAAAGAAAAAAGAAAAAGAAAAATGTAAAGTTTTCACATTCTCATTGAGAAAGGATTAGTATTATGAAAAGAAGGTAGCCCAGGTAGAAGAACATATCCCATACACAGGTAACAGCTTTTGAGATAGTCCCAATGCTAATTGTCCAGGACCCACAAGAAAACCCAGCTGTACAGGTGCAGAGACTAAGACAAGACATTTTTAAGCTTCATATGGAAATGAACATGTGCACATGCATGCAGAGAAATGAGGTGAAAGAAAGAGAGAGAGCAAAAAAGAAGTGTAGCTAACACAATCATGAATGCTAAAAGAAATGCTGGAGTTATCACCATCCCTGCCTTCAAAATTGTACTACAGAGCTATAGTGATAAAACCAGCATGGTGTTGGCACAAAAACCAACAAATTGATCAATGGAATTGAATTGATAACCCAGACATAAACCCATATATCTATGGACATCTAATTTTTTATAAAGAATCCAGGAATTCACTCTGGAAGAAAGTATCTTCAACAAATGGTGGTGGTCAAACTGGTAGGTTAGAAGATGGAAATAGATCCATATTTATCACCCTGCACACAATTCAATTCCAAATTTACCACAGACTTCAATATAAAACCAGATACACTAAATCTGGTAAAAGAGGGTAGAGTATAAAATTGAACTTATTGACATAGGAAAAGATTTTTCTGAACTGTTAGCACTGTTAGCACATCACTAAGATATGCAGTTAATAAATGGAACCTCATGAAACTGATAAGCTTCTGTGTAGCAAAGACATCATAATTTAGACCAAGCATCACTATACAAAATGGAAAAAAAAGTTTATAAACTGATACATCTGGTTTTCATAGTGGCTGTCCATGTTTGCAGTCCCTTCCAGCAATGAATAAGTGTTATGTTAAATGGCTGGAACTAGAAGAAAAATCATCCTGAGTGAACCCAGACCCAGAAAGACAAATATGGTATATATTCACTTATACAGCAGTTGTGCTAAATAATAGCAGTTAAGTCAGTGATAACCAAGCTAAAATCCATAGTACCTAATTGAGGGAAAGACAAAGTGATGAATCAGAGAAAGATTTGACAGAATGAGTCAGAGATATTATATTCCCAACTCTTAGAAGAAATGCTATTTGAGAACATCGCAGGGAAAGTGAAGGAAATATAGTTAAGTGTAGTTGAGTTTTTTTCAGCCAGTTGGGAGTTAATTGGGGGAGTCAGTGCAGTGAGTGCAATGCACTGGAGTTGAGTTTGTTTCTGAGTTTATGCAGTTGAAAGCAGGTCAGCAGAGGCAGTATAAATCAGAGAATAAGAGAGAGGCAGAAGACTAGAACAAATTGTTAGACATAGTTTGAGGCCAAGCAGAGAAATTCAATAAGAAGCTGAGAGAAGCCAGACTGAACCAGTCATCTTGGAGGGGTGTTTGAGCCAGAACAGCTGAGTAGAATCAGCTAGCCATAGTTCAGAAAGAACTAGAAAAGGTGAGCTTACTCAGTCGTAAACCTCTGAGATACAACAGGCAAATAAATGTTACTTTTACATTGCAAAACTGGCTTGCTAACAGTAGTCTGTAACATGCAACAATGCTGAACTACCTAGAAATCCTGGAACTTGAAATTGGAAATACATCAGTGTTTAATTTTTATTTCTAATATATAAACAGGACACTTGAGAAGCCTCCAATTCACACTTGCTTATAAGAACAATACAAAAGAAAACCATCATTATAAATATTTTCCCTAAATCTAAGGAACTAGTGAATAGAAGCCTAATAGCAAAAATTTTAGTGATCTCTATCATATTTCATCCACATATTAGTGAAAAATATCCTTATCTCATTCTTAGAGGCTCAAATGGGAAACTATTCTAAAAGGTGGTGTTGTTATTGTTTTTGTTGCCATCATGGTTATTTTAATCTAGCACTCCCATTCTTATGTTGCTCCATTTCTGATTCTAATTCCCAACTGTGTTTTAAAATCATAGGCAATGATCAGTGTTCCTAGCTTGATAGTATCAGCTATGATAAACAAGAAACTGATCTTCCATCACTCATCAAGCAGTGAATATTCTGATATCTTTCCAGATCCATGCCAGTGGGATGAATTTGTATGCTAAACTCCATTGTGTGTGTGTGTGTGTGTGTGTGTGAAGGAACTAATTAGTATTCTGATTATCCTCCTGTCTTAGTCAGGGTTTCTCTTCCTGGACAAAACATCATGACCAAGAAGCAAGTTGGGGAGGAAAGGGTTTATTCAGCTTACACTTCCATGTTGCTGTTCATCACTCAAGGAAATCAGGACTGGAACCCAAGCAGGTCAGGAAGCAGGAGCTGTTGCAGAGGCCATGGAGGGATGTTCTTTATTGGCTTGCCTCACCTGGCTTGCTCAGCCTGCTCTCTTATAGAACCAAGACTACCAGCCCAGAGATGGTCCCACCCACAAGGGGCCTTTCCCCCTTGATCACTAATTGAGAAAATGCCTTACAGTTGTATGTCATGGAGGCATTTCCTCAACTGAAGCTCTTTCTCTGTGATAACTCCAGCCTGTGTCAAGTTGACACAAAACTAGCCAGTACACCTCCCAAGAGTAATGTCAGTTGGATACAATGCAAACTTAAGCTGCAATTTCTACCCACCCTCAAAAACATACTGTGACCAAATGCTGTGTTTTATATGTTTGCCAAATTGGTTCATATTCAGAAATAAATAAGATATATCAACATGTAAAGAAGAAAAAAATCATAATTTTTCTATCAATTAGACAGAAAATAAATTTAATAAAATCTGTTACTTATTCATAATAAAAAATTCAGACAACTTTCCATAAGAAAACTTTCCTTTTTTTAATAAAAAATATTTTTAAAACAATAAGAAAAAAAAACAAATTAAAAAAAGAAAAAAAATTAAAAACAAACTTTACCATTAACACCATACTCAATAATGAAAAACTGCTCAATCCCTTCAATAAACAAGGATATCAATTCCTTCTTTATATAATTTATTTATTACTTTTAAAATGCCCATTGATGTTTTGTGTGCATGTATATATGTATGAGGATGCTGATTCCCTTAAGCTGAAGTTACAGACAATTGTGAGCTACTATATGGTGTTGGAATTTGAACCCAGGTCCTCTGAAAGAGCAGTTGTGCATCTAGAGTACTGGGATTAAAGGTATGTGCAATGCCACCACTCAAGTTAAAATTAACATTTTAATGAGGTTTAAATCCATATAAGGCACATTTTTGCCTATAAACTTTAGAAATAGAAATTTTGTATATTAATTACATACATTTATAATTGTACCTGCAAATATATGTGTATACATATATACACAATATATTCATTTATGATTATTTAATATAGAATAAGCTCAGTAGAAGTTGTTTTTTAAAAAAAATACCACTTTTCCTCCCAGGTCCTTCCTTCCCTCCCTCCCTCCCAACTTGTGATTGCTTTCTTATCCTTCCCAAGTGGCACAGAGGCATCCTCACTTGGGCTCTTCAGCTTGTTGAGCTTTTTGAGTTCTGTGGACTGTAAGTTGGGTATTCTGTACTTTTTTTTTTTTTTTTTTTTTTTTTTTGGCTAACATCCACTTATTAGTGAGTACATTCCATGCTTTTTTTTTTTTTTTTTTTGGTTTGTTTGTTTGTTTGTTTTCTTTTTTGTTTTGGTGGTTTTTGGTCTGAGTTACCTCACTCAGGATGGTATTTTCCAGTTCCATCTATTTGCCTGCAAAACTCAGGATGCCCTTATTCTTAATAGCTGAGTAGTATTCCATTGTGTACATGAACCACATTTTCTGTATCAATTCTTCTGTCCTCAAGACAGGGGAGTGGGGAGAAGGTATGGGATGTGGAACAGTCAGAGGGGGACTGGAGGGGAAATAAAATATGGATTGTAAAATAATTAATTAGCAGAAGGAGGAGGAGTAGGAAAAGGAGGAGGGGAGAAAAACATCATGCGATCTTCATAATATTTCATTACAAAACTGAGGAGCTAAAGGGGTCTGCAACCCTATAGGTGGAACAACAATATGAACTAACCAGTACCCCCAGAGCTTGTGTCTCTAGCTGCATATGTATCAGAAGATGGCCTAGTTGGCCTCATTAGAAAGAGAGGCCCATTGGTCATGCAAACTTTATATGCCTCAGTACAGGGGAATGCCAGGGCCAAGAAGTGGGAATGGGTGGGTAGGGGAGTTGGGGGGAGGGTATGGGTGATTTTGGGGATAGCATTGGAAATGTAAATGAAGAAAATACCTAATTAAAAAAACAAAACTGAGTCTTTTCATCTAAGAATATTTAACATGTTTTATATTTATTTAGGTTGTCTTATATGTTCCTTAGGGGAATTTTATTTTTTTGCTATGTAGATATTGCATTCCTTGTTGAGTTTATTTCTTGATAGTTTAACACTTTCTTATCTTGTTATCACTATGCTACCTACAGTCCTAAGCAATAAATTCCTCAATGTTTGCCATATAGGCTAAGGTTCTGAATGCAAACTCTTATTCTAGACTGAAAACAATTTTACAATAAAGAAGAAAACAGCCTGATTAGTAGGCATCCACATTTTTTTGTTATATGAGTTCTTTTTCTTTTTAACTTTTTATTGGATAATTTATTTGTTTACATTTCCTTTTTCCCTCTAAAGCCTCTTTATTTCTTTGAAGTTTTTTTTTAATGAGTATTTTCTTTATTTACATTTCAAATGTTATCCCCTTTCCTGGTTTTCCATCTGAAAAACACCTTCCCTCTATCCCCTCACCCCTCTCCCTGCTGACCAATCCACCCACTCCCTCTTCCTGGTCCTGGTATTCCCCCACACTGGGACATAGAGTCATCCTAGGACAAAGGACTTTTCCTCCAATTGATGTCCATCAAGGCCATCCTCTGCTGCATATGTAGCTGGAGCCAGGAGTCCCACCATGTGTGATCTTTGGTTGGTGGTTTAGTCCCTGGGATCTCTGGGGTTACCGGTTGGTTCATATTGATGTTCCTTCTATGGGGCTTCAGACTCCTTCAGCTCCTTGGGTACCTTCTCTAGTTACTTCATTGGGGATCAGTCCAATGGATGACTGTGAGCATCCACTTCTGTATTTGTCAGGCACTGGTAAAGCCTCTCAGAAGACAGCTATATCAGGCTCCTATCAGCAAGCAATTATTGACATCCACAACAGTGTCTTGGTTTCGTGACTGTAAATGGCATGGATCAAAAGGTGAGTCAGTCTCTAAATGGTCATTTATTCAGTCCCTGCTCCACACTTTGTCTCTGTAACTCCTTCCATGGGTGTTTTGTTCCCCCTTCTAAGATGGATATCAGTATCCACACTATGGTCTTCCTTCTTCTTGAGTCTCATGTAATTTGTGATTTGTATCTTGGGTATTCTGAGCTTTTTGACTAATATCCACGTATCAGTGAGGATACACCATGTGTGTTCTTTTGTGATTGGGTTACCTCAATCAGGATGATATCCTCCAGATATATCCATTTGCTTAAGAGTTTCATAAATTCATTGTTTTTAATAGCTGAGTGGTACTCTGTTGTGTAAATTTACCACATTTTCTATATCCATTCCTCTGTTGAGGGGCATCTTTTCAGCTTTTGGCTACTATAAATAAGGCTGCTATGAACATAATGGAGCATGTGTTCTTATTACATTTTGAAGCATCTTCTGGGTATATACCCAGTAGTGGTAGAGCTGGGTCCGCAGGTAATACTATGTCCAATTTTCTTAGGAACTGCCAAACTAATTTCCAGAGTGATTGTACCAGCTTGCAATCCCACCAGCAATGGAAGAGTGTTCCTCTTACCATCCTTACCAGCATCTGCTGTCACCTGACTTTTTGATATTAGCCATTCTGATTGGTGTGAGGTGGAATCTCAGGGTTGTTTTAATTTGCATTTCCCTGATGATTAAGAATTTTGAACATTTTTTTACGTGCTTCTGAGCTATTTGCTATTCCTCAGTTAAGAATTCTTTGTTTAGCTCTGTACCCCATTTTTAATAGGGTTATTGTTTCTCTGGAGTCTAACTTCTTGAGTTCTTTGTATATATTGGATATTAGCCCTCTATCAGATGTAGGATTGGTGAAAATCTTTTCCCAATCTGTTGTTGGACTTGTTGTCTTTTTGGCAGTGTCCTTTGCATTACTGAAGCTTTGCGATTTTATGTGGTCCCATTTGTTGAATCTTTATATATATATATATATATATATATTTTTTTATTAGGTATTTTTCTCATTTACATTTCCAATGCTATCCCAAAAGTCCCCCATACCCTCCCCCTACCCCCCTACCCACCCACTCCCACTTTTTGGCACTGGCACTCCCCTGTACTGAGACATATAAAGTTTGCAAGTCCAATGGGCCTCTCTTTCCAGTGATGAACGACTAGGCCATCTTTTGATACATATGCAGCTAGAGTCAAGAGCTCCGGGGTACTGGTTAGTTCATAATGTTGTTCCACCTATAGGGTTGCAGATCCCTTTAGCTCCTTGGGTACTTTTTCTAGCTCCTCCATTGGGGGCCCTGTAATCCATCCAATAGCTGACTGTGAGCATCCACTTCTGTGTTTGCAAGGCCCTGGCATAGTCTCACAAGAGAGAGCTATATCTTGGTCCTTTCAGCAAAATCTTGCTAGTGTGTGCAATGGTGTCAGCATTTGGAAGCTTATTATGGGATGGATCCCAGGATATGGCAGTCTCTAGATGGTCCATCCTTTCGTCACCACTACAAACTTTGTCTCTGTAACTCCTTCCATGGGTGTTTTGTTCCCAATTCGAAGAAGGGACAAAGTGTCCACACTTTGGTCTTTATTCTTCTTGAGTTTCATGCGTTTCGCAAATTGTATCTTATATCTTGGATATCCTAAGTTTCTGGGCTAATATACACTTATCAGTGAGTACATATCACTTAATAATATTATCATAGCATCAGCAAATAGCAATATTTTGACTTCTTCCTTCCCATTGGGGGCCCTGTGTTCTATCCAATAGATGACTGTGAGCATCCACTTCTGTATTTGCTAGGCACTGGCATAGCCTCACAAGAGACAGTTATATCAGGGTCCTGTCAGCAAAATCTTGCTGGCATATGCAATAGGGTCTACCTTTGGTGGCTGATTATGGGATGGACCCCCTGGGGGGCAGTCTCTGGATGGGCCATCCTTTCCTTTTAGCTCCAAACTTTGTAAGACCTTCCATGAATATTTTATTCCTTATTCTAGGGAGGAGTGAAATATCCACGCATTGGTCTTCCTTCTTCTTGATTTTGTGTTTTGCAAATAGTAAATTGGATATTCTAGGTTTCTGGGCTAATATCCACTTATCAGTGAGTACATATCAAGTGACTTCTTTTGTGATTGGGTTACCTCACTAAGGATGATATCCTCCAGATACATCCATTTGCCTAAGAATTTCATAAATCCATTGTTTTTAATAGCAGACTAGTACTCCAATGTGTAAATGTACGACATTTTCTGTATCCATTCCTCTGATGAGGGACATCTGGGTTCTTTCCAGCTTCTGGCTATTATAAATAAGCCTGCTATGAAAATAGTGAAGCATATGTCCTTATTACCAGTTGGAACATCTTCTGTGTATATGCCCAGGAGAGGTATTGATATATCTTGCAGGAGTATTATGTCCAGTGTTCCTCTTTCTCCACATCCTGGCCAGCATCTGCTGTCATCTGAAATTTTGATTCTAGCCATTCTAAAAAGTGTGAGGTGGAATCTCAGGGTTGTTTTGATTTGCATTTCCCTGATGATTAAGGATGTTGAACTTTTTCAAGTGTTTCTCAGATATTCGGTATTCTTCAGATGAGGTTTATTTGTTTAGCTCTGTAGCCCAATTTTTAATGGGGTCATTTGATTTTCTGGAGTTTAGCTTCTTGAGCTCTTTGTATATATTGGATATTAGTCCCCTCTCAGATTTAGGATTGGTAAAAATTCTTTTGCAATCTGGTTGTGACCTTTTTGTCTTATTGACAGTATCTTTTGCTCTACAGAAACTTTGCAATTTTATAAGGTCTCATTTGTCAATTCTCAATCTTACAGCACAAGCCATTGCTGTTCTGTTTAGGAATTTTTCCCCTGTGCCCATTTCCTTGAGACTTTTCTCCACTTTCTCCTCTATAAATTTCAGTGTCTCTGGATTTATATGGAGTTTTTTGATCCACTTAGACTTGAGCTTTGTACAAGGAGATAAGAATGGATCAATTCTCATTCTTCAGCATGATAACCTCCATTTTGTTTGTTGAAAATGCTGTCTTTTTTCCACTGGTGCCAGTTGTGCCAGCACCATTTGTTGAAAATGATGTCTTTTTCCAATGGATGGTTTTAGCTCCCTTGACAAAGATCAAGTAATCATAGGTGTGTGGGTTCATTTATGGGTCTTCAATTCTATTCCAATGGTCTACCTGTGTGTCTCTGTACCAGTACCATGCAGTTTTTGTTGTTGTTGTTGTTGTTTATCACAATTGCTCTGTAGTACAGCTTGAGGTCAAGCATGGTGATTCTACCAGAGGTTCTTTTATTGTTGAGAATAGTTTTTGCTATCCTAGGTTTTTTTGTTATTCCAGATGAATTTGCAAATTGCCCTTTCTAACTCAGTGAAGAATTGAGTTGGAATTTTGGTGGGGATTGCATTGAATCTGTAGATTTCTTTCTTCAGGATAGCCATTTATACTACCTAAATCCTGCCAATCCATGAGCATGGGAGATCTTTCCATCGTCTGAACTCTTCTTTGATTTCTTTCTTCAGAGGCTTGAAGTTCTTATCATACAGATCTTTCACTTCCTTAGTTAGAGTCACAGCAAGATATTTTATATTTTTGTGACTATTGTGAAGGGTGTTGTTTTCCTAATTTCTTTCTCAGCCTGTTTATCCTTTGTGTAGAAAAAGGCCACTGACTTGTTTGAGTTAATTTTATATCCACCTACTGCACTGAAGCTGTTTATCAGGGTAAGGAGTACTCTGGTGGAATTTTTTGGGTCATTTATATATACTATCATATCAGCTGCTTCATTTTAATTAAGCTCTAAAAAGTGTTTAATTTCTCTCTTTATTTCTTCCTTAACCAAGGTATCATTGAGGAAAGTATTGTTCAGTTTCCATGTGAATGTTGGCTTTATATTTTTTATGCTGTTATTGAAGATCAACCTTAGCCCATGGTGATCTGATATGATGCATGGATCAATTTCAATATTTTTGTATCTGATAATGCCTGTTTTGTGACCAATTATATGGTCAATTTTGGAGAAGGTACCATGAGGTGCTGAGAAGAAGGTATATCCTTTTGATTTAGGATAAAATATTTTGTAGATATTTGTTAAATCAATATGTTTCATAATTTCTGTTAGTGTCCATGTATCTCTGTTTAGTTTCTGTTTCCAGGATCTGTCCTTTGGTGAGAGTGGGGTGTTGAAATCTCTCACTGTTATTGTGTGAGGTGGAATGTGTGCTTTGAGCTTTATTAAAGTTTCTTTAATAAATGTGGCTGCCCTTGCATTTGGAGCACAGTTATTTAGAATTGAGAGTTCATCTTGGTAGGTTTTACATTTGATGAGTATGAAGTGCCCCTCCTGTCTTTTTGATAATTTTGGGTTGGAAGTCAATTTTATTCAATATTAGAGTGGCTACTCCAGCTTGTTTCTTGGGCACATTTGCTAGGAAATTTGTTTTTCAGCCTTTTACTCTGAGGTACTGTCTGTCTTTGTCCCTGAGGTGGGTTTTCTGTAAGCAGCAACATGTTGGCTCCAGTTTTGTAGCCAGCCTATTAGTCTATGTGTTTTTATTAGGGAATTGATTTCATTGATGTTAAGAGAAATCAAACAAAAGTAATCGTTGCTTTCTGTCATTTTTGTTGTTAAAGTTGTTATTCTGTTCCTGTGTCTGTCTTCTTTTAGTTTTGTTGAAGGATTACTTTCTTGCTTTTTCTATGGTGTAGTTTCCATCTTTGTTTTGGTGTTTTCCCTTTATTATCCATTGAAAGGCTTCTTCTTCAGTTCCTACAGTCAGATTCCTACTTTGAATTCCTGCTCTGATTTCCCTTAGCAATAGACTGCCACCTGGAAGTGTAAGCAGAAATATACTTTTTCCCCCTTCTTGTATTTTAATCACAGGAATAGAAAAAAAAACATTAATTGAGAAACTTGGTTATGAAAAAATCAACATAATGGATCATTTTGCAATGTAAGTTTGTTGTTTCCTGCATTCAATTACCCTGAGGCCATTCTTATATATTATCTTCAGTTTTGCACTTATTTTACTGTGTATTCTCCTTCCTCCTTAATATTTTCACTTAGTAAATTTGCCTGTTTGCATACTTTGTTTAGGATTCTTTGTCTAAATTATACAAATTCACAAACTATGAGGAAGGTATATTTCTTTAGGATCTCTGTAGCTCACTAAATTATGGGAGGACCCTACCTTCACAGGAGTATTGAGTCTGGGTCTGATATTATGTGCCTGAATTAAGGTCTGTAGCTTAGAAAAAAATATATTTTGCTTGTTTAGAAGAAATGATGAATAGTACTCCTGTTTAGTACATGTGCTTTAGAAGCTAAGTGCCAAGGTTCAGATTTCAATTGTGTGTATATATGTGTGAGTGTGTGTGTTTGTATGGCTGTGTGCATGATCATACTTGAGTTTGTGTATGATAGTGTATGAGACAGAAAATGAATTAAACTATGAAATTCTTAATATCAAATCATTTTAATATTGTACACATAGAAATTGTTTGATATACTACAATCTATACTTCAATTAGATAATTTTAAATTAAAATATTAATGGTAGCATTTATTTATGGAATTTTTGTGAAGAATAAATAATATTCTTGAAATTATGTATCTCATGGTAAGTACTCCATAAATGTGATAAGTATTGTATTTTCTCTTTTGATGTAAAATTAATGTTTGCAAGTCTCTATTGCTGTTGAAGAAATAAAAAACATTCAACTATACAAATGATTTTTCAAAAAGTTCTGTTTCATTCTTATTACATGCTTGAAACTATTTTAAAATAATTTGAGAAAGGCCACTAATTGAGCAATAATTATCAAACTAGCATCTGTAAAGAACTCCATCTATCATATCATGGCACTTTGCTTTCACTTCATGTGCAGTTTCTCTTCTACTTCTTGGTCTTAGAAAAATGTTGAAGTGTCTTTCATTTAACAAAAACCAAGTACTTTTTATTCCCTCTCCTGACTCACTTAAATATAATTAATTGTCATTATGGCTGATTTGCACTTCTGTAGTTTCCACTCTGATTATGAAATACTATCCTAAGGTTAATATAACTGTCATAGCTCTTACCATGTCACACAGTAACTGTGTATTCACAGTTTCCATTTGTAGAATTAAAATGTCTTGTATCATGGATTAAATTGCATTGATTTTTGTACCTTCAGTCTTGAGCTCACTGCCCGGAACTTGGCAAGTGGTCTGGACACAGTTATCAAATAAATAATAAGTGTGATAGTGCTCAGATATAAATAACTAGGAAATTTTTCTTCGTGTTTATAATATCTGACTACTCTCAGATACAATGAACCATCCTATTTTTCCTTGTTTACTGGTTATTTTAGAATTCCATACAGTATTTTTTATTATATTCACCCCTTCTGTAACTCCTCTTATATCTGCTTTTTTCCCCTCTTATCAATTCAATTTTATGTTCTATTTTTGTAATCTATCAAGCGTAATTTGTGAGGACCATATACTGGATTTATAGGCCTTCATGAATGGCAGCATGGTCAGCCTCCAAGAAGCCATATTCTTGAAGGAAAGTGATTCTTGCATTCCCAGCATCTATTTATCAGTAGTCCTCAGCTAGGAAGGAGACTTCATGCTTTCTTTCCCCTCCATGCTGGAAATTTGTCAAACTTCAGATTCTGTATGTCATGAGGATGCTTTCCTAACTCCTTCATAAGTGCACCTGCCCTGCTATGTCCTTAAAACATTGTTTTCTTTTGTTCATGAGAATATCCGGTTATAATAAACAATATTTTAAAGAGAACATCATGCAGTCATAGCCACTGTGAGTTCATGTGTGTGAAGTCCCTCATCAGTAGCTGTATTATAGGAAAGAATCCTCATCCTAATCCTGAGCTTTTGTCATATTGTGTACCTTCAAGAGCCTGTGTCTCATGCTAAAAAAGGATTTTCTGGCCTATCTGATCTTTAAAGTTTATTTCATATAATTTGAAGTAGGAAATAGTTATCCTACAAAAATCACTGAAGTAAATAAAGAAAAAGGTGATAAATTACACTTGATGGGTTAAAAAAGTAGGATACAAAATTGGGTAAGAAAAGAAAGGAAGGCAGATATGGGAAGAGCCGAGGAAGAAAACAAATAATAAATAAAATACATTGTATGGAATCCTCAAATAAACAATATAGAAAAAGAGGAAGAATTGGATATGTCAGTAGATGCAAGTTATCCTATCTCTTACCCCTGTACGATGTCACAATACTTTACACATAAAATGAACTGACTATATATGTCTATATATATATGCAGCTCATTTTAAATGTACAGTATTATATATATATATACACACACATATAGTATTATATGTAATATGTATACATATATAGAGAGATCATGTTTAAATAAACAAGTTTATGACGATCAAACTAAATTAATTCAAGTTATTTATTAGTTCACCATGGAACAGTAATCTAGTTCCTTCTTTCAATTTGCCTTTATAATTATTATTTTCCTTTATAAGGACACATTTTTAACAGTGTTATTGCATAAATTACATAGTTTTACATCAATAGTGAAAAAGTTATACTGACCCATGTGTCTCATGAGGACAGGTTTAGAAAAAATAGTTTGTTTCAACAGTGATGCTGTAATAATTTCAATTTGGAGAAAAACATACCTCATTTTAAAACATTTAGCCTACAACTACATATATTTCCCTGTAGTATTGATGAGAGAGTCAGATGACATAAATTACCAAGTCAAAAGAGATTTCATTTAGCATTTATTGTCTTACAACATTTCTTAACTAAAACTGTGGTAAAAATATTGTCTCTTCTTATGATAAGGGCTGAATAACTTGGTCCAGGAACTTTTCTGGGCTCTAGGAATCTCGCAAGTAGACACAGAAGAAGAGAAAGTAAGTTCTCCAAATATCTCCAATGAATGTCAGAATATCGAACATTAAGATCTTCACAACATGACTGTCAAAATGTGACCTGAACACGGTTGACACCAATGGGCATGCCAAATCGCACAAGAAAAAGCTCATCCAGCCTCAACCCTACACAAATAACTTTAGACAACTTAAGACAGCTGGGAGTGTGACAGGCTGTCTTCCCTTGGAAGAGCAAACCAATTGGTTATTCAGTGCTAAATGATCATCCCTGAAAACATACATAACAGTAATATGATATTATTGAGCAGGATGTATATGTGTCATATTCATAGATGTATGCAATAGCAAATAATTTGTAAAAGTCCATGATTTTGATGGATAGAAGGGAAACTTTAAAAGGAGGAAAAGGAAAGGGAAAATATTGTAATTCTATTACTATCTCAAAAACAAAAATAAAGCATAAAAATTGAGTCTTACTTGTGTAGGCCAATTACTCGTGAGAATGGACCCTACCCTAGAGTGAAATCAATATACCCAGTGTTCCTCAATTGAAGAAAACTGAGTTTTCCTCCCCTAATAGCGATCAATTGTAAATTTCTTCATGGTTAGTGGTGAGATATTGTGCTCACTTCCCATGCTGTATTCTAGGACTTTTCTTGTGCCAATTTTGTGCATACTGTCACAGACTTTTTAATTCCTAATGTATATTGGCCTGTTGTTTCTGGAAGATACTGTTTCCTTGTAATAATATACTATCTCTGGAATTTTCTATCTCTTTTTACTCTTCTTTCATGTATATTCTTGGTTTTCTGAGTGGGATTCCTTCACTCAGGATGATTATTTCTAGCTCCATCTATTTACCTGCAAATTTTATAATTTTATTTTTAACAGTTGAATAGTATTCTGCTTTGTACCAATTCCATATTAGTTGATGGACATCTAGGTCATTTTAAACTTTCATATATATGAGCAAATATCTCTGTAGTAAGAAAATAGAGTCCAGTTGTCAGTATTTCCAGTAATGAATAAATACTCCACATTGCTGGCACCTGCTGCCATTTGTTTTACTAATCATGGCCATTATGACTAGTGTAATATGATATTCTACCACCCATCATTACTGCTTTCTTGAAGGGTAACTAGTGGGTGTTGAAAAGTATTCATAATAACATGTTATTCTTAACTTTAGAAAAATTCATTAGTTAAAAGCTTCCAAAAATTTCCAATCTCAAGAGAGAAATGGGGAAAAAAGATTCAGAAATCAAGGTGAAACAAACAGGAGTCTTGATGACTGTGAGTCAATATAATGATGGGTTTGAGATGGGACTCAGAGATGTTAGAACCCTTGACTGATAATCAAATGAAAAACAGAAAAAGGATGTCAGGACATAGTAGTGTTGAAAGAGGACCACATATTCACTCAGTGTTTCCAGAGTAGTCAAACAGATCTGCTGATGTTCTCAGGCCCAGTATTTAGGCTGGAGTGTTATCCATCCTAAACCTGAAGTTTTTCTCTTTCTAAAGAGACTGTGGTAAATGTCTAGTTAATTTTTCAGACAGCACCCACTTTCAGTCCCATCTTCTACCCAGGGAACAATTTAAAGACTTGAGATGACATTATTTGCTTAATGTTCCACTCTAAGTAGAATTGGCTGAATTAGCTTGTTAGGTGGAAGCACCAGCAGCAAGCTAATGATCAGTGAGTCAGCCACTTCTGATCTTTCATTTCATCTTTCAAATTTCTAACTGGAGTGCACACTGGGGAGCTTTGCACCTCAGTTATCTCCAACATTTTATCTATTATATCGTTTCTGGTTTAACCTTTTCATTAAAATTATTTGTTAAATTGGAAAAGTACAGAGAAACCCGAAGAACAAAATACAAAAACCCTACCACTAGCACACAAGCCAGAGCTGATTATTTGTTTATTTCATTTCAGTGTTTCCAGAGCGTGCATATACTTTAAAATAATTGCAAAATGCAAAAAAGCTTAGGTGATTACATTATTTTAGCCTTTTGTTTTCTCCTTTCCATATTTCTATTTCATCTTTCGAATAATTATTTTATTGAAAAATAGTATTTGCATTTTAATATCAGATAATAAATTGCAATTCAGTGGTAGATTATTTTTGTAGTATGAAGATACACCCCCAGCATGCCAGGAGAAAAAAATAAAAGAAAAACAGCCTCCCTTACCACACTTACACTGGTTTCTTTCCAATAGTATGCTATCCACAGACAGAATGAGTTTTGTATACATACAGAACATTATCTGCAATGTCTTTTGTATTAATGAACATATTACAAATCCTTATATATTTTCATCATTACTCTACATTTTGCAAATTATAAGAGCAATAAAATCACGTTGCATAAGATCTCAAATTTAAAGCAAGGACAAAAGTTTACTTTAATCTAGCTTTAAGAATACAACTTGACTTGTAACATATGCTTCTATGCTTTTTTTTTTCTGCTATAAGATTACAAATGTGTCCAGCTTTGATATGAGGGGTTTTGCCTGGTCTTGTATTCTGTTTGTGTGTGTGTGTGTGTGTGTGTGTGTGTGTGTGTGTGTGTGTGTGTGTTTGTGCTTTTTAATTGTCTCTTGGAGGCCTGCTCTTTCTGAAAGAAAATAGACAGATGGGGAATGAATTTGGGGGAGGTGGAGGGAGCTGGGAAGAGTAGAGGGAGGGGAGACCACCTGCAGAATGTACTATATATGAGAATAATCTATTTTCAAAAAATATATAAAGAAAAACATAATTACAAATATATTTAATGCTATGATGTGGTAAAATTTTGCATTTTGTTCTTTTGTTTAATTTTATAACTTACATATATCTGTCTGCTACACTGATTTCAATTTTGTAATTTGTTTGAGAAGTGATAGCACAAAATTGCAGCATATTTAGAAAACAGAAATGAAAAATGAGGTAAGATCATTCCTAAGAGCTTTAACACACTTTTGGTCACCATCAGTAATTTACTACTTCCATTTAAATTTTACTTACTGTTTAAATTTTTATATATTTACAACATTTTTATATCTTAATATGCTGTGTTTAACATAATTTTCATATAATTACAAAAATATATATGGCATGATTATTATTCCTTTTTTCCCTTTACAATTTTTATTAGATATTTTCTTTATTTACATTTTAAATGCTATGCCAAAAGTTCCCTATACCCTCCCCCTGCCCTGCTCCCCTACCCACCCACTCCCACTTCTTCATCCTGGCATTCCCTTGTACTGGGACATATAAAGTTTGCAAGACCAAGGGGCCTCTTTTCCCAATGATGGCTGACTAGGCTATCTTCTGCTACATATGCAGCTAGAGATACAAGCTCTGGGGGTTCATATTGTTGTTCCACCTATAGGGTTGCAGACCTCTTCAGCTCCTTGGGTGCTTTCTCTAGCTTCTCCATTGGGGGCCCTGTGTTCCATCCTATAGATGACTGTGAGCATTCACTTCTGTATTTGCCAGGCACTGGCATAGCCTCATATGAGACAGCTATCTCAGGGTCCCTTCAGCAAAATCTTGCTCGCATATGCAATAGTGTCTGTGTTTGGTGCCTGATTATGGGATTGATCCCTGGGTGGGGTAGTCTCTAGATGGTCCATCCTTTCGTCTTAACTCCAGACTTTGTCTCTGTAACTCCTTTCATGGGTATTTTGTTCCCTACTCTAAGGAGGAATGAAGTATCCACACGTTGGTCTTCTTTCTTCTTGATTTTCTTGAGTTTTACAAATTTTATCTTGGGTATTATAAGTTTAAAATGCATGAAACTCAAGAAGAACGAAGACCAAAGTGTGGACACTGTACCCCTTCTTAGAATTGGGAACAAAACACCTATGGAAAGAGTTACAGAGATAAAGTTTGGAGCTGTGACGAAAGGATGAACCATCTAAAGACTGCCATATTCAGGGATCCATCCCATAATCAGCTTCCAAACGCTGACACCATTGCATACACTAGCAAGATTTTGCTGAAAGGACCCATATATAGCTGTCTCTTGTGAGACTATGCCAGGGCCTAGCAAACACAGAAGTGGATGCTCACAGTCAGCTATTGGATGGATCACAGGGCCCCTAATGGAGGAGCTAGAGAATGTACCCAAGGAGCTAAAGGGATCTGCAACCCTATAAGTGGAACAACATTCTGAACTAACCAGTACCCCAGAGCTCTTGACTCTAGCTGCATATGTATCAATAGATGGCCTAGTTGGCCATCACTGGAAAGAGAGGCCCATTGGACTTGCAAACTTTATATACCCCAGTACAGGGGAACGCCAGTGCCAAAAAGTGGGAGTGGGTGGGTAGGGGAGTGTGTGGGGGGGAGTGTATTGGGGACTTTTGGGATAGCATTGTAAATGTAAATGAGGAAAATACCTAATAAAAATTTTTAAAAAAAGTTTAAAATGGCTAAGGTCAAAAATTCAGGTGACAGCAGATGCTGGTGAAGATGTGGAGAAAGATGAACACTCCTCCCTTACTGGTGGGATCGCAAGCTTGTACAACCACTCTGGAAGTCAGTCTGGGGATTCCTCAGAAAATTATTGTTCTTTAAGACAGGGTCTAATGTAGACTAGACTGTCCTCTGATTCGCGATATTTCTGCTGCAGTCTCTTGAGTGTCAGGAGAAATTTTGTGCTCTGCATGTTAAACTTTTTTTTCTTTTATAATTGTACAGTAATATTACATGTTGTGTAACAATGTGAATTCTAGTTAAATATATCTGTACAATTGGTAATATTCAATACATTTGTGATCTTATAATAGACTAGGCATTGTTTTGTCTCAGTTTGATATGCACCATTTTTACATTGTAGATACAACTGCAATAATCTGCTTAAGCAACACTAGTGTAATGCTTACTTATCCCAAGCCCCATTTTGGGTGTGCTTTCATATTCCATCCTTTAATATGCATTATAGTTAGCAAGAAGAAACTGAGGTTTATAGGAGCTAAATAAGTTTTCTGAGGCTGTAGAGCTAGAAAATGTCAGAAAATGGGATCTAAATTAGCATATTCAACATTTTAATTCTTGCCTATCATTATAGTCCAAAGACTAAGAATCAATAAAAATTTGTGTTTTTGTAAGGCTGGAGAAAGTAATAAAAAGGATGTCTTCTCTCTCTCTCTCTCTCTCTCTCTCTCTCTCTCTCTCTCTCTCTCTCTCTCTCTCTTTCAGAGGGTAATAGAAAATACCTTAAATAGAAATTTTAAGATCTCTAAAAGAGAAGCTGAGGGAGATACCAGAAGATGGAAAGACTTCTGAGTTTCATAGATTGGAAGAATTTATCTAGTATGAAAAATGTGGTTATTTCCCTAAGAGTTGTCAAGAAGATCCCACAAGCACCTACAACACTACTATTGTTTATAGGCTGTTGATTGCCTATAATAAATACATTGTAAGACTTTATTGCTGAAGATACCAGAGAATTGTTCCAGACCATAGAGAAATCAGTCTTGAACTGAACAGGAAACTCTTTCCCTGGTAGTCAACTTTCATAGTGCTAGACAGTATTAAGTAGGCTGTTTGGAATGAGAAGCCAGCAATGGTCTTACCCAGTGTTCTACCCTACATTTTACAATACTGATCAGGGAGGCAAAATTTGTTCTCTAGTGTAATAGTGACGATACTGTTTATGGGGATAAGCACCTACTCTCTTGGTTGGATTTAAGGCCTGCTCCAGAAAAGGAAATTCATGTCTGGTATATAAATGTGGTCAAAACACAAGTCTTGATAAGTCATTGAACCAAGCGGAGAACCTAGTGTTGTTTTGTTAAAAGGCCTTGTTCAGAGGGAGATGTTTTGCAGGTAAGGAATCTTGTAGCACTATGATATAGTTATTTTTGTATAGAACTATTTTTTCATGTGCTTGACTCTTGGGGATCCATTTCTTGAAGTAGAATTACTGAATCAAGAAATGCATACATTCTATTGTTGTTAAACTGTTTCTAGAAAATTCGTACCATAGCTATGTGAGATTGTTGCTTTCAAACTGTAAAAAAATGAGTATTAAACACATTGTAAAATGGTTTCCAATGTGAGGAGCAAAAAGAAGTGTATCATGTTATGCTTTTAAAATATTTGAATTTTCACACATTCCTGTTACCCTTGTACTTTGGAAATTGGTAATTTTTTGTTACCATATCAATGGGGTTTTTTAATGAGAGAAACAATTATTTTACTTGTTAAGGTATCAAAGAGACACTGAGATGTTTATCCTGATATGTGGGGTTCAGATTTCAAATTCTCTCTCCTCTTTCTTTGTGAAGAGACCTTCAGGCTCAGCCACTATTACTTGGTTCTAAAAGTCATCCCTGGGGGTACTTTTGTTATTTTCTTTTGCTTCAGAATATTGTATTTTTCCATGTAGGTTCAGGCAGAAAATGCTATCCAAATCTTCTTCTTCCTTGGGTAGGCATTAATGACAGTATTTTGGAGTTTAACTATGTGGTCAACCTCCCTTTAAAAAGAGAACTTAAATATACCCTATTTTGCATAAAATACTCCAAATTTTCATCAGTATATACAAATGACCAAAACAGCAGCTCATCTAAGGAAGGTAGAAAACAAATTGCAGATTCTACATTTGTAAAAGTGATCTTTCCCTTTTCACAGCATGCAGTTAAATGCACATTTTATTCTAGTTTTGAATAATAAAGAAAGAAAAAAGACGATGAGATTGTGTTTCACACTAGTCTCATGTAGATATTTATACCTTAAGGAGTAAAAAGTATCTCCTGTATTGTATCATAGAGGTAAAACTATGAAAGTTTTGCTACTCAAAAAAAAAAAAAAAAAAACAGAATAGTATAATAAATCCCCAGAAATTCCTAGTCAGGGCTTTGAACATTGTCAAGATTATGAGAACTGTGACATACATGCAAACTTGAGAAGTAGGAAAGTCAGGAGTTCAAATCATTCTTAGTTACATAGCAAATGTGAAACCAATCTACATCATATGAGACTCTGAAAAGAAATTATCAAGACTTTCTAATCAAAAGAATCTGTCCACATATTTCAAAACAAATTAAAATACTATGTCTTAGTCTTCCATCTCTGACTATATTTGTTTTGCAAAACTTCAATGTTACAATCACATCTGATTCAAACATCTAATTATTCTTTTTATCTTTATTAATAATCTACTTTAAATTCCCCAGTGTCCAAAAAAACTGGTCTATCATAATGGTTTGTTCAGAACAGAATCCAAACTAGGTCAACATGCTACATTGAGTTGATTTGTCTCCTGGAGTGTCTTTCAATCTTTAACTGCTGCTGAGTGGTTGAAGACAGTGACATAAAAAGACATTTTTAAAAAAATCAGTTGTGAGAGATTGAGGAGGGAATATGATCAGCCATTAACAAGGTTAGAGCACAAGCTTCTACCATGTCTTCTCTTTGTTCTACCTGAACTAGCTGACTGGGGAAACTAGCTAGTCAAGAAAGTGTGAGCATACCCGACCTTATAAACCTCCATTCACCACTGCTCCCCAAACTTAGTTAATAGGCTGTTCTTCAGTATTCTTCAGTATTAGTTGTTCATTTTGTATAATTGTATTAATCTAATAATACTTCTTCTTAGCTTTTATAAGTATATTTTAATAGCATACATTATTTCTGCTTTATTAACCCTAGTTATGAAAATTTTGAAAACAAATAGCTTTGGGAGGAATATTGTACATGAATACTGTAATATTTCCACCCCCGTTCTCCTCCAACTAGTTCCCTGTTTCTTCTCATGTGTGTGTGTGTGTGTGTGTGTGTGTGGTCTGCTGAGTTCATTTAGTGTTGTAGTGTTGTTCGTCTGAATATGTATTTAGGACTAATAGTTTGAGGTTGGATAATCTCTTAAAAAGAACTTCCATGGAAAATATTGATTCTCCCTCTCTTAGCAGCTGTTGGTTGCCTGTAGCTCTTCATCTAGGGATAGGACTTTGTTGAATTTCTTTTTTCTCTGTTGAAATATTTACTGACTTTGTCAGGTATTGTTTAGGCAAACCTATCAGTGAAATTACATGGCTGCAGCTTCCCTGCCATATATAGAAGACACCATCTTACAGTGGATGATGCTTTGGGTCCCTTGGCTTTTAAAATGTTTTTGCCTCCCTCTTCTGTGATGTTCACTAAGCTTTAGGTGTAGAGGTTGCATTTTAGATGTATCATTTGGGCTTGGCCACCTCACACTCACATACTCTTTGCAATTTGATAAATAGTAGATCTCTGTAATTGTTTTGTTTACTGCAAAAAGATGTTAATGAAGATTAAGAACTGTATTTGTCTGGGGTATAAAAATAAGTATTTTGAATCCAGATAGGAATTATTTTTATTTGGGAAAAATGGTTAAGAGTAGATTCTCCTCTAGGGTCCATGACCCTAGTCACAAATACTTGGTTAAATTTACGCTATAAGGCATGAATTCCCTCCTACCGAATGGGCCTTTAGTTCATTAGACAACTGTTGCCTACCTACAAGATACAAATCCTACTATTTCAACATTAGACACATCTTGAAGTTCTTAACACTGTTATGATTTGTAGGCATCAGAGCTGTGTAGGACTATTGATTATTTTCTCCCTTTGGCAATCCATTTGTATAACATCTCTACATATGATGAGAATTAACCGTCATGGAAAAGGATTCTAGGTTACATCTTGATACATCCAAGTTCTGTGTCCAAAAGGAGTGGTGTATAAGGAAATACGGTCTCCCCTTCAAGTTCTGGGAGGCAATCAAGGACAAAAGCAATAGCCTATGTTGTTTTATGAGTCTCTTTTACTCCCCTGACCAACAACTCAAAAGAAGGTTTCCCTTGCCCTGAACTGACACTATTCTTAGATATTTCTTGAGGAAATTATTATTATCTCAAGTGTTATAACTTCATTCAGCATATATATATGTGTGTGTGTGTGTGTATGTGTGTGTGTGCATATGTATATGTGTATGTACATATATCTATATGCTGCATATGGATATTTATATAAATTATATGATGTGTGTATATAATATATATGTATACATATGTATGTGTGTATATATAATATTTTAGGTAAAATGATGTTTCCTTATCATTTTCAAACATCTTTAGTATTATTTAACCCTCCTTCTCTTTGGAATTGACCTCCTTCCTTTCTTCCCAGTTAAATTCCCCTTTTTCCTATTTCCTTCTTTATAGCATCTTTGTCTTTCTATTATGCTTTCTATATCTCCTTCTCTCCCCACCACTGTCATGATTACATTTTGCTTTCCATGTTTCTGAGCCTACTCCAAGACATATACTCACATTTATAAACTCAGAGCAAAGATCCTCAAACAAGTGAAAACATGTAGTTTTGCCTTTCTGGATCTGGTTTACTTTAGTCAGTATAATATTTTCTAACTACATCTATTTATCTGTAAATATCAACATTTGATTTTTCATTAAAGCTGTTGCATCAGATTGCCAACTGATGCAGCCACTCTATAAATCAGTTCTCAATACATTTTTTTTAAATACATCTATCTTATGACCCACCACTCTTTGGCAAATGACCAAAGGAGTCATCACCCTACTCCACAGATACTTGCTCTGCCATGCTCACTGCTTTCCTTCAAGTGATAAATGGATAATGAAAACGTAGTATAGACACTTCAAAACTGTTTCCTATCAATTTTTATGCTATTGTATGTATTGTGTGAGCATATTGTGATACTACCACAGCACTCATGTGATGTCAGAAGACAACTTAACAAAATTGTTTCTCTCCTTCCAACACATAAGGTCTGGAGAATGTATTCAGGTTTTCAGGCTTGATGACCAGCACCCTTTTTCACTACACCACATTGTGTGCTTCCTCAATATCTAAAAACACTTTGACATATGATTTTTTCCTACTAGTCTTCTGAGTCTCCAGTTACACTACTATGAGATTGTTAGTATACCAGTAAAACTTTTTTGTACTCAGTCATAGTCTGAGAGTCATGTAAGTTCACAAGAGCATATGAAGGAAACTCAAGCTCTCAGAAAAAAGCCATATTCAGAATTAATATTTCTTTCCTAGACATATCAACTCTTCTTTCTGTCCTCTTCTATAACCCCACTTAGCCCTACCTGATGAAAGGGACCTCCTTGAAGCAGATAATTTCCCTTTTCACCCCAGATTCTACATGGTTAGTGGTTGATTGAAGTATAAATCTAAACAATGTTTATGGACATTCAGTCTCATGTTAACATTTTAATAACAAACACACTGAAAAGGAGTTAGGGTGAGAATAAAAGTTTCCTTTATTCATTTGGATAGCCATTAATGTAGGTGTATAAAAATATAGCTTTTAGAAGTGCCTAGCTATAGGTACATTTTGCCCAACTTGAGATATAAATAGCATATTACAATCCAGAAGTTCTATAACAAGTCTAGAACTGCTAACTTTCCTACCAGCTGTAAATTAGTGGATTCGAAAACAGATTCCCATTTTCCAGGTTTCTATGGTATTTCCAAACAAAAAATTATATACACAGAATAGACAAAGTC
The DNA here is from genome assembly GCF_978045245.1 of Mus caroli. Classification (NCBI taxonomy): domain Eukaryota; kingdom Metazoa; phylum Chordata; class Mammalia; order Rodentia; family Muridae; genus Mus; species Mus caroli. The sequence continues at coordinate 71,745,453 of NW_028227260.1, forward strand.
TCACATCATTTCCAAAGTAATCAAGGCTCAGACCTGGAATAGATACAGGCCAGTAATGAACAAAAACTACTGCTTGCCTTCCCAAACTAGAACACATCCAAATTCTTAAATTCATTTTTGATTCTCCAAAGATACAAACTCTCTCCTCATATAAATTTATCAGTTCACTATAGCTGTCTTCAGTTACAGAAGAGGATGTGTCCTGCCAAACTAGTCACTTAGTCTCATATCCCACAGAATATTTATGTGTGGATGAAAGACACTATGTAGTCCCATACCATGTATATATTCCTGGGAATAGGCCACTATATTTGTCACTGAGCTGTTTTGCTGACTGCTATCTTAGAAAAATAAATTTGTAACATTATCTGTTTTTTGCTGTCCTCCTTGCTTTTTTTTTTTTTTTGAGAAAAGAAAATGGAATTCCCAGACATAAAAATCAAAGACTTTTCCAAGTCACATACCAAGACAGCAACAGAGCCTATAGTGTAGTAATTCTGTGACATATGCCCTCATTCATGCCATGATTCTTTGGTTTGGAGTTAAGGTTGTTTTAGATTTTTCTTAAATAACAATTACTTATTTATTCTTCTCTCATACCATAATCCCAAAGGCAGTGTCCCCTCCCATCACTCTTCTCAATCCCTACAACATCTCCTCTCTCCCCCAGGTTGATTCTTCCTGTTTCCCTTCAGAAAAGAGCCAGCCTCCCAGGGGTATCAATTGAACGTGGCATAACAAGCTACAATTAGTCTCTGAACAAACCTTCATATCAAAACAGAAAAGGCAACCAGGTAGGAGGAAAAACATCCCAAGAGCAGGCAAAAGAGTTAGGAACATACCCCCCCCCACACACACACACACATTCCCACTGTTAGTAATCCCACAAAAACCCAAGCTAACAATCATAACATATATGCCAGAGAACTTAGCACATATCCATACAGTCTCTGTGAGCCCATACAGTCTCACAATGGAGTAGTACTCCATTGTGTAATGGATGGACCTGGAGGGCATCATCCTGAGTGAGGTAACACAATCACAAAGGAACTCACACAATATGTACTCACTGATAAGTGGATATTAGCCCAAAACTTAGGATACCCAAGATATAAGATACAATTTGCTAAATGCATGAAACTCAAGAAGAATGAAGACCAAAGTGTGCACACTGTACCCCTTCTTAGAAATGGGAACAAAACACCCATGGAAGGAGTTACAGAGACAAAGTTTGGAGCTGTGACGAAAGGATGGACCATCTAGAGACTGCCATATCCAGGGATCCATTCCATAATCAGCTTCCAAATGCTGACACCATTGCATACACTAGCAAGATTTTGCTGAAAGGACCCAGATATAACTGTCTCTTGTGAGACTATGCCAGGGCCTAGCACAGTAGTGGATGCTCACAGTCAGCTAGTGGATGGATCACAGGGCTCCCAATGGAGGAGCTAGAGAAAGTACCCAAGGAGCTAAAGGGATCTGCAACCCTATAGGTGGAACAACATTCTGAACTAACCAGTACCCCAGAGCTCTTGACTCTAGCTGCATATGTATCAAAAGGTGGCCTAGTCGGCCATCACTGGAAAGAGAGGCCCATTGGACTTGCAAACTTTATATGCCCCAGTACAGGGAAACGCCAGGGCCAAAAAAATGGGAATGGGTGGGTAGGGAAGTGGGGGGGGGAGGGTATGGGGGACTTTTGGGATATCATTGGAAATGTAATTGAGGAAAATACGTAATAAAAAATATTAAAAATTTTTTTAAAACATTCTGTGGGCCATGTGCTCCTACTATTCTCAACCACTCTGGCTCCTACAATTCCCTCCCCCTGCTTCCTTCTGCAAGGTTCTCTGAGCTCCAATTTATTACTTGATATTTTTAAATGTTTAATGTTTATATATATATAAACACACACACATACACACATATGTATATATATATGCACACAACTAAGATCTAAAATAACTCCTAATTCCAACCCAAAGAATCATGGCATGAATAAGGAATGGGGGCATTTGGGGGCATATGCGGCAGAATTCCTGTGTTATAGGCTCTGTTGCTATCTTGGTATGTGGCTTGGGTCTTTCTATCTTTCATCCAGGACTTCCACTTTCTTTTCACAACAGCAAGAAGGACATGATGAAATCAAACCTCACTTTCCCCTTCTACTACACCTGAACTCCCTTCAAATATGTAACTGTTTTATCTTGATTCCTCTCCCTCTCCCTTCCCATTCCTCTCCCCATCCCCCTCCTCCTCTCTATCTATCTCTATCTCTATCTCTATCTCTATCTCTATCTCTATCTCTATCTCTATCTCTATCTCTATCTCTATCTCTATCTCTATCTCTATCTAATCTCAAAATATAGTTAATGATTCCCATATGCATGTATGTACAGAAACATCCACCAGAGCATTAAAAAACCTACTTTTGGCCACACCACAGAAGAGGGATTTTCCTGAGCAGCTATCAACTACCAATCACTCTTCAGCTAGGAATGAGGCTTCAGGACTCTTTTCCTACTCAGTCACAGAATGTTGACTGGCTTTATTTTGTGTAGGTCTTATGCAGTGTCTCTCTCTACTTTTCTCCCCACTCCTGTAATGTTCCCCAAACCTTAGAGAGGAGTAAGCATGTTGTATTACTTTATTCTTTATCAACTCACTACAAATTCATGACCTAAACAGCACAAATTTATAATCTCCCATCCTTTGGGATTGAATTGAGCTTTCTGGCATAATATAGGATAATATTCCATCTCAATGTCTTTAATCAAATCTGAAGAGTCCTTTTTGGCATGTAAAGTAATATATTCATTGTTTTTTAGGACAAAATATGGATATCACTATAAGAATTTTATCCTGAGATGAATAAAGAGAATAAAAAACTTATCTTCTGATTTTTACTTAAAAACATAACTCAAACATAATATCAAGTGAAAAGTCCTGCTATGAAATGCCTAGACTATATTATACTGTTACATTATGAATCAGCTTCAGGTCTTATATGGAAAGCAAGGAACACTGCATCTTACTAACTGTATTATTTAAAATATCTTCCATGGAGAAATCCAGAAGTAAAACATTGCTTTGTTCTAACATTGAAATAAAATATAACTTTATTGTTATACTTAAAATTTGTCTGTCAACTGTTCAACAAACATATAACCTAGAACTTTGTCTCTCTTCTCATCCCTGTTCTAAAAGTCTTTTATACTCAAGTCATTCACCTGTCTTCACATCAGGACACTTTCATTTTCCCATTCTCCTATACATTTAGATCCATGTATACATTCACACATGCGCACATAGAAACACACACACTGTTGATTGGGTAACTTTGATCTGTTGTCTTAAAAGCAGCATATTTACTTGCATTCAAAAAGCTATCGTACTATAAAGGAAGCAAGTAAAACTTCCTAGATTCTCATTATTTTGGAATATTTCTACCTACTTCCGTTCATATTTTAAATGTCTCCCTAGGAAAGTTAAGCCATCGATCATTCACTCTTCTGTAAAACTGTTTCATATGCCTCCTCTTAGTAAAGTGAATTTTGCAGAATTTATGTTAATTGTTTTCTTTAACTTAATAGATTTCTACAATTAGTAATATTTCCCCCTCCCACCCTCATCCGTTTTGTCAGATAGTAATACATCCTGAGTTGGTATTTCTTATACAACCTCTTTAAAATTCTGAAGAGTGGCCAATAAATTGTTCTGTTTCCAAGATGATGTATTCACATCAGCATGAGGGGGCTACCAGCTGAGAGGAATTTATGGTTATTTTCTTTCCATTTCATCCGATGCATTATAGAACAGCTTTGTTTAACCATTTCTTTTAAAGTGACTGTGGTATGGTTTGAATATTAAGTGCCCCCTATATGCTGATATTGAAGGCTTAGTCCATAGCTTGTGGTTCTTTTGGGAGATAATTCAGTTTACCTGAGGGAATTGGGCCACTGGACAGCTACTCTTTAGAGTTTTATCTCATACTATCGCTTTTCCTTGTCTATACATCCCAGCTACCATGAGACAGGCAGCTATTCTTTACCATGCCCTTCTGTCTTGATGTTCTACCTCCTGCCAAGCCTACACACAGTTCACTTAGAAACATCTGAAATTGCTACCTTTTATTAGTTTTAGGTTCCTATGTCTAAAAACCTGATAGAAAATCTTAAGAGAAGGTATTACTTATTTTATGACTCACAATTTCAACAGTATTCAGCCGATCAATTCCTTCACGTCATGGCAGGCAATGACTCAGAGAAAGAGGATTCAGGATCCTGATTATTTATTCCCTTTTCACCATTATTTTAATATGCTCCAAGATTATGGTATGATATGGCCCATGTTAACTATGGATCTTCTCTACTCGCTTAAAACTGTTTGGAAAATACTCTTAAAGACACACTAGTGAGTGTACCTCACAAACTAGGTAATTCTAAACAATTACATCAAACTAGAAGACTCCTTTTAAGCCTTTAAAGTTGTTTCACTCTGGTGTTTATCACACAGAAACTGAGTAACAGAGAAGGTATTTATGATGGCTAATTATGATTATCAACTTGACTTGCTTGAGAGATGCCTAGTAGGGATACTAGTAAAACACACAGCTGTTTCTGAAAATACTTGTTTGCTTGCCACCCAATAACTCTGTGTCCTAAACCCTTTCTTTGCCCTCGTCCACAGTGATTCCTAGTCTTTGAATAAAGGTATATAGCAATCATGTTCCAATTATGTCTACATGTTGTGTAGTGTCATGTTCTCTGTCTCTTGCCCAATTGTTGTTCTCTGTGTTAATTGTTATCTATTGCAAATAGAAGCCTCTTTGATGAGGGTTGAAAGATGCATTAATGTCTGGGTATAATGACAAGCCATTAGAATTTGATGTAGAATAATAGTAATAAGCTTTCCCCTAGAGCTTATTTCATACATACCCATAGGTTCTAGGTCCTGATGCTGGTGCCAAATACGGGTTTCATGTTATGCAGAAAGCCTTAATTATAATCAGAAAATCATTACTTCCATAATGCTTGTACAACTACAACACAAGAATACATGTCTTGCCATGCCAGACAGTATAACTCACAGGGTTCACAGCTGTATATGACTGATTACTATTCTCCCTGGGCAGCATGCATAGCATCTTGCATCACTATGATAGCAACCCAGCAAGGATGAAGCTTCCTGGAATGTATCAACTTGATTTCTTCATGTTCTACAAGTCAAGGATATAACATGTTCTATGAGTCAATTAGATGTTATTGTCAAGGATAAAGAAGGGTAATGGCAATCACCTATAATGTTTGAGAATGTTCCTAATGAACATAAAATGAATACTTGTAGAAACTATGTTTTCCATACCAAATGAAATAATGGTAGCATTGACTCTGAATAGACTTAGAAATATTCACATAAAATACTCATTTAAAATTGCAATATTAATGAATTGTATGTTTACTAAGCTGACAAGTTGCTGGGTTACTTTGAGATGATGCTTTCTTTGATTTGGGAATGTGATGCTGACACAAGATTCTGAACTCAAAGCTGTATTTTAGTATAGTGTTAACAATAATTACAAAGGCTTCTCAATTACTACAACATGATATCAAAATTCCCACAGTACAAAAGCTCAGAATTCAGAATGAGAAAAAATAACTGTGTTCTTGTTTATTAGTCAACATTAGATTTCTACTAGCCCGTATTCAACATACCTTCATTTCTGAAGTAGGATAAATGCACATACTTATAGTTTTCTTTAAGTAACATCAGGGTAAGTGGAAAGCATAGATTTGTTCCTACAAAGAAACTAGATCTAGGGTTGCTCTGAATACAATGTTTGTTTTTCTGTGGTTTGTCAGATTAAACTCCATACTTTGAATCTCAGTTGCTGTATCTCAGAACTTCAACAATATCATCTTATGAGAAGAATAAGAACTCCTTAAATATCAATCCCCAACTTTCTATACTCTCTTGAATACTGTATATATTCTTTATCTTTCTTTATCAAATATTACCACCTCAAAACTCACCTCTTCTAGGGCATTTTCTATGGTTTCTACAAGGAAAATGCTGCAAAGCCACGGATTTTATTCATTTTGTTTTGTTTACTAACATAATTTAACACTTTGAAAAAATTGCAGCTTATCTTACAATAGAAGTTTCTAAATATTTGTTTGAAAAATGAATCAAGACCTACAGCTTGTAATTTGGTTTTCATGAAAACAGTAATGAATCATGCAAGGCTGTGAACACAATGTACTGAAACTGTGACTGAGTTCCAGGGCCACAGCATACAAACGTGTAAATTGGAAACTGCATGAAAGCACCCTGCCAAACAGGAGAGATGGTACTAAAATTTAGAGTGTTAGATCTTCACATAACAAAGATTAACATCTACCCAGGAAGGTACATTTTAAATTTCCACAACAGGTTCTGCTTCTAGGGTTTTTGTTTGCCAGGGAGATATATTTTTGTTATCTTAATAAAGGTACTGTATGCAGCCACCTTGCATGAGTAGGCATTTTCTCCTTGTCCATTCTTTGTATTATCATGTAAAGCTTGCTACATGATAGATAAACAACAAAAACATCTTGTATGTAGATACAGGGAAAGATTAGAGAATCATCTTTCCTCATTATTTAATGCTTTTTGCATTAGGTCAGGCTATCAAAGACAAGGCCAGCAGGGTAAGAAAAATAATATGTGTACAATTTCCACTGCTTTGGCAAAGGAATGGTTTTCTAATGAGATAAGAATGTTGTTACACACTAGTTAAGCTGGCTGTAAAATAATCAATTATTTTAACATTGGTGTCAATAAATATATTGAACAGTTGACCAAAATGACACTTCTTTAAGAGAAAAGAAAAGAAATGCAATAAACCATATAAGTGAGCAAAGCCAGTACTGTGAAGATCCGTATGGTTTCCTTTTCCTTAGGTCTCTTCAAAGATAAAAATAATTACATGGAAAAGCTTAGTCAAATTAATGAAATGATTTTATGATCTGTTAAAACTGATAAATCTCAAAAGTATTTTTGAATAAAGAATCATAGTTACAATACTTTATCACATTATTTGACTTTTTCTTTTAAATGATTTTTTATAAGGGGTATTTTTGCACAAAGAAAACATCTCACAGTGAATCTTTAGCATTAAGCAAATACACGGATGGTTGCAAATGCATTTTCCTGCTTGTTTTTTGTGGAATAATGAGCCTGAGAACAATTTTCAAGGTACTGAGTGGGTGTGAATTATAGCTCTAGACCAGTACAGGACTCGGCTCTCATTTCACCACCTGGATTCAGAAACTCTAACACCAAGGAAAAACATATAGACATATATTCTTTTAGTAAATATTTGTGAAATCTGATTAACAAATTAGAAAATTTTAAAAAGCATCTTTGAATGTGTGTGTGTGTACATGTTCGTGTGTGTGTGTTCATGTTTATGTGCTTTGGTTTGTGCATGTTTATGTGCTTGTAAGTGTGAATGTGTGTGTTGGCATGTGTGCGTGCCTGTGTGCATGTGTGTGTGTGTGTGTGTTCATGTGTGTGTGTGTGTGTATGTGTGTGTGTGTGTGTTTTCAGACATGTCTGGCACAGTGTATTGGGAGACATAAGAGGATAACCTCAGATTGTGTTCTTCACCTTCTTCCTTGTTTGGCACTATTCTCTTGTCATTCAGCACTGTATATATGGCTAGGGAGAAAGGAGCACAGGATTCTGGGAATTCTTGTATCTCTGCTTTCTATCTCACCTTTGGACTGCTGAAATTACCAATAAGCCTCAAATTCTTCCATGCATTCTGGAGACCTGAACTGAAGCCCTCACATTTGCATGGTAAGTGCTTTACCCACTGAGCCATTTCCTCAGTCTGATAAGAGAATTTTAATCTCAGAAGGTAGCAAGTTGTAGAAAAATCAACAAGAGTAAGAGGCTTATGTGTAGCAGACCACAAAGCAATGATGCACAATTCTTCAGTAAGAAAAGCAAATAAAGACTGAGTGCAGGAAGTTCTCTTGGAGACTAGTTCTAAAATAGCCCATGACAGCACCATATCTTGCATTAGCCAGTTAAGGACAGAAATTTAATAACTGCTTTCAAGTGCCTGAAGGGCCATTATGTTGACAGTTCTTTTCCTCTGCAAAGTCCGAATTCTTGGAACTACAGAAAAATTTAGAATCTTAAAGATGATCATAGAAATTGTCTTGAGAAGTGCAAGAGATTGAGATCAGCTCCAAACTTTGTCTCTGTAACTCCTTCCATGGGTGTTTTGTTCCCAATTCTAAGAAGGGGCAAAGTGTCCACACTTTGGTCTTTGTTCTTCTTGAGTTTCATGTGTTTCTCAAATTGTATCTTACATCTTGGGGATTTTAAGTCTGGGCTAATATCCACCTATCAGTGAGTACATATCATGTGAGTTCTTTTGTGATTGGGTTACATCACTCAGGATGATACCCTCCAGAGACTGCCACACTTGGGGATCCATCACATAATCAGCCTCCAAATGCTGACACCATTGCATAAACCAGCAAGATTTTGCTAAAAGGACCTTGATATAGGTGTCTCTTATGAGGCTATGCCGGTGCCTGGTAAACTCAGAAGTGGATGCTCACAGTCAGCTATTGGATGGAACACAGGGCCCCCAATGGAGGAGCTAGAGAAAGCACCCAAGGAGCTGAAGGGGGTCTGTAACCCCCCTATTGGTGGAACAACAATATGAACTAACCAGTATCCCCAGAGCTCGTGTCTCTAGCTGCATATGTAGCAGAAGATGGCCTTGTCAGCCATCATTGGGAAGAGAGGCCCCTTGGTCTTGGAAACTTTATATGCCTCAGTATAGGGAAATGCCAGGGCCAAGAAGTGGGAGTTTGTGGGTAGGTGAGTGGGGGGAAAGATATGGGGGACTTTTGAGATAGCATTTGAAATGTAAATGAAGAAAATACCTAATAAAAAATAAAGTAAAAAAAAATGAAAAAAAAAAGAGATTGAGATCACCTCTCTACAGAAAGCAAGAGGAAACAACTTCTCGTATGAGGGGTCTGGTAGTAAAATTAAAATTGAGCAAAAACATTCTATTTGTAACCAATAAAAACTAACCTGTGAGTAAAATTTTAACTTGCTGAAAGGCTAGTAGGTACACGCTTTGATGTTATTTTCTGCCCAGAAAGCTCTAGGTGATGTAGTGTTGCATTAGTACCCCAATATGTAGATAAAGTGATGTTTGAAGAAATGGTAAAAAAGGAGGAGGTCGATAATAAGGGGAATAATTGCAAATAAATATTTCTATATGATTTCGTATTTATTTGCTGATCTAATATAGACAGTAATCTTAAGATAGAGGCACTAATTTTAGACTAAGTCTCAAGAAGTTTGGTTTTAAAGTCAATAGTCCAGCCCTGTGTCAGTGAGACAAATTACTATAGGCAAAATTGAACTGGATTAGGAGTCTGGAAATTTTGCTTCCACTTTTAACTCTGCCATTAAGAGATCATATGAGCCTAGACTTCTCCCTTCTCCTGGTTTTCATATCACATTGTAAGCACCAATAATCTTTCTGTAGCATATTTGAAGCAATTCATCCTCCTGGGACTATACATAAAGACATGAGGGTAATCATTCAGAATTTATCATTCTCTTTCCCTTTAAGTTTTCATAAAACTACAGATGTAAAGAGGGCATGTTGAAGAAGCTAGATTCATTGTATTCTATTTTATGACAGACGAGAAAAGCTGAGGTTAAGGGGAAAAAAGCAGCTGCTCAAAGTTACCTAGGTAAGATATACAAAGTTAGGAATCAAAAGAATGTTGCTAGACCCATCATAGTAAATGCTACTTCATTTGCTATTGAAATTTGCCCACCTGATATCAGCTATATTTATTTCTTATCATTACTTCCATGCCTACTTAAACCATTATTCCTTCCTTTCATTTCATTGCTAACTCTCAGAGGCTAAAATCAGTCCTTCTCCTGCATTACCTTTTTCATAGCATTTGTCACTGTATATTAGAGCTTTCTTTGAAATACCTTCATATTTTACTTTCCATTAGATAAACCTATTATTTCTATTTGGACCTCAGTATCCCAATTTTACAATTTGCTCATCTAAGTTACAGGACTAGATGCATTCCATTAGGCAGCTCTATAGTATAGATACCCCAAATTGCCCTTTTATTTTCTACTTCCTTGATGTCCTTCTCTCATCTTTGACTCACTCAGTTCCCCCTGCTCCTTCCCTATCAGTTGCTCATATAAGTGTAGGCTTACTTCTTCCACATCTGTCAAAGTGGCTTATTAATATACTTACTCTTTCTGTAGTCTTGTCCAAGTACATATACTGCCTCCCTTTGAACTGAAGCAGCAGTTAGCACTAGCACCATACAATTTATTACTTTGCTTTGCTAGCTTATATTATTCAGGAATTTTCTTATGTGTACATCTTGTGTTCTCTACTGGGTAGGAGAAGAGAAGTAATACCAAATCCCTTCCATTCTCCATGACTTCGAGTGTGACTGGAGTACACACATAAAAATTAATAAAAAACATTTATATACTTAATCAGATAATACTGAAGAGAAACATAAGGAGAGTATGTGTTCATGTGTTAGGAGGTGAGTGTGGTTTCATGTGCATGTGTGTGTATGACAGTGTGGTTTCATGTGCATGTGTATGTATGAATTTTTATCTTTTTTCTGAGTCCCTTGTTGTCAGTTCTTACCTTATATATAACTGGAATAATAGTATGAAACTTTTCTTTTCTTTGTTAATTTTTTAAAATGTATTCTTTAATCTGGTTTTATAGTACAGACTTTACCCAATCACGGTCTACCCTCTGATTGTCCCACACATCCTCCTCACCCCCACTATACGTCTGTCTCCAAGAGGATGTTCCCACCACCCACACTCACCCCATCAGACTTCCCAACTCCCTGGATCCGCAAGTCTCTGGAAGTTTACGTGCTTCTTCTCTGACTGAGTCCAGATCCTGCAGTCCTCTGCTATATATTTGTCGGGGGCCTCATATCAGCTGCTATATGCTGCCTGGTTGGTGGCTCAGTGTCTGAGATATCTCCAAGGTCCAGGTTAGTTGAGACTGCTGGTCTTCTTATAGGGTCACCCACCTCTTCAGCTTATTCCAGCTTTTCCATAATTTAACCACAGGCATCAGCAGCTTCTGTCCATTGGTTGTGTATAAATATCTGCATCTGACTCTTTCAGCTGCTTGTTGGGTCATTCAGAGGGCAGTCATGATAGGTCCCTTTTTTGGTGAGTGCTCCATAGCCTCAGTAATAGTGTCATGCCTTTGGGCCTCCCCCTGAGCTGGATCCCAATTTGAGACTGTTACTGGACCTCCTTTTCCTCAGTCAGTTTGCCATTTTTGTCCCTGCAGTGCTTTCAGACAAGGAAAATTCTGGGTCAGAGTTTTTGACTGTGAGATGGCCACCACAACTCTTCACTTGATGCCCTGCCTTTCTACTGGAGGTGGACTCTAATAGTTCCCTCTCCCCACTGTTGGGTATTTCATCTAAGGTTCCTCCCTTTGAATCCTGAAAGTCCCTCACCTCCAAGATCTCTGGTACATTCTAAAGGGTCACCCCACCTACTATATCCTGGGGTTGCCTGTTTCCATTCTTTCTGCTGGCCCTCAGGGCTTCAGTCCTGCCCCCCCCACACACACATACCAATACCTGATCATTTTCCACTCTTCCTCTCCCTGTCCTCTTTCCCACCCAGATCCCTCCCTCTTTCCCTCCGCTCCTGTGACTGCTTTCTGTTCTCTGCCTAGTGGGATGGAGGCATCCTTACTTGTGCCCATCAGCTTGGTAGCCTTCTAAAGTACTGGGGATTGTATCCTGGGTGTTCTGTACTTTTTTGGCTAATATCCATTTATTAGTGAGTACATACCATGCATGTCCTTTTGGGCCTGAGTTACCTCACTCAGGACATTTTCTAATTCCATCCATTTGCCTGCAAAACTCAGGAAGTCCTCATTCTTAAATGTTGAGTTGTATTCCATTGTGTAAATGTACCATATTTTCTGTATCCATTCTTCTGTTGTGGAACATCTGGGTTGTTTCCAACTTCTGCCCACCACAAATAAGGCCGCTATGAACATAGAGGAATTCATTGGCACAGGGAGAAATTTCCTAAACAGAACTCCAATGGCTCAGGTTCTAAGATCAAAAATTGATTAAGGGGACTTCATGAAACTGGAAAGCTTCTGTAAGTCAAAGGACATTGCTAATAGGACAAATTGGCAACCTGCAGATTGTGAAAAAAACTTCACTAACCTCACATCCAATAGAGGGCTAATATCCAAAATATATAAAGAACTCAAGAAGCTAACCACCAAAAACCAAACAACCAAATCAATAAATGGGGTATAGAACTAAATAGAGAATTCACAGCAGAGGAATCTCAAAAGACTTAGCACTTAAAGAAATGTTCAAAGTCCTTAGTCATCAGGGAAATGCAAATCAAAACGATCCTGAGATTCCACCTTATACAAATCAGAATGGCTAAGTTCAAAAATTTAGGTAACAGCACATGTTGGCGAGGATGTAGAGAAAGAGAAACACTTCTCCATTGTAAACTGGTAAAAGCACTCTGGAAATCAATCTGGAGGCTCCTCAGAAAATTGGAAATGGTTCTACCTGAAGACCTTGCTACACCACTCTTGGACATATACCCAAAAGATACCCCACACCATGTCACAGGGGCATGGGTTCCACTATGTTCATAGCAGCCTTAAAATTATATTTTCAATGTTCATTCATGTTGTAGTAGTTTATTTTACTTTATTATTCACTTTACTTTATTATTAAATAATTCTACATGTACAAATACAATGCATACTGTTTATCCACCTTCCACCTGGTGAACATCCTTCCTGGTTCCATTTACTGACTCTTAAGGTTAATGTTGCACTACTGTATCCAAACTTCAGGCCAAGTTTGTTCTACACAACTGGTACTAAGTCCCAGCCTGGTGAGTCAGCTTGATCCTATCCTACTCACACCCTTCTTGAATTCAGATCTAGCCTGAGTTCCACATCCAGTGCCCTAGCCTAGTATGATAAGCCCCACCCACTCCATTCTTGAACTCTGTGATTGATTCAGGATAGGATTCATTTTTCCTATTGCATGTCTAGTCTACATGTCTATTCTGGTTCACACAGCCTGCATCTGGAAAAACTTAATGAGTCTACCTCATCCTACACTGTCTGCATCCTCCTCAAATCCTAAGATCAAGCCAGGGTCCCAGATATAGTTCCCTATTTGTTTTAAAGATGTATTTATTTATTTATTTATTTATTTATTTTTATTTTTATTTTTTTTTTTTGGTTTTTCGAGACAGGGTTTCTCTGTGTAGCCCTGGCTGTCCTGGAACTCACTTTGTAGACCAGAATGGCCTCGAACTCAGAAATCCACCTGCCTCTGCCTCCCAAGTGCTGGGATTAAAGGCGTGTGCCACCACACCCGGCTATTTATTTATTTATTTATTTATTTATTTATTTATGTGAGTACACTGTAACTGTAACTCACTGTAACTGTAATTCAACTCATAAAGGTTGTCAGCCTTCATGTGGTTGTTGGGAACTGATCTTTTTTTTTTTTTTTTTTTTAGGACCTCTGCTTGCTCTGGTAGGCCCCACTTACTGAGTCCCTGCTTGCTCCAGCTCAAAGATTTATTTATTATTATACATAAGTATACTGTAGCTGACTTCAGACACACCTGAAGAGGGTGTCAGGTCTCATTACAGGTGGTTGTGAGCCACCATGTGGTTGCTGTGGTTTGAACTCAAGACCTTCAAAAGAGCAGTCAGTGCTTTTACCTGCTGAGTCATCTTGCCAGCCCTATAGTTTCTTATTTAAGTCTGGTGGACTCATACTTAGCATAACCTGCAAGGGCAAGGGCACATATTCTGCATTATATTCCAAGCTTCTGCATCTTCTTGATTTAATCTCACCCATGAATATAGAACCTCCAGATCCAAGCTCAAGAGATCATTCTGTACCCCAACCCAGCATTCTATATCCACATCAGACACAAATCAATGAAAGAAATCCACATTCACAGGGCTCACTGCAAAAAAATATGAAAGAGCATGATAACACATTTCACCAATCCATCAGTCCTGTAGGAATGTTCTTCAATGTATAGTGAACTCAAAGATACAAAATTTAAATAAACAGTCAGAAATGTCATAAAATATTTACAGAATTTAAAGAAGACATAAGTAGATAACTCAATAAACTTAAATGAGGTGACAAGGTGACAGGAAGAAAAATCAACTTACAAAAAGCAGTAACCTTTGTATATAACACCAACAAATTCACAGAGATATCATGGATACATTTCCAGTTGGAATAGCCTCAAAGAAATAAAGCAGGAATAAACTTAAGCAAGGTGAAATACATCTTCAATTAAAACCATAAATCTCTGAAGAAAGAGATTGAGAAAGACATTAGAAAATGGAAAGACCTCCCATAATCATGAACTGGCAAAATTCATATCGTGAATATAACCTTTCTACAAAAAGCAATGTACACATTTAATGAAGTTCAAATAAAAATCCTCACAAAAATTTTCATAGAAGAAAAAAAAACTTAAATTCACATTGAACCACAAAATACTTCAGATAGCCAAAACACTCCTAAGAAAATTAATATGTCCAAGAAAATATCATTACAATTTTCAAGAGCATTAGTAACAAAAGCAGTATAGTACTGCACAAAATAGATGTATATATCAGTGAATCAAAATAGAAAACCCAAATATGAGAACACATAACAACAGCCATCTGATATTTGACAGAGGCAAAATCATGTATTTGACAAATACAGCATCTTCAACAGATGTTTCTGGGAAATCTGGATATTCAAATACAAAAAGAATGAAATAAAACCTATATCTATCCCCCTACACAAAATAATTAATTATTCCAAGTGGTCCAAAAACCTCAATTTGAATCCTGAAACTGATAGAAGAAAAGATAGGCAGTGCTCTAGAAGATACAGGTGTAGAAAAAGATTCTCTGAATAGAACTCTATTTGCCCAAGAATCAAGTCTAAATACTGATAAGTGAGACATCAGAAAACTGAAAAGCTTCTGTACATCTAAGAAAATAGTCAGAAAAGTAAGAGTGAAGTAAACAAAGAGGAAGAGAAGCTTTGTAAGTTGTACATCTGACAGAGGATTAATACCCAGAGTATACAGAGAGTGGAAAAAACAGTCAAGAAAATAATGGACTCCATTAGATGCAGTCTGTGAATGTTGAACAGAACTCTCAATAGAGGAGATAAATACTGCTACAATATCCTCAAAATGTGCTCATTGTCTTTCGCAATTGCATGAATGCAAACTAAAGATTGAGGCTTCTTCTCACCTCAATTATATTGTCTAAGGTCAGACAAACAGATAACAATGCTGAGAAGAATGTAGGTAAAAGGGAACTTCATTCAATTTGGGCAAAATTGCAAACTGGTGCACCCTTTCTAATAATCAGTGTGGAGACTTTTCAAAAGTAATCTACCATATTATCTACCTATATCATCACTGGCATATACCCAAGGGACTCACCACTGCACAAGAAATCTCCCAGCAGTGTTCATTGCCATCCTGTTTATGATAGCTACAAAATGGAAGCAACCTTAAATGTCCTTCAACTGATGAGTGGATAATAAAAATGTGCTACATATACAAAATGGAACACTATTTAGCAGTAAATAAAAAATGAAATTATGCCATTTACAGGTGAATAGAAGGAATTAGGAAATAGTGTCTTGAAAGAAGTAGCCCAAATGCCAAAAACCCCAAAACATATTCTCTCTCAATTGCAATTTCTACCATCTTCAGATTTTCATATGTAATCTGGAGTGATAAAAACTATGAAAGTAAAAAAGGGACCCCTGCATGTTTGGCAAAGGGGCACTAGATGGAGGCAGAAGTAGAACAGGTGTGATATGAAGGGACGGCTTTAACTGGAAGAGGAAGCGAGTTTGGTATAGAAGGAGAGGGGGAAAGCAAGATAAATACTAATGGTGTTTTTTTTTAAGCCTTTAGAAATCATATTACTTTGTATTTATCTAAATTGGTTTACTTTATGTGTGTGTATATGTTTATGTGTGTGTGTATATATATATATATACATATATGTATAGTTTAAATGAAGGCTACTTGAACTGACTGCCACACCCCCAAGAGTCATAAATAAACTATTTAACAAACACTTCAATAAAGGACATGAGAAACGTTCTTCTGAGTTGTTAGCCAAGTCAGTCCAAAGGATGCCCAAATCCATTTTAGGCTATTGCTGTTGCTCTTGTTACCTCCCAGACCAAGTAAATGCCCATCACTGCTGATACCATGCACTTTAGACACAGCACTCAAAGGAATCAAACTAGCTAATTTGATAGCATTCTCATTAATGACTAGTTTTTACAGTATTGGGAGGAGATATACAAGCTTCCAATAGAGTCACCCTGCTGTGACTAAGTATGGTGAGATATCCCTAAGGCTGCAATAGTTGCCCTCATGTCTTAATAGTAAGTAAGAGCTATCTGATTAGATTTAAGACTACTTAACAAGATGGAAATAATGTCAGGTTCTTAAAACTCTGCAAACTCATTGTGTTTGGGACATCATGGATATTAGAGAAGAATCTATTGCTATAACTTTACCTAAACCAGTATAATTACAAGATGTATTACAAATACTTATCAATATACTTATAGGTAAGTGTATCCCTTATCCCTCATCATTGAAGCTTCTCTATGTAGCAAAGACCATTGTAGAAATCAACAACTGATCAAAATACAGAGCACAACTGACTGTGGGATGCCCAGTCCCAATTGATGCATTGATAACACAACCCTCACACCTAACTCATAGAACATCATGGAAAGGAGGCAGAAAAATTGTAAGTGCCAAAGGACTAAGAAGTCTGCTAAGAGAGATTGTGTCTCCTAGAAAGGATAAGGACAGTACACCATGAAACCTCAACAATGTGGTTGCCTAAACAAGACCTAAACAGTGAGAATGCCAATAGATATTCTAGTGTGGAATGGAGAAATCTCCTGAGGTCCCATTATTAGATGAGGGGCTATGGGCAATTAATGAGTGTCGAATGAGGAAGAATTAGTCTTCCCAGGTAAGTCCTCTAATTCAAGTGGTCAGCCATGAAAATAAATACAAATATGCAAAATTAAAAGCACTTAGCCTGGTATATCTATATTTTATATTTTTATGTGTTTACACACATATGTGTTTGTGTGTGTGTGTGTATGTGTGTGTGTGTGTGTGAGAGAGAGAGAGAGAGAGAGAGAGAGAGAGATAGACAGAGACAGAGAGAGAGACAGAGAGAGAGAGAGGTAATAATAAAGAAAATAAGGCAATGAATTGGAGAATAATGGTATTTTGGAGGATTTGGGGGGAGCATAGGAAGGAAATTTTGTGATTATATTTTAATTTAAAACTCTTACAAGTAAAAAGTATGCTCTATACATACTTGTTCGTAAAAATGTGTGGAAATGATTTTTTATTTCTTTTAGGTATACACATAAGAGTAGAATTGCTGGCTTATATGATGAATGTAAGTTCAATACTTTTTGTTTTCTTTTATTTGAGACAGAGTGTGTGTGACTCAGGCTGAAATCACCTTGTGATCCTCCTACCTTGAATGCTGAAATTACAAGTATGTGTCATCACACCAATATTAGGCCTGTTTTTGTCTTTTTCCAACATTGTCTTGGCTATTAGAGGGCTCTTGAAATTCCATATGAATTTTAAAATCTGCTTTTTCATTTGCACAGAAAGCTTACTAGGATAATGAGGGGTTCATATCATTTCTGCAGGTTGCTCTGGAGAACATAGACACCTCACAACAGTTTTCTGTTTATGAATTTAGTCCTTTTCCATTTATTTGGCTCTACAATATAACATTTTGTGAGTTTTTAAAAACATACATCTTCTTCTATATTAGTTATATATTACTCTTTTGACTTGGAGAATAAGCCCTCTACTTCCTAAATGTAGGTTGTGTTCTTATAGATCCACTTACCCTTTTCTAATAATGATTTCTCATTTTCTAGTACAGCTTTTGCATTCACTTTCCAGTATCTTTACCCTCCATTGTTCAAACGGGATCTGTTGGGATCATTTATCTTTTTTAATTATTGATACTATTATGGTCCTATATACCAGATCTCCTACCCTAACTTATGTATCAAAAGCTTATGTGGGTGTACTGCCTGGGAAAGTTGTTTTTCTAAGACTTTAATTGAACTGAATGAAGTCTCATAATACCCATATGTGATAAGGTCTACCTAGTCATCATGCTAGGAGGGAAATGAGGCTTTAAGTAGATGAGTAACTCAACAAAGTGTGTAGTCAACAGAAGACAAGTGAGGCTTGTACCTTGCTAGTTGCTTGTAATTGCCAAACTCTGCACCTCTACAAATACTATCAATATATCCTTATGATCTATAAACTTGTACCATTTGAAATTGTTAGACTTCATGATTACATTCCAATTTTGTTGTTTTGTTCTTCCAGGATTCATGTGATAGAAACACGGACTTTCATGTTGAGCTGTTAGGGACTGTATGAGGTGGGACTTATTCTGGAAGTGATTAGGCCATGAGGGCTCATGAATTAATTAATACTGATGCATTGGTTATGTTTCAGAGGTGGAGTCGTTACTGTGTGAGCAACATATAAAAAGGGATCTCAAAGCAAAGACTTGGCCTGTTTCTGTGTGGCAACTTCCTTTTCCCTTTCTGATATATTTTGTGTCAGCCGAAAACACCTTTGTCAAAATTCTAGAAACATGTTCTCTGGCCCTCCAAGGCACTAAATCTATGAATTTATTTATTTATTTATTTATTTATTTACTTGCTTATTTAAATTCCAGTTCACACCATGATGAACAGATTAGCCTTGAACTTGTAGAATCAAGTAATCTGTTTACCCCATTGTCTTGAGTAACTAGGACTATAGATGAATACTACTGTACTTTCTTTGAACCTGTTTACTTAAAGTGCCTAGCCTGTGTTTTTGTGCTATAGCAAGATAAAAAAAGATTAAAATATAAGCTTGTTTTCACCTAAAAAAATGACAGTTCCATAAGACTCAAGTTGTTTAGTGAAATAGATCTTGAAGTACATGTCTTGATGTTTATGCACCACACAGCTGGAATAGGCATTTTCTGAATCTGAAGCTTTACTGAGTAAGACATACATGCATTCTGCAAGGAGAGATATATTGTAAATGTAGCATGGACCTCATATCTTTTAAGCAAAATACTACCTTGTGGTTTTGTTTTGTTTTCTTTTGTTTTTCTTTTTCCAAAATTTTATTAGGTATTTTCTTCATTTATATTTCAAATGCTATCCCGAAAGTCCCCCATATCCTCCCCCCCCCATGCTCCCCTACCCACCCACTACCACTTCTTGGCCCTGATGTTCCCTTGTACTAGGGCATTTAAAGTTTGCAAAACCGGGGGGGGGGGGCTTCTCTTCCCAATGAAGGCCGGACTAGGCCATCTTCTGCTACATATGCAGCAAGAGACATGAACTCTGGGAGTACTGAATAGTTCATATTGTTGTTCCACCTATAGGCTTGCAGACCCCTTAGCTCCTGTGTACTTTCTCTAGCTCATTCATTGGGGGTCCTGTGTTCCATCAATTAGCTGACTGTGAGCATCCACTTCTGTGTTTGCCAGGCACTGGCATAGCCTCACAAGAGACAGTTATATTAGGGTCCTTTCAGCACAATCTTCCTGGCATATGCAAAAGTGTCTGCATTTGCTGGCTGATTATGGGATGGATCCTCGGGTGCTGCAGTCTCTGAATGGTCCATCATTTCCTCTCAGCTCCAAATGTTGTCTCTGTAACTCCTTCCATGGGTGTTTTGTTCACAATTCTAAGAAGGGGCAAAGTGTCCACAATTTGGTCTTCATTCATCTTGAATTTCATGTGATTTATAAATTATATCTTGGGTATTATAATTTTCTGGGCTAATACCCACTTATCAGTGAATACATGTCACCTGAGTTCTTTTGTGACTCGATTACCTCACTCAGGATTGTACTCTCAAGAGATCCATCCATTTGCCTAGGAATTTCATAAATTCATTGTTTTTAATAGCTGAGTAGTACTCCATTGTGTAAATGTACCACAGTTTCTATATCCATTTCTCTGTTGAGGGACATCTGGGTTCTTTCCAGGTTCTGGCTATTATAAATAAGGCTTCTATGAACATAGTGGAGCATGTGTCATTATTACTAGTTGGAATATCTTCTGGGTATATGCCTAGTAGTGGTATTGCTGGATCCTCCGGTAGTACTATGTCCAATTTTCTGAGGAACCACCAGACTGATTTCCAGAGTACAAACTTGCAATCTCACCAACAATGGAGGAGTGTTCCTCTTTCTCCATATCCATACCAGCATCTGCTGTCTCCTGAGTTTTTGATCTTAGCCTTTCTGACTGGTGTGAGGTGGAATCTCAGGGTTATTTTGATTTGCATTTTCCTGATGATTAAGGATGTTGAACATCTTTTCAGGTGCTTCTTAGTCATTCCATATTCCTCAGTTGAGAATTCTTTGTTTAGCTCTGTGCTCCAGTTTTTAATGGGGTTATTTGATTTTCTGGAGTCCACGTTCTTGAGTTCTTTATATATATTGGATATTAGTCCCCTATCTGATTTAGGATTGGTAAAGATCCTTTCCCAATCTGTTGGTGGTCTTTTTGTCTTATTGACGGTGTCTTTTGCCTTGCAGAAGCTTTGCAGTTTCATGAGGTCCCATTTGTCAATTCTCCATCTTACAGCACAAGACATTGCTGTTCTATTCAGGAATTTTTCCCCTATGCCCATATCTTCAAGGCTTTTCCCCACTTTCTCCTCTATAAGTTTCAGTGTCTCTGGTTTTATGTGGGGTTCCTGGATCCACTTAGACTTGACCTTAGTACATGGAAATAAGAATGGATCAATTCCCATTCTTCTACATGATAACTGTTGGTTGTGTCAGCACCATTAGTTGAAAATGCTGTCTTTTGTCTAATGGATGGTTTTAGCTCCTTTGTCAAAGATTAAGTGACCATAGGTGTGTGAGTACATTTCTGGGTCTTCAATTCTATTCCATTGGTCTAACTGTGTGTTTCTATACCAGTACCATGCAGTTTTTATCACAATTGCTCTGTAGTACAGCTTTAGGTCAGGCATGGTGATTCCACCAGAGGTTCTTTTATCCTTGAGAAGAGATTTTGCTATCCTAGGTTTTTTTTGTTATTCCAGATAAATTTGCAAATTACCCTTTCTAATTCATTGAAGAATTGAGTTGGAATTTTGATGGGGATTGCATTGAATCTGTAGATTGCTTTTGGAAGGATAGCCATTTTTTCCTATATTGATCCTGCCAATCCATGAACATGGGAGATCCTTCCATCTTCTGTGATCTTATTTGATTTCTTTCTTCAGAGACTTGAAATTCTTATCATACAGATCTTTCACTTCCTTAGTTAGAGTCACACCAAGGTATTTTATATAATTTGTGACTGTTGTGAAGGGTGTTGTTTCCCTAATTTCTTTCTGAGCCTGTTTATCCTTTGTGTAGAGAAAGGCCATTTATTTGTTTGAGTTAATTTTATATCCAGTTCCTGCACTGAAGTTGTTTATCAGGTTTAAGAGTTCTCTGGTGGAATTTTTAGTGTCACTTATATATACTATCATATCATCTGCAAGTAGTGATATTGTGACTTCTTCCTTTCCAATTTGTATCCCGTTGCTCTCCTTTTGTTGTCGAATTGCTCTGGCTAGGACTTCAAGTACTATATTGAATAGGTAGAGAAAGTGTGCATCCTTGTCTAGTCTCTTATTTTAGTCTGATTGCTTCCAGCTTCTCTCCATTTATTTTGATGTTGGCTACTGGTTTGCTGTAGATTGCTTTTATTATGTTTAGGTATGGGCCTTGAATTTATGATCTTTCCAAGACTTTTATCTTTAATAGGTATTGGATTTTGTCAAATGCTTTCTCAGCATCTAACAAGATGATCATGTGGTTTTTGTCCCTGAGTTTGTTTATATAGTGGATTACATTTATTGATTTCCGTATATTAAACAACCCCTGGAAATGAAGCCTACTTGGTCATGATGGATGATTGTTTTGATGTGTTCTTGGACTTGGTTAACCAGACTTTTATTGAGCATTTTTTCATAGATATTCATAAGGGAAATTGGTCTGAAGTTTTCTATCTTTGTTGGGTCTTTCTGTGGTTTAGGTATCAGAGTAATTGTGGCTTCATAGAATGAATTGGGTAGAGTACCTTCTGTTTCTATTTTGTGGAATAGTTTGAGAAGAACTGGAATTAGCTCTTCTTTGAAGGTGTGATAGAACTCTGCACTAAACCCATCTGTTCCTGGGTTTTTTTGGATTTTGTTTTTTTGTTTTGTTTTGTTTTGTTTTGTTTTGTTTTGTTTTGTTTTGGTTGGGAGAATATTAATGACTGCTTTTATTTCTTTAGAGGATATAGGACTGTTTAGGTCATTAATCTGATCATAATTTAACTTTGGTACCTGATATCTATCTAGAAATTTGTCCACTTCATCCAGGTTTTCAAGTTTTGTTGAGTATAGCCTTTTGTAGAAGTATCTGACGGTGTTTTGGATTTCCTCAGGATTTGTTGTTATGTCTCCCTTTTGATATCTGATTTTGTTAATTATGATGCTGTCCCTGTGCCCTGTAGAGAGTCTGGATAAGCATATATCTATCTTGTTGATTTTCTCAAAGAACTAGCTCCTGGTTTGGTTGATTCTTTGAATAGTTCTTTTTGTTTCCACTTGGTTGATTTCACCCCTGTGTTTGTTTATTTCCTGCAGTCTACTCCTCTTGTGTGAATTTGCTTCCTTTTGTTCTAGAGCTTTTAGGTGTGCTGTCAAGCTGCTAGTGTATGCTCTCTGTAGTTTCTTTTTGGATGCACTCAGAACTATGACTTTTCCGCTTAGGAATGCTTTCATAGTGTACCATATGTTTGGCTATTTTGTGGCTTCATTTTTATTAAGCTCTAAAAAGTCTTTCATTTCTTTATTTATTTCTTCCTTGACAAAGGTATCATTGAGGAGAGTATTGTGCAGTTTCCACGTGTATGTTGGCTTTGTATTATTTATGTTGTTATTGAAGATCGGCCTTAGTACATGATGATATGATAGGATGCATGGGAAAATTTCAATATTTTTGCATTTGTTGAGGCCTGTTTGGTGACCAATTATATGGTCAGTTTTAGAGAAGGTACCATGAGGTGCTGAAAAGAAGGTATATCCTTTTGTTTTAGGATAAAATGTTCTGTAGATATCTGTTAAATCCATTTGTTTCATATCTTCTGTTAGTTTCACTGTGTCTCTGTTTAGTTTCTGTTTCCAAGATCTGTCCATTAATGAGAGTGGGATGTAGAAGTCTTCCACTATTATTGTGTGAGGTTCAATGTGTGCTTTGAGCTTTACTAAAGTTTCTTTAATGAATGTGGCTGCATAGATATTCAGAATTGAGGGTTCCTCTTGGAAGATTTTAACTTTGATGAGTATGAAGTGCCCGTCCTTTTTTGATAACTTTGGGTTGGAAATCAATTTTATTCTACATTTGAATGTCTACTCCTGCTTGTTTCTTCAGACAGTTTGCTTAGAAAATTGTTTTCCAGCCTTTCAGTCTGAGGTAGTGTCTGTCTTTTTCCCTGAGATGGGTTTCCTCTAAGCAGCAAAAAGTTGGGTCCCTTTTGTGTGGCCAGTCTGTTAGTCTATGTCTTTTTATTGAGCAATTGAGTTCATTGATATTAAGAGATATTAAGGAAAATTCATTTTTGCTTACTGTTATTTTTGTTGTTAGAGTTGGGATTCTGTTCTTGTGGCTGTCTTCTTTTAGGTTTGTTGAAGGATTGATTTCATGCTTTTTCTAGGGTGTAGTTTCAGTCCTTGTATTGGTGTTTTCCCTTTATTATCCTTTGAAGGGCTGTATTCATGGAAAGATATTGTGTGAACTTGGTCTTGTCATGGAATACTTTGGTATCTCCATCTATGGTAATTGAGAGTTTTTTGGTGTATAGTAGCCTGGGCTGGCATTTGTATTCTCTTAGTGTCTGCACTAAGAGATCTGTCCAGGATCTTCTGGCTTTCATAGCCTCTGGTGAGAAGTCTAGAGCATTTCTAATAGGCCTGCCGTTGTATGTTACTTGACCTTTTTCCCTTACTGCTTTTAATATTCTGTCTTTATTTAGTTCATTTGTTGTCCTGATTATTATGTGTTGGGAGGAATTTGTTTTCTGGTACAGTCTAGTTGGAGTTCTGGAGGCTTCTTGTATGTTCATGGGCGTCTTTTTCTTTAGGTATGGGAAGTTTTCTTCTATAATTTTGTTGAAGATATTTACTGACCCTTTAAGTTGAAAATCTTCATTCTCATCTACTCCTATTATCCATAGGTTTGGTCTTCTCATTGTGTCCTGGATTTCCTAGATGTTTTGAGTTAGGATCTTTTTGCATTTTGCATTTTCTTTGATTGCCCATGTTCTCTATGGAATCTTCTGCACTTGAGATTCTCTCTTCTGTCTCTTGTATTCTGTTGCTGATGCTCATATCTCTGTTTCCTGATTTCTTTCCAGGGTTTCTATCTCCAGAGTTGTCTTCCTTTGGGTTTTCTTAATTGTTTCTACTTCCATTTTTAGATCCTGGATGGTTTTGTTCAATTCCATCACCTGTTTGGTAGCGTTTTCCTATAACTCTCTAAGACATTTTTGTGTTTCCTCCTTAAATGCTTCTAGCTATTTAACTGTGTTTTCCTGTATTTCCTTCTTAAAGTTCCCCATCATCGTCTTGAGAAGTGACTTTAGATCTATGTCTTGCTTTTCTGGTGTGATGTTGTATCCAAGGACTTGCTATCTTGGGAGACTTTGGTTCTGATGATGCCAAGTAACCTTGGTTTCTGTTGCTTTTGTTCTTATGCTTGCCTCCTCCCATCCAATTATCTCAAGTATTTGCTGTCCTCAATATATCTGATTGGAGCCTGTCCTTCCTATAATCCCAGTTGATTCAGGACTCCTCAGAGTCCACCTTTCTCTGTGATCCTTTGATTGTGGGCTCCTATGAACCTATGATTCTGGGTGTTTCCGAGCTCTTGGCAGTCAAGTTCCTCTGAGACCCTGACATACTGGTGTGACCCAGCTCCTGTTATCCTGGGATCCTGTTGTCCTACGATCCTGGGCATGTTACAGTGCCTCAAAGTGGTGTCTCTTTTGAGGAAAGAGGAGCTGTCTGGTCTGTTCAAAACCAAGGTAAACCAGAACTGATCAAAAGGAACCCGAGCCCATGGTCAGGAAGGGCTCCAGTGTGCTTGTTCCTGCTGTCACAGACCCATCACAATTGGATTGGAATTGATTTGTGTTCTGCTCACCAGTGATTCTACAATCTCGTGGAGAGTCCTCTAGGGACCATGAGGGTGTCCTCCGACTCAGCACACAAGGTGACCTGGTGCTGGTACCAACCGGAAGGAACTTGTGGCCCTGGTCAGGCTGGTTTTCTGCTTCCCTGATGCTGTCTCAAGCCCATGCAATTGGAGTGAAACAGAAGTTGTGTTCCACTCACCAGTGGTCCTAAGATCGAGTGGAGAGTCCTCTAGGCACTGTGGGGGTGTCCACAGACTCTGTGGCCAAGGTGACCCGGTGCTGGTGCGGACCAGCAAGGACTTGTGCTCCTGGTCATGCTGGTTTCCTGCTTCCCTAATGCTGTCTCAGGTCCCACACAATTGGATCGAAACAGAAGTGGTGTTCCACTTATCAGTGGTCCTAAGATCATGTGGAGAGTCCTCTAGGGAATGTGGGGGTGTCCGCTGACTCCGCACACAAGGTGACCCAGTCTTTTTTTGGTTTTTCAAGACAAGGTTTCTCTGTGTAGCCATAGCTGTCCTGAAACTCACTCTGTAGACCAGGCTGGCCTCAAACTCAGAAATCCACCTGCCTCTGCCTACCTTGTGTTCTAAAATAAGGGTGCCCCAAAAAACTGAACACGTTGTTGTTTTGTCATGCTCTGTGCCTGGCAGGTATTATTATTATTATTATTATTATTATTATTATCATTATTATACATATTAGTCCTTTGTCAGATAAGTAATTTATGCAGCTTCAAAGCATTTCTCAAGTCTGTCCCTTCTATGGTCATACTTTCAATGGTTCATAAAACAATAGATTATAATTTTGGTGAAATACAGTTTATCACTCTTAATTTATGTGTAATGCACTTTGGGTGAAGTCTAAAATATTGTATCTATCTATAGATCATCTAGATTCTCCCCTACATTTTCTAAAACTGTTATAACTTATACATTATATTCAGTGGTCTGTTTTGATTTAAATGTTACAGAAAATGAAGAACTTACATGAGTACAAATAAAGCAAAAAGTAGGCAAGCCCTGATAATCCAGTGAGACCAGAAGACAGTATTTTCCAATATCACCTGATAGTTGAAGATGGTCCAGAATATACAGAACTCAAAACACTTAAGAGCAAACAAACAAATAAGACATAAAAATAAAATCACCAAACATCAAATAAATCCAATTTAAAATTAGATACATGATCTCAATATATAATTCAACTGACAGTAATATAAGGTAGAAGAACACAGTATCATTAACCACTAAGGAAACATAGTTAAAACCCACACTGAAATTCCTTCTCAGCCTAGCTAAAATGAGTACTATTAAAATGAGTACTTGTGAGGAGATGAGAGAAAATAAATTCTCATATAATATTAGTAGGAATCTAAATTAGTGCCACAATTGTGGAGAACAGTGTGGAGTGTCCTTAAAGAACTAAAAATAAATCTGCATATTATTCTACCATGATAGTATCTGAAGTGAAATGAAATCACCGTACAAATAAACGCCTATCTACACCTATTTGTGGAAACCTTATTCATAGTAGAAAAGATGTAAAATCAACATAGGTGCCCATTAATATATGAAGAAAAAGAGGAAGTTACTCAGTTATGAGGAAGAATACAACCTTTATTTGCATCAAATTGCAAAGGAATTGAGGGTATAATGTTGAATGAACTAAAACAGTCACAGAAAAACAAGTCTGACCCATTCTTTCTCACACATTAAAATTTAAAAAGACAGCATAAATATACAAGTGTAAGTAGTACAATCTGGCAGTGGGTTGGGGAAAGGTGGCTAAATGGTTAATGACTTTAATCTATTCTTTCTGTATGTGTGTATTAAAATGTAACACTAACCACGTTAACATATACTAAACATATACTATTAAAATAAAAAAAAACAAATATAGTTCATGGGTATAATGTACCTAGAATATGAATTTATGTTTGGATGAGAAGTTAGAGGTTCATTTTAGGCTGGATATCAAAGCAATGATATTTAAGTAGTATTTTAAGACCAGTGTGGCTACAATGTGAAGAAATAATTAGAAGTTCAAGTTCCTTCTTTGCAATTATAATTTAATTGATCTCCATTGATACAGCTGATACCATCTACTATAATTTATGCTGGGGATGAAAATATTGAACTTTACAGGCTCCAGGTTTAGCCCTGGGGGGCCTATCATTTATTATGCTGTATGTCCAAATGAGGGTTATAAATACTGGATATATCCATAAATCTTTTCCCAGGCCAAAATCAAACATGAGCCATGCCAAAGTGAAGCTACCATGTAAATTTTCTCAATTTAAAGTTATTCACAGAGTTTCTAAAACAAGAGAGACATCCTGACTCTTACATGTCCCGGCCCCATTACTGATCTAAGCAGCAGACACATTAGAGCAAAGATTTATTCTTAATTTTTATTTATGTGTCTTTTCATGCTGTTGAGTATGCAACTCTAGGCCTTGTGCATGTTAGCCAAACACTCTTACAACTAAGCCAAATATTACGTTGTAAAATGAAGTTTTAAATGAACTAAATGACTAACTTCCATTTATTTTTACAATAGCTGCCTAAACAAGGTAAGAATGACTCCAAGTGAAATGAGAAAGAAGCTATAGATAAAAGTTACAAATGAGCTATTAGGTATTGTGACTGCAAGATAAGTTCCCTATAGAAGCCATCATAGAGGAGTCTTGGCAGCACACACAGGCCCAAACCTGTTTATGGATGACACACTAGCATCATAACTAGATTCTGAAAAAGAAGTTAGAGATCTATCTTGTAAGAAAATTTAAAGCTAGCAATAAATCAGGAAACACAAATTATGATAAATAAGAGTTTTAGTTTCAACCTATGTCTTAAACCTCAGTTGTCTTTGCTTCTTCCAACCCAATTTTTATAAAAGTTTGAGAAATAAAAATCACCTAATAATCAGAGCATGCTGGTAGATATCTATAACTCCACCACTGATAGGTGCAGGTAGTGATATTGTGGATTTGAGTTCAGCCTGTGTGCTGTATGGCGAAAGCATGATCCTTCAACAACAACAACAACAAACCACAAGTAAAATTAATTTTAGCTTTTAAATGTTTATTTATTTTGATTTCATGTGCATGAGTGTTTTTCCTTTGCATACACACACATATGTATATATGTATATGTATATATATATATATATATATATATATATATATATATATATAATGATGTGCTAATGTGCTATGTGCTGGTGCTGGTGCCCATGGAGTTCAGAAAAAGGTGTCAAATTGAAGATAAGGATGGTTGTGAACCACTATATAGCTGCTGGGTACCAAACCTTTGCAATAGTAAAATATGTTTCTCCAGTCTGGAAAAGTACATACTAAAGGAATTAATGAAAGAAGCTTAAGTCAACAAGCTGAAAATTCAGGGTCTGTGACTTTTTGGTTTTCTTTAAGTTTGAAACACTTCCATCACCCTTGTATCCTCATTACCTGTGTCTATAAACTGAATTTTCCACTAGTATCATTATATGCTTTTACTTACCTGATTATTTTTAGTCTTAATACATTTTTCTCTTTAAGCATATTTATTTATTTGCAAACATCTCTCTCTCTCTCTCTCTCTCTCTCTCTCTCTCTCTCTCTCTCTCTCTCTGTGTGTGTGTGTGTGTGTGTGTGTGTGTGTGTGTGTGTGTGTGTGTGAATGTTGTGCATGTGATATGGAGCATCTGTGGAGGTCAGCAGACAGCTTGAAGGAATTCATCTTTCCTTTTACCATGTGTACCCTGAGAATCAAACAGGTCAACAGGCTTGGCAACATGTTAATTCTTGGCAACAAGTGAATTTTACCCACTGAGCCATTTCACTGTTTCCCCTTTGCTTCTTTAAATGATCACTGTATTTTACTGACTCATATGTTGTTTGTGGCACATAATACCTGACACCCACACATTTGGACATTTTTCTCATTAACATTTATTTGCTTTGATCTGGAATTTTAACTTCTTAGATTTTCAGTTGTGTTTGTAATAGAGCAAAGCATTCAATTATTTAATATGTCAGATAATAAAAACAGCAGCAAGTGATTTCTTTCTCTAGGCATATGTAAAAGTTGCTGCCCTATGGCTCTGTCAGGGACATGTGAAAGGCTGAGCATGATTGCTTTATATCAGGTTTCTCATAGAGGTTAGAGAATTGGGTACAAAATGTTCCAGCTCCTTACAAGTAGATAGAAACTTTAAAAACAACTCAAGTTGGCGAGAGTATTAATTCAAGGATCTCAATCTGGATGTACTCAACCATGCTGGGAAATGTCTATTCAGGCTTTAGTGCCTCCTGGTTTCATTAATGCCCTCTTCTTCCAAAACTAGCTGCTCAAGAGGCTGTGAAGGGGACTATAACCATGAACAATGAATCTTCCTGATTAAAATGATGGTGGAAAATTGCTCCTCTTACCATGTATGTGAACCACTCATTGTTGGGATCTCTCACTTAGTGCTCAGGATATCTTTTTATGTGTATTTTTCTTCTTCTCTAGCAGAAAAAAAATGTAGTTTCTGAGGGCAGAAAATTCAGCTCTTTTGGTAGTTCTCTTATAAGAACATACAGCAGCTATCACCTTTGCCCATAGTAGGGACTTATCATTCAACTCAGTTACTAATCCCCCTACACCAGTCATTTGAAATGCAGACCCACAACCAGAATGCTCAGTTCTATGAATTTAGGAAAAATCCCCTACCCAGCCTGGAATATACCAAGAAAATCTCATACATATTATTACAGCTCAAGTGACTCTTGCTGTTCTAAAGACCTGATTGGATCAGTCGGTTTGGTGCCTGGGGTGTGAAGTAAAGATACAAAGATAAATAAATGGGGTCATATCTCTGAAAACTATATAATTCAAAGCACTTGTTCTCTCCAAGTCTTGACACTAAGAGATAGAAACAATCTGAGTTTCTGGCACAATCCCTGTCCTCTTTAAAATGCCTGCCCGGTGAAGTTTGTGTATTTATTATTTTAGCCAATACTTGAGCTCGCCTTTGTACTTCTTTCCTTGGGGCATTTACTGTAAAGGATTTACAATAGTCAGTGTATCTTTTGTCCTTTTAAAATGGCTATTTATCTTCTCTAGGACCTGAATCTCATTTTCTTGAAATACCATCTTCAGGGCTAAGGTATCCATCTCCAAGCCTCTATATGAGAAAAGAATTGTAACATCCATGACAGCCAACTAAGCTTCTGTTTTCACACTTCCTATGTATTCATTCTCCTCTTAAAATGGCTGCTCTTTTTTAAAGAAACATGGGTATTTATAGCAGGACTTAAAGAAATCAGCTTCCAATGCTTTAATTTATATTTTGATAATTTCAAGCCACTTATAAAGAGAGGAGATGATGACTACATCAAAAAATAGCTTCTATGATTGTGATATGTTAGAAGTGGGCCTAAGGTATCAGGGAAACAGTTCAGTAGATAAATAATGGAGTGCCTTTAAAGAAAAATTGATGCACCTAAAGGAGGAGGGGGCCTAAATGGTATTCCGAGCAGAGGTGGGAATATTGAAGTTAACAAATGGAATTTAAAAACATGAGCCCCAAGGAAAACAGCAAAAATTTCCTGTATCTGAATGCAGGGGGAAGTAAAGAGAAGCAGCAGCAGTAATAAAGTTAGAAAGATATACAGCATCCTGGTGATGGAGTCTTTGCACCCTCTGACAAAGCTCTCAGACTTTATTCATTGTGACCTCCATGAAACAATGACTGTCTGCATTTTCTCACCTTGGATCCCCTATGACCTGTACAGTGTCTGGCTCATTAATGGGTGATGAATATATTGAATAAAAGAACATATGAAATACCAATGCAGAATAGAAGAACAATTTGAAGAACATGAATTCTATGACTGTGAATTATTTTTTAGATAAATCTCTGGTAGATGTAAGAATTATGGATATGGAGAAAGTAGGGTAACAATAGTATAAATATTTAGGAAACCATAAAAATAGTTCTGATGATATACAACAGAAATCCTGGCTGGGCGTGGTGGCGCACGCCTTTAATCCCAGCACTCGGGAGGCAGAGGCAGGCGGATTTCTGAGTTCGAGGCCAGCCTGGTCTACAAAGTGAGTGCCAGGACAGCCAGGGCTACACAGAGAAACCCTGTCTCTAAAAACAAAAAAACAAAAAAAAAAAAAAAAAAAAAAAAAGAAATCCTGACTAACTGAAAAAATAGATTAAATAGTATTTTGAAACTAAAATGAGCAGAAATGAGAAAAGGATATGTTTAATAAAACTAATATTCTTTGGTTTAGATGACTAGTAGTTGGAGATATTTTTAGTTTTTAATATTTTTATTAATTTACTTTGTTCTTTGGCAACTCCATAAATCTGTGTAAGATATCTATGAGTTCTGGTTACTATTATCACCCACCTTCTTATCCCCAGCCAACTCCTGTAAATTCTCCCATATTCCCTACAGGCTCCTCTCCATGGTTATATCTTTTTGTTTTGATTTACAAACTGGGTTTATCTCTATGATGATGGGTACTGAGTTATTCACCGGACACTGGTGAGCTCATCACTGGGTACACAGCTTAAGGCAGTGGCTACCTCTCCTATCACTAGATAGTAATTTAGAAGAGATGGGTAAGCCCCATCAACCTCTTTCTATTCATAACTAACTGGCTGATGACAGGTCCAATCTTATACAATTGTCTGCTATAGGCAAGCATAGCTCTTATGCATTAATGAATGCAATGCCTGTGTCATACTCAACATAGCATTTTGCTGCCCTATTCTCTGCCTTCTAGCTCTTATAGTCTTCCTGTTCCTTATTTTGCAACATTCTATGAATATTAGAGGCAGTCATCTAAATGTCCTGTTTAGAGCTGAGCACTCAATTATCCCCCTTTCCAGCAACCTAGGCAGCAAAAATGCTCTTAGTATCTATTAATTATATAAATAATGGGTTTTATTATGACATCACATAGATGTATATAAGGTACTTTGTTCAGACTCACCTCCTCTAATACCCATCTTTTATAGCCATTTCTCATTTCCCCTTTTCATGTCCTTAGTGATTTCTGGCATTCATTTCCTTTACCTCTGTAGTTTTCCACATATGAAAGAACATATGAAAGACTTTTGTGATCTGGTGTACCAAAGATTTGAAAAGACAGCACTGAAAGAATGGATAAGTTCAGCTTTGAAGGTTTTATCTGAAAATACAGCTTGACATTCATTTTAAGAGAAACAACATAGCTCTTTCTAGATTCATTGTTTGAAATACCCTCAACATTCTAATGGTTCTTAAATTTCAATCTCTAGAGACATTTTTAAAAGTATATTTGATTGTATTTCCCTACCCAAAATCCTTTAGATCCTTTCCACCTCCCTGCTCACCCAACTTTATATTCTTTCTCTTTATTTAAAAACGAAAAAGCACAAAAATAACAAACACCAAAAAAAGAAAATCAAAACATACAAAAATCCAGTAGCCATAAATATATACAATGAAATAAGAACCCCTCCACCCTATTACCCCTCCACATATACACACAATAACAATACAGAGTCTGCTTAGTGTTGGCCAACTACTCCTAAGCATGAGACCTGCTCTGGAGTGTGATTGATAAAACCAGTGACACTCCATTAGAGAAAACTAATTTTCCCTTTGCCAGCAAGTATCAATTGCAAATGGCTTCCTAGTTAAGAATGGGACTTGGTTCATTTCTCTTAGTGCTGTGATACCATCTGCCTTGAACTATACGGGTCTTGTGCATACTGCCACAGTCTCTAGAGTTCATAGATGCATCTTTAATGATTTGAATATGCACCCCTCCCCGTAGGCTCAAATATTTGAATACTTGGTCTCTAGTTGGTATTGTTCTGGGAATGAATAAGAGGTGTGTCTTGTTAGAGGACATATATCATTGGGGCCTACTCCAGCCACCCACCACTCCTCCCTTCTCTCTCTCTCTCTCTCTCTCTCTCTCTCTCTCTCTCTCTCTCTCTCTCTCTCTCTCTCTCTCTCTCTCTCTCTCTCTCTCTCTCTTTCTCCTCTCCCTCCCCCTTGTATTTGTATTTGTGGGTCAGATGTCAGATGTAAGCTATCAGCTTCTATTCCAGTTCCATGCCTAGCTGCTTGCTGCCTTGCTTCCTGCCATGATAGAAATGGATTCACCCTTTGAAACTATAAGGAAGCCTCCAGTTATATGCTTTCTTAGTTGCTTTGGACATAGGACACTGCGTCTCTTCATACTGATAGAAAAGTAACTAAGACAGAGTTTGGTATCAGGCACTATAGTATTGTTATGGAAGGCCTGACTAACTGTACTGCTTGTTGGAGAAATACAGAAAATGTTGGGACTTTGGATTAAGAAAGTGGCCGAGCATGCTAAGTGATGATTAATGGGTCACCCTAGTAGGCGCTTGGAAGTTGAGTGGTTTCATTAGAAAACAATATTAGCAACTTGTCTAGAGACAGTTTTTGTGATATTTTGACAAATAATGTGGCCGAGTTTTTGGCACCTGTCCTAAGACTGTCTGAGGCTAAATTAAACAGTTTGGGGCTAATGTTCTTTGCAGAGGAGATGTTAAGATAACTTGAAATTGTCTCCTCCATGTGATTATTAGTGGTCACTCTTATGCAGAGCTACAATAAAATGATAAAGCAGGGCACAGAGAGACACAAAGTTCAGTTTGAAAAGAAACAGAACACCAGCAAATTCAATGTTGATCAACTCTTATTCTGAAAAAGATGAGAAGTTAAAGAAAGGCCCAGGGCTAAAATGGAATAAAGGGACTGATGCCTACAGGTCCATGTCCTGCCCATCTAAGCATGTGATCTGTAAAAAGGAAATGACTAAAGAATCTTCTCCTAAAACATAGACATGCTTATTCAACAAAGGAAAATACCAACAAGTTAAAGCTTACGCAAATGTAATCAATCCAAGATGAAGGTAAGGTTCTATCCAAAGCAACCAGAATGTGGCAGCTCCAGCCATGTGATTCTGGCTTTAAGAGTCTTGACGGATTCAGGAAGAAAAGGGTTCTGGAATATTTCTCTACAGGTAAGGAAAGTCACTGAGGCCTGTCAAGTGGCTTGGAAGTTCCTGGATGAAGGCCCAGAGAGACCATTGTTTGAAGCCTGAATTACACTGGAGATCTCATGATGCTGGAAATACCAGCATAGCCATGGAGTGTCTGCTGAGGAGAGCTGCAAACAGAAAGTAGAACCAGCTCAAAGGAGAGAAGGATGGCATAATCAAGCTAGGAGGAAGATGTGCTAGATCAAAGAGTTGTATAAAGACATGCAGTTACAGGATTTGAAGTTTGCCTTGCTGGGGTCTTTGTTTTGGTCCAGCATTTTCCTACCAGCCTCCCCTTTCTTCCTTTTGGAATGGTAATATGTATTCTGTGTCACACTATATGCTAAAAGTATGTAATTTGCTTTTTACAAGGAGTTACATTAAGAGATTGTCATCTCAGAAAAGACTTTCGATTTGTAAACTGTTTCAAGATTGAGAAGGACTATGCAACTTTTAAAGTTGGATGTATTTTTCATTATGATATGACTATAAGTCTATGGGGACAAGAGAGTGAAATGTGGTGATTTGAATTAAAATGACCCTCATGTGCTCATAGAGTTGCAAGTTTGGTTCTCATTAGTGGTTTGGGGAAGGATTAAGAGGTGTGCCCTTATTGGAGGACCTGTATCACTGGGGGTGGGTTTTGAGATTTCAAAAGCTCACACTAGTCCTAGTTTCTCTCTCTTGGCTCTGTGGTTGTAGATTAGATGGAAACTCTTAGTTACTGCTCTAGTACAATGCCTGCCTGCTTCTTACCTTGTTTCTAACCATGATAGTCATGGACTTACTTTCTAAAACTGTAAACAAGCTCCCAATTAAATGCTTTATTTTATAACTTGCTTGTTCATGGTTATGGGTGTCTCTTCACAGCAATAGAAAAGTAATCATGAAAATATCAGTCCTACTATGTCTAAAAAATGTTGTTTCCTTGGATTCATCCACCATCTCTGGATCTTGCAATCATTATATTTCTTCTTTAGTATAGATACCAGAGACATTGCATTTAGGCTTGAGTGCTCCAGGCTCATCTGCTGTACATTGTCCATGCTGTGTGAGTCTGTTAATTACCATCTACTCCAAAAAGCAGCTCCTCTGATGAGGATTGAGTGAGAACTGATCTATGGGTATATGCAATCAACATTAGGGGTCATTTTATTGCTATGTTCCTTAGCAGATAAATAGTATTAGGATTTCCCTTAAGTCTATATCCTATCTAGTCTCAGGTCCTTGTCCACTTTAGCAATGTCAGGCATAGGTTCCATCCCAGGGAGTGGGCCTTAAATCCAATAAAAATCTGTTTGGTTTCCAAACAACCCAATCAAAAAATTGGGTATATAACTAAACAGGAAATTCACAACAGTGGAATCTTGAATGGCTGAGAAGCACCTAAATAAATGTTCAAAGTCCTTAGTGATCAGGGAAATGCAAATCAAAACGATCCTGGGATTCCACCATACAACAATCAGAATGGCTAAGATCAAAACCTCAGGGGACAACACATGCTGGCAAGGATGTAGAGAAAGAGAAACATCCCTCCATTGTTGGTGGGATTGCAAACTGGTACTTTGGAAATCAATCTGGAGTTTCCCTCAGAAATTGGAAATAGATCTACCTGAATACCCAGCAATACCACTCTTGGGAATATACCCAAAAGGTGCTCCACCATGCCACAGGGGCATGTGTTCATAGCAGCCTTATTTGTGATAGCCAGAAAGTAGAAACAACCCAAATATCCCAGGATCCAGAAGAATGGATTCAGAAAATGTGGTTCATTTGCACAATGGAATACTACTCAGCTATTAAGAATGAGGACATCCTGAGTTTTGTAGGCAAATAGATGGAACTAGAAAAATGTCATCTTGAGTGAGGTAACTCAGAACCAAAAGTACATGCATGGTATGTACTCTACACACTAATAAGTTGATATTAGCCAAAAAAAGTGCAGAATACCTGAGATACAGTCCACAGACCTCAAAAAGGTTAACAACCTGAAGGGCCCAAGTGAGAACGCCTCAGTCCCACTTGGGAGGGAGAGGAAAGCAATCAAAAGGGGGGAAGAGGGAAGGACCTGGAGGGAAAGTGGATAGGGGGTAGGGGAGAGGGTAATATGATCTGGTATTGAGTGGGGGAAAAGGACTGAAGCCCTGAGGGCCAGCAGAAAGAATGAAAACAAGCAACCTTGGGGGGTAGGAGGTTGGGGTTACCCTCCAGAATGCACCAGAGACCTGGGAGGTGAGAGACTCTCAGGAATCAAAGGGAGGTACCCTAGATGAAATGCCCTACAGTGGGGAGAGGGACCTTGTAGAGTTCACCTCCAGCAGAAAGACAGGACATCAAATGAGGTATGGGGGTGCTATCCCACTTTGACCCATAATTGTTCCTGTCTGAAAGAACTTCAAGGATGGAAATGGAGAAGAGCCTGAGGAAAAGAAGGTCCAGCGACAGGCCCAAAGTGAGATCCAGCTCAAGGGGAGGCCTCAAGGCCTGACACTATAACTGAGGCTATGGTGTGCTCATAAGCAGGCGCCTATCATGACTGCTCTCTGAAAGACCCAACAAGCATCTGAAAGAGTCAGATGCAGATATTTGCACCCAACCAATGGGCATAAGCTGCTGACCCCTGTGGTTGAATTAGGGTAAAGCTGGAAGAAGCCAAGGAGGAAGGTGACCCTGTAGGAGGACCAGCATTCTTAATCTGGTTCCCCGAGATTTCTCAAACACTACAGCACCAGAGAGCATCCACCAGTTGATATGAGGCCCCCAACACACATATAGTAGAGGACTTCTGGGTCTGTGTTCATTCAGCGATGATGCACCTAACCCTCAAGAGATTGGAAGCCCCAGGGAGTTTAGAGGTCTGGTTGGGTGGGGGTGGGGATATCTTCGTGGAGACAAGGGGCAGAGAGGAGGTATGCAGTGTGGAACAGTGGACTGGGAGGGGAATAAAATCTGGAGTGTAAAAAAATGGAATAAATAAATAAATAAACCCATTTTGTTTCTAAATGTGGGTACATATTGACATTATGTTAACATATATATGTATGCTTTGATGTATAAATGAAAGGAACTTTATAAAATACTCATAATATGTATATCTACTGATAAGTTCATTTGGGAAATGTAAGTATTTGAAAAAGTAAATATATAAATAAATAAAGATTTTAAAAATAAAAAAAAAATTGTTTGGTTTCTTCCATAACATTTGTGCTGCTGTTGTATTTGATTATTTTTCAGGTAGGTTGCTGCTTTAGCCTGCAGGGTTTGGAGCTGGGTGATATTGCTGAATGTATTTCTGCTTCACTAGAATGCAGAGTACCTTCCAGTGACATGAATGTTAGTCAATTGGAGTGAAGCTTCTATTTGGGCACTAGCTTGTGTTTCCATGCTTATTGACATAAGTAAGGCTTTTTTAAAAAATCAGTAATAAGATGTTATTTATGATCACTGCTGCTCTATTCATGATAGCCAAAAACTGGAAACAGCAAAGATATCCATCAACTGATAAATGGATAAGGAAATGTGATACATTTGCACAGTGGAATGTTATTTACCAATTAAGAAAATGTGGGTGTGAGTTTTTTAATATTTCAATATGTATGTTATGATCCACAGAACCACAGAGGTTTAGGTACTTAGTAATGGTACAAGAAAAAAGAGAGCATTTTCCCAAGCAAGGGGAACAGAACATAGTGTTAACGGAGAGACAAGTGAGAATAGGAGGTTCAAATGGTAAAAGGAATGGGAAAGAAGAGGAAAGAAGATAATATGGGTTGAACAACCAACACCAAAGGTCTTCTGAAAAGTCAAGTGGAAAACTACTACTGGAGAAGCTTCCTAAATATATATACAAACATAAAAGAAATCTAAATGGAGTCACCATATAATGGAAAAGACCATGAACAAACTAGACATGCCACCAAGCAAAACAGCCCAGTGCCAAGAAGGTGTTACATCTCATTGAGGAGTTGACCAAAGGGGTATCATAGAGCCAAGTATCACAGAATACTTCCAGTGGTATTTGTTATTCACTGGCCACATTACTTAGCCAGAATTCCAGGCATGGTTTTACAACTACTATTAAATGACTTCACTTGGAGATTGATAGACATCTCAACCTAAAATAATTAATAACAAGGTGATACTTGAATCTGTTCCCTAATGTCTTTTTTCACCTAGTGTTTCCCAGCTTAGAAAAAGGAATCACTATTCCTACAGTTGCTCAAATTTTAGAGTGAAAAATCTTTTA
The DNA here is from genome assembly GCF_978045245.1 of Mus caroli. Classification (NCBI taxonomy): domain Eukaryota; kingdom Metazoa; phylum Chordata; class Mammalia; order Rodentia; family Muridae; genus Mus; species Mus caroli. Next base: position 71,784,197 of record NW_028227260.1, read on the forward strand.
TTGCTTACAGTCAATTCAACCCGTAGACACCATATTATCTTCAAACTATAACCAAAATTAACTACGTTGATGTCAAAGTGTTGCCAATATTCTATAGCAACTATTTTCTTTTCATTATCAACTGCTATATTCCTTTCCTGTACTTAGAATAACAAGTTATGACAAATATAGAACTTGAAGTTACATATTTTATTGTTTTATCATTTTAGTGATCAAAAGTCCAAATCAAAATTTCATGGAGTTCAAATTATGGTGGAAACTAGGGTATACACCCTATGGAGTTTATAGGGAACAATTTTTTGCCTTTATAATGAATTCTTTGCATATTTTGGCTTTTTGTGTTGTATATACAAAGCCATATCATATCCAATGAGTACATACTTTCTTCACCTATAAAGATACTTATGATGTCTTTGGGAGGGAATCCTAGGATAATTTCCACATTTCAAAATTATTAAATTAGTAACATGCATATACTATCCTTTGAAATATTCATATGTTTCAGATATTAGAAACTGAATATATGTGGGGAATTTCAACCTAGTTCGATAACTTAATACATTTTAAGGAGTCAGAGGCATTCATCAGTAGTGTAGTACTTCCCTAGCATGCATGAATTCTCAAGATCAATTCCTGGCACTACAAAACACATATTTTATACAAGTGTTGCATATATATTGTCACCTTTCGGCTAAAAGACCTTCAAAGAATGCCCAATGGATAAAAACTTTTTTAAAAAACTGGCATTAGGACAATTGAACTTACTATCATAATACATATAAAATCTGCCCAAGATGAATTAAATATTTGTCTGGAAATAAACCATATCTAAACCATTTATTTACTCCACATTGTGTACCTGTATGGAAACACCATTACTGGAGACTTGATAGATGATTCAGAAGTTAGGTGCACTTATCCATTCTTCCAGAGGAACTAAGCTAAATTCCAAGAAGCTATACTGGGTGACAACAACCTGACTCCACTAAATTCATAGCATGCTTATTTATAATAGCCAGGAGCTGGAAAGAATCCAGATGTCCCTCAATAGAGGAATGGATACAGAAAATGTGGTACATTTACACAATGGAGTACTATTCAGCTATTAAAAACAATGAATTTATGAAATTCTTAGGAAAATGGATGGAACTGGAGAATAACTTCCTGAGTGAGGTAACCCAATAACAAAGGAACACACATGATATACACTCACTGATAAGTGAATATTAGCCCAGAAGCTCGGAATACCCAAGATACAAATCACACACCACATGAAACTCAAGAAGAAGGAAGACCGAAGTGTGGATACTTTGAACCTTCTTAGAAGGGGGAACAAAATACTCATGGAAGGAGTTACAAACTGTGGAGTAGAGACTGAAGGAAAGGCCATCCAGAGACTGCCCTACCTGGGGATCCAACCCATATACAATCACCAAACCCAGACACTATTGTGGATGCCAACAAGTGCTTGCTGACAGGAGCCTGATAAATCTGTCTCCTGAGAGGCTCTACCAGTGCCTGACAGATACAGAAGTGGATGTTCACAGCCATCCATTGGACTGAGCACAGGGTCCCCAATGAAGGAGCTAGAGAAAGTACCCAAGGACCTAAAGGGGTGTGCACCGACATAGGAGGAACAATATGAACTAACCAGTACCCCCAGAGCTCCCAGGCACTAAACCACCAACCAAAGAATACACATGATGGCACTCATAGCTCCAGCTGTATATGTAGCAGAGGACGACTTAGTCAGTCATACATGGGAGGAGAGGCCGTTGGTCCTGTGAAGGTTCTAAGCCCCAGTATAGGGGAATGTCAGGGCCAGGAAGTGGGAGTGAGTGGGTTGATGAGCAGGAGAAGGGGGAAGGGGATAGGAGTTTTCGGAAGGGAAACCAGGAAAGGGGATAACATTTGAAATGTAAATAAAGAAAATATCTAATTTTTAAAAAGAATTGTCCTTTAAAGATCTGTAAAAACTTGTGCTAGAATTTCGATGGATATTTTGCTGAATCTATAGACTGATTTTGACAGAATGGTTATTTTAATTATCCCTATTTTTCCAGTACTTTTATAAGGAAGGGGTGTTTGATTTTTAAAATGTTTTTTTTGTTTGTTTGTTTTTGTATCTAATGAGATAACCATATGCTTGCTAGCTGCTGATTTCTTGGCTTCTCTTTGTTGTTTTCAGGTGTGTTGTTTCATGGTCTCTGTTACCTATCAGGATTTGCAAAGACTATGTTGGCTGTGTGTTGCCTATTTTTTGGCTAGTATTCAAGAGAAATATTTGTTGGCTTTGGGGCTGAAGGAAGGGGAGACTGGTGTGTGATGGTATGGTACAGTGTTAGGGGCAACCCTGAGAATTGAATTTGGGGATAAAAAGAGAGTCGAGAATGTATGAGGACAGCCTATCTGGCCATCTAGCCTGTAGTTCAGCAGGTGGTGTCTAGGACAGCTTGGGGCTGAGACACAACATTGAGGCAGAGAGTGAAGGCCAGAATGAGACAGTCCGAGGGATCCAGGAGGCATGGACATGGGAAAAGAAGCTGAAGCTGTTGTTCTGTGCATGCACAGATTGTTAACCTCAAATATTACATAAATGGTCCTAAAAGAGTTTTTGCTGCCCTCTGAAGTTTCATAATGCAGGCCTTTGCAGTCCCAGTTGTTTTCAGCATTATCTTGTAATCACATACAATAACAGCTCATTAAGCGCTGAACACTGGATGACTTTTACAGCTCAAGGCACTAAAATACTTTCTAATTCTCCAATCAAACAACCCAATGGAATAAAGGCCACATGATCTGGTTCATCACAGAAACACACAAGTTTTCTGGTATCAATTTCTGTTCAATTTACGTTTCTCTTGTTATGACAAAACATTCTGAACAAACACAACTTGGAGGAAGAAGATATTTATTCCATCTTACATTTTCCTAGGTCACACACTAAGACTGAGGAAAGACACGGCATTAATTTAAGGAAGAATTTGAAGCAATAACAGTGAAGAATTCATGCTTGCTCATTCACTTTCTGGTTTGTTCTATTCACACTTAGCTAGCTAGCTCTCTTATACAGGTCAGGATCACCTGCCTAGATGATAGTGCCATTCACAGTGGGCTGGGCCATCTTATATCAATTAACAATAAATATAGTATTATCACAGACCAATTGTATATAGGTAGTTCTATAGTTGAGGTTTTTCTTCTCAGTATTCTAGACTATGTCAACTTGACATCAGAATTAACTACAACAATGATTTAAATCATATTCATAGCCCAAGTGCCTAATTTATGAAGGCAATGAAAGTTACTGCTAGCTTTAGTTTGGACACAAAGATATAGTCTGTGCAGAGCTAGTGTCTTAGTCAGGGTTTCTATTCCTGCACAAACATCATGACCAAAAAGCAAATTGGGGAGGAAAGGGTTTATTCAGCTTACATTTCCACATTGCTGTTCATCACTGAAAGAAGTCAGGACTGGAACTCAAGCAGGTCAGGGAGCAGGAGCTGATGCAGAGGCCATGGAGGGATGTTCTTTACTGGCTTACTTCCCCTGGCTTGCTCAGCCTGCTCTCTTATAGAACCCAAGACTGCCAGCCCAGAGATGATCCCACCCACAAGGGGCCTTTCCCCCTTGATCACTAATTGAGAAAATGCCTTACAGTTGGATCTCATGGAGGTATTTCCTCAACTGAAGCTCCTTTCTCTGTGGTAACTCCAGCTGTGTCAAGTTGACACAAAACTAGCCAGTAGAGCTAGTAAGCAGTTCCATTTTAGAGAAGATTTTTGATTTCTAACACCAGAGAGTTGGTCTTTATGCTGGCAAATAATTTCCACAAAGATGACTTTTTTTCACCAGATAATGGGCAGACACTGAAAAATTTTGAGGATGGGTTAGGTATAATAGCAAAAATGTCACTTTAGATATCACATGTCCAGACTCCAACACTGATGTTAAATTAGGGGGGAAATTATATATGATATCAGAAGTGATATAGTTCAGGTGAGCTACTAAACTCCTTCCCTAAAGCAGTAGAAGTGCTACATATTTAGGGATTGGGTTTGTTTGTCAGTCTGTTTGTTTTTAAGGAACTTGCAAAGGAACAACTAAAATACCTCTATAAATGAATGAATGTAGGTAGAAGTTTCTACTCATAACGAAAATCTCCAAGTACGATTTTGGTTATTGAAAAAATGTCAATAACATTCCTGTGGTAGTTAATTGTGATTGTCAACTTGCTAGGATCTAGAACTCTATGAGAAGATTCCCTGAACACACGTGTACTCAAGACATTTCATCTCTTGCCATGCCTGAAAATGATCTTCTTGATTATATCAATTAAATTGGGAATATCCACCCTGAAAATAGGGGTACCTTCTATAGTTTCAGATAGAAAATTGAAAGGACAAGCTTTCACTTCTTTTTGACTGCTTTCTTCATGTTTTGTGAATTCCTCTATTCTATCACTGCCAATGGAATTAAGAACTTAGCTTTTTTTTTAATCTTCTAATATTAACTTTCGACAAATATTTAAGGTCTTCAACATCAGTTTGGTAGAGCGAATAGTTACCAGGTTTTAAGCTTCCTTAGAATGAAAACAGTCATTGTTGTACTACCCAGTTTGAAATCAAGAAGCCAAGTGAATATTGAATATCTTAATCACCGCTAATTATCAAATGTTTTTCTCTAGAGAATCTTACCAAATCTAGAAATGAAAAATATTCTAGGGAAGTATATTCTGAATGGAAAATAATATTGTAAATTAATTCGAGTTTTGATTATATTATTTTTGCAGAATTAATGAGGTACTTGTATGGAGTTCTCTTGTATGGGGTTAAAATATTATGCAGTTTTTAAAAAGATGGAAATTGAGAACATGTATAGAAATAAAAGAAATTACACTAAGTAAAATTTAAAAGCACAGTAAGACAAATTGTACAGCTTCTCAAATAAGAAATCTTTAAAAGTTACTCTCACATAAACAGAATAGTGAAAGAGCTTATCACATCCTGAAAAAGGAAGGAAGGCTAGAAGACACAGAATAGACTACATGAAAACTTTAATGACCTATGTCACTGTACAACAAGGATTATTAATAATATATTACATATTTTAAAATTATAAAGCTATCACATTTTAATGTTCTAATCACGAAAATTATATTGATAGTGTGATGTTTATGTTAAATAGACTCACTAACTCCTTATACAGTGTTTACATAGACCAAAATATCATATTTTATCCCCAAATATAAAAATTAGTTTTTGTCAAATAAAAATGACATATTGAGTAGTGGGTCTCAATATGTGATGGCGTTTGGGATCCTAAAGATAATGGGAACTAACTGATGGTTGTCTTTAATGTGCATGAATCCTCACAAAACCTTTCTATGATAGGCACTACTTCCTTAGCAATTCTGTGCCCAAGGTAAAACTCAAGAGAGATATAATGGCTTGATAAATCTAGAAAATATCAGAATTTTTATGAATGCAAAATGATATGATTATATAGATAACACTCTTTATTGGCAATAATTCTGCCACTGGTTAGTACCCTGTGTCATTAATATACACACAATAATGCAATCTATTTGTGAGACCTGTCTTAGTTAGGGTTTTACTGCTGTGAACAGCCACCATGGCCTAGGCAACTCTTATAAGGATAACATTTAATTGGGGCTGGCTTACAGGTTCAGAGGTTCAGTCCACAATCATCAAGAAAGAAGCATGGCAGCATCCAGGCAGGCCTGGTACAGCTGGAGCTGAGAGTTCTGCATCTTCATGTGAAGTATGCTAGAAGACTGACTCTCAAGCAGCTAGGAAGAGGATCTCAAAGCCCATGCCCACATAGACACCACCTACTCCAACAAAGGCACACCTCCTAAATAGTACCAATCCCTGGGATGAGCATATTCAAAGCAACATAAGACCCCACTATTATTTTTGTCTATTTTGAAATAGTGCTGATGGAACTCAAGTCCACATGTGTGCTAAGTAAATGCTATACTATTGATAGATCTCCAGAATTAGTAGTTATTAACACTTAAGTATGAGAAAACTGAGGCAAGAAAAATGTATGAATTAACCAAAGGTCATTATGCTATTAGGCAATAATGGCAAGTTTAGAACTAATAAAAAGTTTCCCTTAAAGTCAAACTTTAAGGGAAGTCAAATATTGAATCAATTATCTTAAGGAAATATTTTAGAGTAATAGAGTATACATTAAGAAACAGGTTGTGTCAATGAAGCATTCATGTATTGGTAGCATAGTATAATCCAATGGCAATACAGGGTTAATAACCCTTTATTAACTTTGCTGGGTAAGTAATAAGATTAATGAATAGTGTTAACATTTGACAGCTACTAGAACTTACTAATAATATATAGGTGTCATTCAAGTTTTAATGAGACTTTGAGCAAAGTTCTTCCACTTCTGACCCTGATTTTTCCTGTGTAAAATAAATAATTTGGATAGATTCTATTTACCTCTTTATTTCTGACTCTATAAATACTTCTGTGGTTTGAATTCCCTTTAGAACATAGTTACTGTGGTCTGCATGCTTTGACAGAAAAATAGTATTAACTTCTGGATGGTTTGTCTACAGAGATGCTTCTAGTCTGAGATTCACTTGATAAAGGATGTCATTAGTGGTGGCTGTAAGGCATTGAGATGTCATGGAAACCACACTGGAGAGTGTAACTTGAAACTTGTTTTGTTCTTTGCTGTGCTGCTAATGAGCTAGACAACATGACCTTCTCAAAAGCTTTCTGAACATCTAATAACCTCAGTCTCCTAATCTATAAAATCAGAATACCACGTACTTCAGGAACTGTGTTATTATAATTTAAAATACTATTTAAGAGGAAAATACAAATTTATCGTTTAATGGGAGGGTTCAATGGGATTTCGGTGGAGATTAGATGGATAAAGCTTTCCTTTCCAGTTTGGGGTCCTTTGGCAGATAAACATTTACTGCCAAGTAAAATCATCACTGGAGACTGGAATTGTCACTAACTTCACAATGTATGCTTTATGAAATTGTTTTCACTCTACTATTGTAGTTTGTGTCTGTGTATTCCATTGATATTAATGAAAAGATAGCTAACCTATTTTAGCTTAGTCACTTGAAGAGGATGAGAAACAATGAGGCTCACCAAAGGGTAAAAGGTACACGAGGTACTTGAAGCATGCCTGCTGGAGGAAGAGAAGCATAGAATTTTTGTCTTAACAGAACAGAGATTATAATCAGAGCTGGTGGGGACTCCAAGCAAATGTGATGGCAGCAAAGTGCAGTGATGAGTGTTGTCTGTGACTCCTATACTTCAGACCCTGAGGCAGAATTGTCATGAGTTTGATGCCAGGCTGGGCTGCACAGTAAGATCTAGGCTAGCTTTGATTTTACTGGCACTCAATGTGCCAAACAAAACAACAACATATAGGAAATGAGGACATGGAAAAATGCATGAACGTGAGACAATGGCTTTTGGCCTTTGTTTGTTTGTTTGAGGTGGGAGGATGTGCAATATTGGAGAAATATTTATCTATTTGTTGGTTTTTCACTAGAGAGTCTTTATAGGTGACCACTGTTGCTCTGAGACTATGAATATGTTACAATTATGGAAAGGTTTGGCTTATCGTAGAAACCAATTCTTGCTAAAAACAAGACATTAGAGATAAAACTGAAAAAGTATTAAGTAGTAGCTAACTAAATACCTAGCATGATGCAACATGGTGTTTGTACTTTATCCTATTTAGGATGGAAATTCACAGTAAAATTCTGGGTAAGATAGACTAATGATCAGAGGTATTTGGAACAGACTAGGCAATAATTTCAGGACTACCATCTGGGTGACAAATGGAATAGAGTAGAAAATCCTCAAACCAGGCTCATCTAGTAAAAAGATCTTGCAAAATACAGATATAAGGTGGTTTGGGCTACTCTAAGACTTCAAAGTGAAGAGTTGCTTCAGTGTTGTGACATGTTTCCTTCATGGTCACTCAGCAAATATGCCTGAGGAAACCCAGACCCAAGACCAAACAGTGGAGGCCTTTCAGGCCAAATTGCCCAATTAATGTTCTTGATCATCAGCACTTTTCATTTGAATGAAGGCATCATTCTGGAACAGTTCATTTCAAAGTGATCAGATGCTTAGGATAAGATCAAATGAGAGAGTTTGAAATATTTCAGTAAACTATACTCTGGAAAGGAGCTGCATATTAATCTCATTCCCAATGCACACGATTGAACATTTACTATTGTGGATTAGTTAAGGTATGAGTATCTGAATTTTATTGAATGGGAGGTAGATTCCAAGAATCTTCCTCTAAATGTTTTCCTTGAAATGTTTCAGGAAAGCAACAATTCATCAAGATATGTTCAGAGCTAGTCACCAAACAAGCAGATAGTAAAGAAAACCAAAAAGGGTTTTAAGAGCAGTTCTCAAAAAAAATATAGAACTTAGAATTCATGAAGACTCTCAAAATTGGAAAAAAAAACTTTCAGAACTGTTGGAATATATATACGCTTCTGAGATGAGATTGTTTTTCTCATGGACTGTTGCATAAGAAGGGAGGAAAACCAGAAGCACATCCATTTTGTCATGGGTTAGACCTAGGACTGAGTACCTAACTGAGCCTTTGTGGAACATCACTGAAAGCATGGCCTAGAAGTGATCTTTATGACTTAGCCCATTGGTGAATTCTGTGTGCAACATCTGAAGGAATTTAAGGAAAAGACCTTAGTGTCAACTACCAAAAAAGGATTAGAAATTCCAGAAGATAAAGAGGAGGTAAAAACAGGAAGAAAACCTCTGCAATAACACAGAAGACAACTTGGAGAAAAATCATTGAAAAGGTGGTTGTGTCAAACCAACTGGCATACACTTGCTTTATCACCACTAGCTCACATACATTGACAATGGACATGGAGAGAATCACCAAAGCTCAAGCCTTCAGAGACAACTCAATAATGGGTTGAAAGGCAGCAAAGAAACACCTGGAGATAAACCTTAGCCACTCCTATTGAAACTTTAAGGCAAAAAGGCAAAGGTTGACAAGAATGACAACTCTATGAGGAACTTGGTCATTTTGCAGTGTGAAAGTACACTCCTGTCATCTGGCTTCAGTCTGGAAGATCCACAGAACACATGCAACATGATATACAGGATGGTCAAGCTTAGTTTAGGAACTGATAGGGATAATTCTACTGCAGATAGGTTATGCCAGTGATGCTATAACTGAAGAATACCACCCATGGAAGGAGATGATGACACATCATATATGGAAGAAGTAGACTGTTTCAGTGGAAGAACCACATGTTCAGTGCTTTAGCTTAATTCTTTCTGATAATGTATTTTCTGTTTATTTTTTGTCAACATTGAAAATATGAGTGCGTCATGGAAACTAAGCAAAAGATAATATTTCTTTGTACTTATGATACTCTAGGCTTGTTGCTACAGGTTGGTAGGAGGTTTATTGGAAGACATAGCGTAACCTACAACAATAGTCTGAAGTGTTTAGCTGTGCAGCTTCATTCTTTAGAAGATGAAATCATTTGTCAGGGAAGTATTCCTGTTTAAAAAGAAGAAAATGTCAAGACGGCTCGAGATTATTCTTCTGGAATCTAGTTTTTTACATTTTACATCCCTTGTAGTTAATTTGGCATGGATGCAAGCTGAAACAACTTGACAGGAATTACCAACTTGGCTTCTTTTCCCAAATACAAACAACAAAACCCTACACTTCCCTAAATTGTTTAACACAGCAAAGGTTGTGAATGGAAATAGAGTGCCCATCTACAATATGGCTTAAAATGTAAATACTAATGAGGTAAAAACCAAGAAGAGTTCACAGTGGGGGTTGGGTGGCTATGAAAGGTTTGAAGCATGTTGGGATAACTCTACTGTATGCTGAATTGAAAGTATATAGCATAGTAGCAAGAAAATGTATGTGGCCAGGCGTGGTGGTGCATGCCTTTAATCCCAGCACTTGGGAGGCAGAGGCAGGCAGATTTCTGAGTTCGAGGCCAGCCTGCTCTACAAAGTGAGTTCCAGGACAGCCAGGGCTATACAGAGAAACCTTGTCTCTAAAAACAACAACAACAACAACAACACCCACAAAAAAAAAAAAAAGAAAAAAGAAAAGAAAAGAAAATGTATGTGACCTGAGACAAAGGGAAATGTGATAGTCCATCTATCTACATAAGAAAAAAGCCACAGTTTTCTTTATTTTCTGTGACTATAATATAATTACATCATTCCTCCTGCCATTTAATCCCTCCAAACCTTCTTTATACCCCTCTTCTCGCTTTTAAATTCATGACCACTTTTTAAAAATTACATCAATCTATCTGTCTGTCTGTCTATCTATCTATTTTCCCAGATATATAGATGTATATATTCCTAAATACAGTCTTTTAAGTCTATATGATATTATTTTTTGCATGTTTTCAGGGCTGATCATTTACTGTTGGATCATTTAGTATTTCTCCCTCTGCTCTCAGCACGTCATAGCTCCTTGTAGTTTCTTGTCTAGGGTAAAGGCCACCTGAATTTACCCTAGAATTCACATTAGCATGTCTTTTGTCATTGCTCTTCTTTAGACCACATTTAGGCAATCATGTTAGTAAGATTTATGGGTGCAGATTCGGAAAGTTCTAGAAGACAGTATGTCACAGCAAGTCTCACATTCCTCTGTCGCTTATAATCACAGATTTTGAAAACATTTGGAGATGGCAGTTACATGTACCTGAGGATGAACTTGAAATTACAGTGTAATCCAGGCTATCCTTGAATTCATAAGAACTGACACCTCAGTCTCTTGAGTGCTGGAAATGCAATTGTGCACTACCACACCTCTACCACATAATTAAGCACATAATATTCAATCATAGCTTAGGTTAGCAAGAGAGGCAGTCTCCATCATGTGTATTTGACAGAGCCTCAAGGGCAAGTAAGAGAAGATGACAGATTTGTGCTTGGGAATTGGAAAGGGTGATATGTTGAGACTATGAACATGGAGAATCTGGAAGCTGAGTAGAAGTAGAACACCCTATGGGATTACTTAAAGGATCATATTTTGCTTTGTCTGCTTGTTCCTAGGGTGAGCATATAGGGCAAAAAAAAATTAGGGAACCCATCACATTTTAATCAAATGACAATTCTGGACAGAATTATAAAGATTGTGGTTTGTGGCAGGCCACTGCAGACAATGGGCCAGAGTTTTTCCTTGTATATAGTCTGACTATTGTTCATTTGTATTTTAGCTTTCGTATATAAAACCTTGTTCTGCCATTAAGTGTGTGAACCTACATGACACATTTATGTTTCTTACACACAAATGAGAAATATATACCTATTCAGTACCAGGAGAGCTTGTTAACACATAAATTAGTGAGTGGACCACATCTTCAGGGACATAGAGAAAATAATAATAATAATAATAATAATAATAATAATAATAATGTCCATTTGTTCTTGGATGCATTTCTATCTTAGAACTGTGCTTGTCTACTAAGCTATGGATTCTTTTTCAAAAATTATTTTATTTAGTTATATCTCAAATGTTGCCCCGCCTCTTAGTTTTTCTTCCCAGAGTTCTTTACCCTATTGCCCCTCCCCTTTGCATCTGAGAAGGTTCTCCCCTCTCCCCCCAGCATTCCCCTTCCCTGGGGCATCAAGTCTCTACAGGACTAGGTTCATCCGCTCCCATTGAGGCCAGACAAGGCAGTCTTCTGTTAAATAAGTGCCAGGGGCCTTAAGCCAGCCCATATATGCTCTTTGGTTGGTGCCTTAGACTCTGGGAGCTCCCAGGGTTCAAAATTAGTTGACACTGTTTGTCTTCCTATGTGGTTGCTATCACCTTCAGTTCCTTAAAACCTTCTCCTCTTTCATAGGGTTCCCCAATCTCAGTCCAGTGGTTGGCTGTGTTGCTGGTAGTGTCTAAGTACAGCCATGCCAGGCTCCTATCTGCAAATACAACATGGCATCAGTAACTGTGTCAGAGTTTGGTGCCTGCCCATGGGATGGCTCCCAAGTTGGACCAGTCACTGGACATCAGCCAGGAATTCTTTTACAATGACAGTCTTAATAGCCATATACATATACATTAAAGAGCAATGAAGTCCTGATACATGCTACCATATGGATAATATTTGAAAGCACAATGCTAGTAATAAAACCAACATATTTGTATTAATCATTTATATTAAATACAGATGAATTTATAAAACTGTAAACCAATCAGTCATTGCCTGTGACTGTGAGTATGAGTAAAAGAACTGGAAGAGGAAAAAACGAAGAAAAAGAAAAAATAGGGTTGGAAGAATGGAAAGTAACTATTAATCAATAAACAATTCCATTGTTGGGTTCTGAAGTCCACACTCTCACCTGCACAGACTAGTCTCAACAGGATCCCAGAACCAAGATAGCTCTCACAAGTGCTCCAGCAAAGACCTCCCAGGCTGGGCAGAAACCTCTCCTCTGGCTGGGAAGGTGCCCTGATGTCTGGTGCCCAAAACAGGGTCTGCCTCAGAAGCTGTGTGGCTTCTGACTGTCCCATAATCAGCCTCCAAATGCTGACACCATTGCATACACTAGCAAGGTTTTGCTGAAAGGACCCTGATATAGCTGTGTATTGTGAAGCTATTCTTGGGCCTAGCAAACACAGAAGTGGATGCTCACAGTCAGCTATTGGATGGAACACAGAGCCTCCAATGGAGGAGCTAAAGAAAGTACTCAAGGAGCTGAAGCAGTCTGCAACCCTATAAGTGGAACAACGATATGAACTAACCAGTACCCCTGGAGTTCATGTCTCTAGCTGTATATGTGGCAGAAGATGGCCTAGTCGGCCATCATTGGGAAGAGAGGCCCCCTGGTCTTGCAAACTTTATATGCCCCAGTATAGGGGAACGCCAGGGCCAAGAAATGGGAATAGGTGGATAGGGGAGCAGGGCAGGGGGAGTGTATAGGGAGCTTTCAGGATAGCATTAAAAATGTAAATAAATAAAATATCTAATAAAAAAGAAAGAAAATAAAAGACACTGTCTGAAAACAGGTACTTCCGCACTCTTCTAATAGGACTGATCCCTCTTTCTTATTTTCCTTGGGCCTTAGATATATGAGGTCACACTGTAGGTATTATCAGTTGAACCTGGGCATACCACAGTTTCTTATTCTCAGCATTTGACTAATTGTGGATCTCTGTAATAGTACACTCTCCATCCTGTTCTACTGAAAGAAAGAGGTCCGTTGATGAGAGGTGAGAGCTTTGTTTATTTGTGGGCATAATGATAAGTATTTAGAATCCAGTGAGAAACCATATTGGTTCAGAAAAGTGAAAGTGCTGGGTTCTCCTGTATGGTATATTACCTTTCATGCTGTGGGTAGTTGGTTAGGTTTACAGTAACATTATTGTATTCCTTACTATTCAGTGGGGCTTAAATCCGGCTTTTGCTTATAGTGCCATTCTTGCTCCTTTAGGGATATCTTGCCATACTAGTCATTGTTGTATTTCACAAGCTTTATAGCCAGATCAGAATATGAATTACTTTTCCCCTTGGTTGCTGCATAGCACCTTCTAATGGTATAAGATCTTGTCCTCAAGGAGGAGGCTCCCACATCAGCTCCAGAATGATTTCTTCCAGTCCTGTGTTCAAAGTTTTTGGTGTTTCATCAATAGGATTCTGCTTTCAAGTACTGGGAGACAACCAGGGGCAATATACAGAGCCTGCATTGTTTTTGGAGATTCCTATATGCCACTGACCAAGAACTTGAAGGGAGATTTCAAAGATTAGGTTTGGAGGTTTTAGTGAAATAGTCTATGGTCATGGAGAGTGGCATTATCACCCAATGTGGCATAACTCCATATATATATATGAAGTTTTATATATATATATATATATATATATATATATATGGAGTTATATAATGTATATTATTTATCTCTCCTTCCTCCCTCTACCTCTTCATCACCCTTCTTCCATTTTCCCAAACTGATGTCCCATCCCTGATTTTCTTTTGTTTTTTTTTTTTGGTCCATCCCTGATTTTCATCTCTCTCTCCACAGAACATGCATTATATTATTCCCATCTGTAGAACTCCTTCTGCTTGGTCCCTCCATTCTCATTCAATTTCTATGAGTACTAGGATTAAGATTAATTTTGTTTCTCCCATGATTTTCTTTGTTTTCTAAACATTTAGCTATGAATACGTAACATTGTTTTGGTTTTTCTTTTCCTTATTTTTCTTTAACTTATATTTTATATATATAGAAGGTTTACACTTGCATATATACAAGGTTTACATGTTTTAAAAAACAAATTCAGCTATAGTTGCCTGCCCAAACAGTCTAATAAGCACACTTATGGTTCAAGAGATATTTCCAGTTAATGATGTCTAGAGAAATGCATTTCGGTTTTTTTTAAGGGTTTGACCCCTGGTAAGGTGCCCATGTTCCATTTGATGGGCTAACACCTATGTGTATATGGAAATCATAAACTGGATTTGATGATGCACTTTGACACTGGACATGGATCTTTGCCTGCTGAGTTTTTGCTTTGATTTGCTTCAGTACTTCCCCTCTACATCCTTGTACTTCTCTTAGAATAAGAATGCATATTCTGTGCCCTGAATGTTGAATATATGCAATTTGTTTTTTTTTTTTTTTTACTTTACAGAAAGATAGTTAAGAGATTGTCTTGAATCTCAATAGATACTCTGAACTCTGGATTTTTAAATGTTAAGATTGAAAGATTGTGAGGACTGCTAAAATTAGACTGAAGTCGTGAATCTACTGGAGCCAAAGAATGAAATGCAGTGGTTTGAATGAAAAGTTTTCCCCAGAGGCTCAGTTATTTAAATACCTGCTGCATTCTTGAGGTGGTTGTGGGGAGGTGCAGCCTTCATGGAGGAAGTACATTACTGGGTTCAGTCTTTGATTGTGCATAACCTCACCCTACTTCCTGTTTCTTCTTTCTGTTTCATGTTTGCAATTGAGCATGTGATTATTTTGCTTCCTGGTCCAAAATGTGCTTTCATGTCTCCTGCAACATTGTAGACTCCCCACTTAATCCATAGGCACAAATATACCCTATCTTTCTTTTTTTTTTATTTTTAATATTTTTTTTATTACGTATTTTCCTCAATTACATTTCCAATGCTATCCCAAAAGTCCCCCATACCCCCCCCCCACTTCCCTATCCACCTATTCCCATTCTTTTGGCCCTGGCATTCCCCTGTATTGGGGCATATAAAGTTTGCAAGTCCAATGGGCCTCTCTTTCCAGTGATGGCCGACTAGGCCATCTTTCGATACATATGCAGCTAGAGACAACAATCAAAGAAAATACCCTATCTTTCTTAAGTTGCTTTGGTAATGGTATTTTAGCCCAGGAAACTAGACCTTTAGTTGTCTCTCTTCTGGAGATATTTAAGATTATGTACTCAAGGCTACAGACTCAATTATTGTGGGTCTGTGAAAGGCAGCCTATTTTGTTTGAATGAGGCTTGCTCCTGAGACCCAGTAGTAAACTCTACAAGGGACAGAACAGTGAGCCACATTCCCAGAGACAGGTTCTTGACACCACAGAGTTCCCAATTCCATAATTCTGTGACTATCAGTCATGCAGATAAAGCCCCAAGATCCTAGCATTCTGGCTAGACTCCACCCCCACAGTTACCAGACTATAGCCAGTTATGCTTCTCCCCATAGTTACCTGGCAACAGCAAGGTAGCACAGCCCTTATACAAGGAGCTGCTTGGCTCCTCCTCACTCTCTTTAAGCTCTCATCTTTCTTACTCTTTATCTCTAGCCCTCCTTCTCTCTCCACACCCCCCCCCCAACGTGGCCAAGGCCCACCTCTTTCCCTCTATCTACCTTTTCTCCTTCTCTCTGTCTTTCTACAATAAAGCTCTAAAACCATAGACTGTCTCTGCTCATCAAGGCCAGCTGTGCTTGAATGATGTGATAGGCTTTCCCCTAATGCCCCGTAAGGTCTTCCTGCACTCCAGCCACAAACCAGACCAAGGACTCTTGCTCACTTGGGAACAGCCCAGCGCCTGCTCTCTCCCTTCCCCCTCCTCCCTTAGGCCCTGGGGATGTCCAAGCCACCCCCAGGGCCCCCACTTTGTTCTCAGCTCTTCTGTGGTGTCCAGTGATGTCTGGGATGCCCCAGACTGAGAACCTGTTAGCTCTGGCCTCCGTGAGGCCCAGAAACCTCGAACCCCTTGTCCACCCCACAGCCAGACACCCACCCGGGCCGCATGGAAAGCATGCGGCAGTCCTCCCACATCTGCCTGCCCAGAACACTGGAACTCTGGAACTCTGGCGGGATAAGGGTTTTCTCCCACTCCCTTTATTCCCCTATGTCTGGTGCCCCACAAGTTATGATCCACAAACAGGAGAGAACATGAGGCATTAGTCTTTCTGGATGTGGGTTGTCTCACTAAGTATATTTTCCAGTTATGTCTATTTAGCTGCAAATTTTATAATTCCTGTTTTCTTTACAGCTTAAAAGTATTCTACTGTGTATATGTGCCACATTTTTATTATCCATTTATCAACTAAAGAGTACTTGGGTTATTGCCCTTTCTTAGCTACTTTAAATAGAGCAGCAATGAATATGGCTTAGCAAGTATTTGTAGATTGTTCACACATCTACTAGAAGATGTATTGAGTTCTTTAAGCATATGGCAAGGAGTGGTATAGCTGGATCATACAGTATATTTATTTTTTAACATTTGGAAATTCTTTTCATTTGTTTCCATGGCAGATTTAACAGTTTTCAGTTCCACCAACACTAAATAAGAATTCCCCTTTTCCTCCATCCTCACTAGTATTTGTTGTCAGTCATTTTCCCCGACCTTAACTATTCTGATGGGGGTAAGGTAGAATGTCAATATGATTTTTATTTGCATTTACCTACTCACTAAGAGTGAAGAATACCTTTTAAATATATTCCGTAACTACTATGTGTCTTTTGGGATCTTTTGGCTCAAATTGATTTCACATTTTTTAAGAGGTCACTTTTTGGTTCTGCTTTTTTTTTTTTTTTTTTTTTTAGTTCTTTATATATTCTGGATATTAATCCTCTGCCAGATGTACAGGTGGTAAAAATTCTCCCCTACTCTGCCAGGTCTCTCTTTAGCGAATTGTTTTGTTGCTTTCCAGAGGCTTTTCACTTGTATAAGGGAGACTGCTGATTATTGGGTTAACATTTGGCAAGTGGAGGCTTATTCAGAAAGAAATTCCCTGCATTTCTATCTTATAGAATGTTCTTCATACTTTTTTTCTAAGAGTTACATATTTCAGGTAAGATGGTGAGGTCTTTGATCCATTTGGAGTTGATATTTGTGAAGGATCATACATATGGCTCTAATTTTATTAATCTACATTTAGACATCAATTTTCCCAGTATCATATATTTGTTGAAGATGCTGTCTTTCATCTTTTGCATGTTTTACCAGCTTTGTCATGTATCAGATGGCTATAATTACATGTACTGAAGAATGGTTTTCTATTTTCTTCAGTTGATTTACATATCTGTTTTTCTGCTAGTATTATGAAGTATTTATCACTACAGTTCTTTACTATATCTTGAGATCTGAAATGGCAATACTTCAAGCACTGTTATCTTAGCTCATGATTGTTTTGAATCAACATGGTTTTTGTACTTTTGTATAAATTTTATGATTTTATTTTGGTAAAGAATGTAATGCATGGAAATTTTGATTAAGATTGGATTGAATCTATAAGGAGCTTTTGGTAAGATGAACATAGTTAATCCATGAGTCTGGAAGGATTTCTCACTAGTGTCTTTCTCAATATCTTTATTCAGAGATGTTGCTTTTTATTATAGAGACCTTTCTTTTTATGTTAATTATTTTTATTAGGTATTTTCTTCATTTACATTTCAAATGCTATCCCTAAAGTCCCCCCTATTTCCCCCCCACTTCCCTACCCACCCACTCACTCCCACTTCTTGCCCTGGCGTTCTCCTGTACTGGGGCATATAAAGTTTGCAAGACCAAGGTGCCTCTCTTC
The DNA here is from genome assembly GCF_978045245.1 of Mus caroli. NCBI lineage: Eukaryota > Metazoa > Chordata > Mammalia > Rodentia > Muridae > Mus > Mus caroli. Next base: position 71,802,232 of record NW_028227260.1, read on the forward strand.
CCAATGACGGCCCACTAGGCCATCTTCTGCTACATATGCAGCTAGAAACAAGAGCTCAAGACCTTTCAACTCCTTGGTTTGATTTATTCTGAGACATTTAATATCTTTTGAAGGTACCAAAAATAGGAGTGTTTTCTTTTGTTAGCATGGACATAGACATGCTACCAACTTTTTTTAAATTAATTTTTGTATCATGCCACATTTCTGAAAGTGTATTCTGGAGTAATTTGGGAAGATCACTTATTTATATATTATGTGATTTACAAATAAAATCAACTGGCATCTTCTTTTCCTATTTTTTAATCCTTTTAGTTTACTTCCTTTCTTGTACTGCTCTGGCTAGTACTTTGAGAATTATATTCAAAAGGAGTTGGGAGAATTGATAGCCCTGTCTTATTCTGAAGTTTTTCAAAATTTTCTCCATTTAGTTTGCTGTTGGCTATGGGCTTTTCACTTATAATCTTGATTATGTTGAGGAGTGTTCTGTCTAGACCTATTCTCTCTAAGACTTTATCTTAAAGGTTCTTGAATCTTGTCAATAGTCTTTTCTACATCTTTTGGGATGATCATGTAAGTTTTGTCTTTAAGAAAATTTACATAATTTATCACAATTATTAACTCATATATGTTAATCCTCTTGCTTGTCCTCCATCTTTTTTTTTTTCTTTATGTCCACCTGGTTTGGGTATTAAAGTAATAGTGGCAGTGCTTTATCTGTTTGTATTTTCATGATTAATTTGAGAAGCTCTTATTTGAAAACCTGATAGAGAGCTCCCCCCCCCGACTTTTATGAGTTGGAAAGCTTTTTATTATTCTATCAATTTTATTATTCTTTCAATTTTATTATTCTTTCAATTTTATTATTTTTATGGGTCTGTTTATTTGCTGATGTATTTTTAATTTAACTTTGGTAGTTCAGATGAATCTAGAACTTTATCAATTTCATTTAGGTTTCCAAACTTAATGAAGAATATGTTTTAAAGTATTTTCTTCTATTACCCTGAATTTCTTTGGTGTCTGTTGCACTGTCTCTCAGTTTAATTCTGACTCAGTTAAATTGGGTTTCCCATTTCTTTGTGTTGGACTAAGAATTAATGGAGACAAATAAGTATACTTGATTCTCATCAAGTGAACAATTATCCAAGAAGACAATAACATCTTAACTTTATGCATCAAACTCTCGTACACCCAATTTCAGAAAACTTACTGCAACAAACCCTCAGGGGTACATTTAAAACACCACATTTCACTCCCAACTCCATGTATCCTTCTTAAAACACACCAAGTCTACTTAGTACTGGCTGTGCATGCGTAAAGGCCCATCCACTGTGGGTAGGCAGTCTATTGTCCATTACACCCATTAAGAAAATTGATAGTTTTAGTTTGTGAGCAGCCATCATGTGCTACTTACCTAGTAGTTGGATTTTTCTGAGTCCCTTTTCAATTCATTCTGGGATTTTAATTGGATCTGTTATATGTGTGTCTTGTGCATACTGTCTCAGCTACTATGGGTTAATGTGTCCAATGGCCCTCTCATATCTGAAAAATGCTGTTTCAAAGAAATCCTCTATTACTTCTGGAATTTACATTACTTCTGTCTTCTATTCCGAAATGATCTCTGAACCAAGGGGAGAGGAGTGGGTTTAAGTTAGATTTCTGTTCCTCTAATAAATACCATGAACTAAAGAAACTTGGGGAGGAAAAAGTGTATTTAATTTTCCAGCTTAAAAATCAACCATTAAAGAATACAAGGCAGGAGTTTAAAGCAGAAACTATGAAATAACACTGGTTCCTGACTTAATCTCAGCTTACTTTCATATGTAGCCAAGTCCCAACTGCCCAGGAAGGGTACCACCCACAGTTGACTGCATTCCCATATTAATTGACAAACAGGAAAATGCCCTATACACATGCCAACAGGCAATTCTTCAACTAAGAATCTCTCTCCCTAGGCATGTGAAGTTGACAGTTAAAACTAGCCATCACCAGTGTGAGGCAGATATCCCATTTGGGGTTGAGCATTTCAACATTCCTGATTCTTTTCAATTGGATTAACTATAGCTTTCTATATTAATCAACATCTAATACATAAAGAAGTTTCCCAGGTTAGGGTTAATAGTCACAATAAAGTGTAGATATAAAGCTGAATATTTAGGGGAAATTTTAATACTGCCCATTAAGCAGAGTAACAGAAAAAGTTTCTCCATTAAAGTCTATGTCCTACCCATTTTATGAAGTGGAACTTAATGTAATAAGAAGGAAGTTGACAACTGCCATAATATATATTTGACTACTGTATCCTTCATCTACCTTACTAGCCATCTCATTATTGTAGTTTTCAGGGTTCATATCTGAATAAGAATGCTGACAACTTTTGTTCCCCAGTAGCATGCAGAGTTAATCATTAGGGTCGAATCTTTCAGGTCAATGGCAGCTTGGTACTGGCACAAAAAAGATAATAATATAAAAAGAATATAATTAAAAACACAGATAAACCTATGGACATAGTGTGACCAGAGTGTCCAACTTAGTGTAAGGTTTAGAGTAATCTCTGTCCATCAATTTGGCTGCTCTGGCCAGGATCACATCCATAGACTCTCTAGGTCTGTGTTATCTTTAGTCCCTCTGACTGAAATACAGACACACATTCACCATGCTGTTTATACTCTATAAATAATTACATTAAAATGATTATAGAAAAGGACCCCAGATGATATATGTTTGGTATGCCTTACTTTAAATGGTAGATCATAGATACTATTACAATGTGAGATACTACATATTATACATTGTAATATAATCTTAGAAAAAAAGTATAGAAATTATACAAACTGATATATTCTGCTACAATACAAACATATCAAAATGGAAACTTAAAATGTTTAAAGACCCTCCCAGGAGGAAAAGAGATATAAGTGAAATGAGTAGGTGATAAATTATTCAATTAGAAGAGAAAGAATGAATAAACTAATTGAGAAAGTATAAGTGAAATAAATTGCATACTGTGGCACCTTCATAAGAAGAAGAATTATAAAATTATAGAAAGTTTATTCATAGACTTCCCAAGTCTAGGATAGAAATAGATTTTCAGATGGGAATCCTACAAGCCTCTAAATAGACTGGACATAAAATGATTATGGAGGTCCATTTTGATTAGTGTTAAAGTGAAAAGCAAATGGAATTTTAAAAGTGGCCTAATATATAAGTGAACATTTCCTTTGATATGTCACACATATGATATAGAAATATATAAATAGGGAGATAGCACCTCATAGACACTACATGCCAAACATTATTGATGGGTTTTCTCCACTGACAAAATGAGCCAATTCAAGCCAAATTAAAATATAAAAGCAGATTTATCGGGGGCAGCTCTATGGTGAATTCACCTACCACACAGGAAGGGGGTCATTGAAGTAACCAGAGTGAGACAGAACAAAGGGGGGAGAGAAAGAGAGAAAATGCATGGGCAGAGAGAAGAAAGAAAGGAGAGGGGGGGAGAACACAAGAAGCAAAATATCTAGATTATTTACTGAAGAACTTCTAGGCGAGACGAAGTCAATCCTCTGGCTGGAAAGTTCAGAGTAGAGGAGTAGAGGGCAGGTATGCTAGCCATACCTCATAATAGGTAGGGTCTGAGTTTTCCGGCAGAACCTGGAGGTCAGGTCTGCTTTGGCATGTAAAATGTACACCTCAGCCATTTGTAGCCAGTTGGATTCTATATTTAACAGTACAGAAAGGGGAAGATTTCAAACAAGAATACTATATCCTGAAAACCTAAACAACAATGGAGCATATAGAACTGCAAAGATACATATATAGCCAGATAGAATAAAATAGAAATAATATATATGTCATATGAAACTAGAGCACAAAAGTTAAAAGATGGAAATATTAAGAGTAATTAGCCAGGCATGGTGGTGCACACCCAAGTGTCAGTACTGGAGAGGCAGATACAAGTGGATCTCTGAGTTGTAGGCCAGCCTGGTCTACAAAGTAAGTTTCAGGACAGCAAGGACTACACAGAAAAACCCTGTCTCAATGAAACAAAACAAAATAAAAGTAATTACAATTCTCCAAATTAAATAATATATTCAAAATATGAAACAAGTTGATGAGTTCTAGTATGTGTGGGGTAGTACAAAAGTATACCTTAAAACATGTAATTGATCAACATTCATAGTTAAGATTACAATAATATTTATGAAAGCTCATAGTAACCAAGAGCCATTGTAGATATAAAAACATAAAAAGAAAATAGAGATAAAATGAAATAAAGTGAAAACCAATCAAATGATGGTCACATAAAAGAATATAGGATTAAAGGAACTCAGAAAGGAAACAATGAAGATTAAAATTAAAAAGAGCTAAGATATGATTTCAATACATACATTAGACTCTTTGAACCAGACTGTGTCATTCAATAATAAAGATGTGATTATAGCAACTTCAACTTAGTTCAAGTAAACTTAGTTCTCTTGATTCTATGAAATGAACTTAGTTCACTTTTCTCTATGCATATAGCATTCTGAAGGATATAGTAATAGAAGCCATATTAATATGATTGTAGACCTAATGTACAGTCTATTCATGGTTGGTTTGGATAATGTGTCATATAATAATTGTTCATAAAATAAAGCTATGTTCCAACTTCTCCAGAAATGCTTTAAATATCATCAAATTTTATGTGTATTATACCTTGCCAGATCCTCCTACAGAAGTCCCTTTAATCAACAATATGAGTTTGTTGTTGTAAGCTATTTCTGTAAAAATGCACTTAAACAGTTGAATCTAAATTACTGTGGGCATCTATTTCCTCAAACAACTGGTTTTCTTCAATGGGCCTATATCAAATATTACATGCATTCTATCAGAGACACATTCCAAAATTAATTTCTCTTGCTTTGTTTACTAAAAATTAATGTTTTGTAATTTTTTCAAAATTTCATGCATGTATATAATGTATCCATATTCATGTTCACCCATAAATTCCTCCCTTCATCTTCTCACCAGGGTCTACTGCTGTTTAACAATGCCCAAGATCAAAGCCTTCCATTCTGAAGAGAATCCCATAAAAACAAAGGGTGTTTACTGGGAGGTCAAATGCTCTATTCTGCAAGGAGGAAGCTCCTTAAATCTCATTAACAACTCAATAGTTGAAAGAACCATACATACCAGTCCTTTCCTCCCCAAGCACTACTGAGAGACACTAGTATAGAAACAAAAGTCACTACTACAGTTTAATAGCTTAAAAACAACTATAAAATCCAACAAAGTGAAAAATTAAGCATTTCAGTCACTGTACCTCAAAAGTGCAATAAAGGGAAATCCTTTAGGCCCTTAAACTAAAGAGAACTACATACAACAGGAGATCAAAATTTGTAGCAATCTAAATCTAGAAGCAGAAATAACAATTAGAACCAGTATCAGATGAGAAAAACTGAAATATAGTTGAATTATTGAAACTTTAAGTAGACAACTTTGTGGGTTTTGAAGTCTATGAGGACCCCTGTATATCTTTGAATTTTACTTCCTGTAACTACCAGGTATTGGCAGAAAGATCAGAGAAAATTCCCCACATGCATCTCGTGATCAGAAAGAAGAAATAGTCTTTTTAAAATACATTTGAGAAAGACGACAATAAAAAGAAATTCTTTTGCCAGATTTTAACATATTATGATTTTTCTTAGAACCTACCTAGTATAAAGGAATAGGAAATTCCAAATCCATATGGTTCTAGAATTCTGTGTGGAGATTGAAAATACACAATAGCATTTCCCTTTATTCATCTTGTTGCACTAAAGGTAGCCCATAACCTTAAGGGATTTGAGAAGTTCACAGCTGAGGGGCACACCTTATTAACAGGCTGAAACACCATTGTGGAAGAACATAATATTTTCTCTCTTTTCATGAATCACATTACTAAATGTTTGTTTATCAGAGATCCTTCTGGGTTCCAGTGAAAAGCTTTATGGCTTACTATACATCTGGAAGAGATTAAAAGCACTCTAACAAACTCAGAAAATACATAAGACTAGCATAAATGTTGAAATGTTAAGTCTCTGGCAGTCCCAGCTGGTAAGATATTTTTTCCTCAGTTGCTACAAGGAAAATCTATGAAAAGATATAGGAATCTGTTTTCTCAAATATTCAGTAAGCAATGTACTGAGTCAAGAAAAAAAAAAGAAAAAAAGAAAGGAAGGAAGGAAGGAAGGAAGGAAGGAAGGAAGGAAGGAAGGAAGGAAGGAAGGAAGGAAGGAAAACCAAATTAGGGTCAAACTATGGAAATCAACTCTAATGCACCATAGATATTATTTACCTCACAGATTTATTAAAACCACCATAAAAATATTCAGAGAAATCTACATAATAGATACTATCAAAGTGAAAACTTTAAACAATAAACTAGAAAGCATTATTCCCATTTTAGTATTAGAAATAGTTCTTTCCTCAGTAGGTAACTGTTGATGCACAGACTCATAATGTGTTAAATAATTGACTGTTGAATATTCAGCTTCCTAAAGCTCAGCAACATTGTGGAAGAGAAAGCAGGAAGAATGTAAAAGTTTGAAAGGGACAAGACCAAGTTATTGGACTCATGAAATCACAAGAAATGTGGTTACTCACACATCATTCAACATTCCATTCTGAATGGCTTAGGAGGTCTTATTTTTTTCCCATGGGGGAGTATTGGCAGTTTGTAGTTGCTAGAGGAGAGGAAGGCAATTGTTAGTTGACAGTAGTTAGCTGCTCATATTCTAGGAATTAATTTCTGCCAGTGCTCATATACACAATCTTAAATTCAAGTTGGTCAAGGCGGTGGATCATAAGAGAAAGAGAGAGACAGAGACACAGAGACAGAGAGAGAGACAGAAACAGAAAGGCAAAAAGAGACAGACAGAGACAGAAAGACAGAGACAGAGAGAGACAGACAAAGAGACAAAAAGACAGAGATAGAGAGAGATATGAAATGAAAATTTCTTGATGAAAAGATGGGGTTGAAAGATCATACACAGGCTGTTAGGAGACCCCAGAACATATGTAGCAGATGTGCAACTCAGTCTCCATGTGAGTTCCCAAACAACCCGAGTAGGGAGATGTCTCAAAAGTTATATAGCCTGCCAGGATTCAGTTCCCAACTGGGTTGCCTTGTCTGGTCTCAGTGGGAGAGGATGCCCTTAATCCTGCAGATATTTGATGTGACAGCATGGAGGGGAACACCAAGGGGG